>NW_019392766.1:284504-779322 GCF_000648675.2 Cimex lectularius | reverse complement strand
TATATATATATATATATATATATATATAAGTTATATAAGTTGTATAGTACCTACACTTTTGCAAGACCGGGGTGTGTTGCTGGTTTAGCCTAGCTAACACAGAGGTTATGATTTATATGACGAGTGATATTGCATTACTGCTATGTGAATGTATTATGTATTTTATGACTCTCTCTCTCTCTCTCTCTCTCTCTCTCTCTCTCTCTCTCTCTCTCACTCACTCTCACTCACTCTCTCTCTATCTACCTACCTATTTATCTATCTATCTATGTATCTGTCTATCTAGCTACCTTCTCCCTTCGGTCTTTCTTTTCCATTCTGTCTTTCTCTCTCTCATTATATCTTTCTGTACCTTTCCCTCTTTATTCTTCTCAGTTTTCTCTTTCCTCTGATTTCTTTCTGTTTCGTTTATCCTCTGTTTATACCTTTTCTGTCCTAATACATCATTAAAAACTTCCACGTAATATCATTGAAAAAAAAGAAAATATTTACAGTACATTTTATAAATAAAGAACCCTGAGGATGACCTATGTGTTTCTGACGACAACTCTAACTTGTAGAGTCTGTTGATCGGTTATGATCCATCATCATCCTGAATAAATAAAACAATTTCTTTTGATTTCAGACTTACATCGGTAACGTTCTCGTTTCTGTCAACCCGTATAAAAAGCTCGCCATTTACACTCCAGAACTGGTTCACGAGTACAGGACAAGAGGACCGTTCCAATTACCTCCGCACATGTGAGTATTTAAAGATACTGGATATTATATAAATAATGTGGAAAGTTCGCCTCACGATGTGTGTGTGGTTTTTTTAGTAAAATATGTACTTAATGTGTAGTATTTAGTGACCGTTAATTAATGATTATTTGGAGATCGTGAGATGCTGTCTTGTGTGGTGTAGCTTCAGAAAAACATTTTCTATATTGTGCCAACGTTTCGATCTTTATTTAGATCATCTTCAGGGCCTGGGATTTACAAATATTGTTTACATTATTCAAATACATGTAACATGTGAAAATGAATTTATACAATGATGTACACCACCTAGAAATTTTAGGTTTTACCAAGGTTCTACACAGAAAACACACACTTTGAGTGAGTACAAATACTTTAATTAAACATTTTCTGTGTAGAATCATGTTTAAACTCAAAATTTCTACTTTGTGAATATCATTGTACAAATTCATATTCACATGTTACATATAGTTGTATAATGTAAATAATTCTTCCAGTTCATTATTCTTTTTATGTAAGGTCTAAGCGGGATTCGAACCCACGACCTTCGGCTAAATACGCTGCCACTTGAACTTTCATGACTTCGATCCTCTCGGACACCAACTCTCCATCTCAACCTACAACCGTTCGAATTTTACCTCTTTTTGCCATTTTCAAATGTCGTGTAATCACGATTCGATTCTCGGCGACTTATGAAGTGGCCACGGGGAGCTGTTAGTGAAGTGATACTTCTTATCTTTTTTTTTCTTATTAAATATTAATCCATTGATGTTATGTAAGGTCTTGGTTGAAATAAAGAGAGGATCGAAGTCACGATAGTTTAAGTTGTAGTGCAGCGACGTATTTACCATCGCCATTTATTTTATTTATTATTACCATTTATCTCACCCTAGATCTTACATAGAAAGAATAATTAATTGAATAAGTAACATGGTCAATTGACCACTGAAACATAAATGGATTAATGTAAACAATATTTGTAAATCCCAGGCCCTGAAAATGATCTCAATAAAGATTGAAACGTTGGCTCAGTAAAGAAATTTTTTTTCTAAACCTACATCAAACAAGACCGCATATTACGATCTCTAAATAATTATATATTTAATATTATTTATTTAGTATATCTATCGTAATTCCGAGTATTTCCCTCTTCTAACTTTCTAATGTTTAATCAGCTAGTTTATTTTTCTAAATTGTTGTGATTCTCTGTCTGTATAGCGACATTTCTCTTTCTATTTCTGTTTCTCTATCCCTATTTTTTCCTCTTTCTCTCGCTCTCTCTCTATTTCTGCTTCTCCCCTCTGCCTTTCTCTTTGTCCTTCCTTTTCCTCATTCTTTTTTCCCTCGCTCTCTTTAGCTTTTTGACTGCCTTTCTTCTCTCTCTCTCTCTCTCTCTCTCTCTCTCTCTCTCTCTCTCTCTCTCTCTCTCTCTCTCTTTTGAGACATGCAGACAGAAAAAGCGACTGAGAGAGCGAGGAAGAGAAAAGAAAAAGACAGACTTAAAAAATGACAATGTAGGGGAGAGAAGTAAATTTCGTCCGACTGTTATACCATGCCATCGTCTTGTTCAGCATTTAAGTTAAGCAAGTTAAAATTTCAAAATTACTTTCCCCAGCATTGCAATTTTTTAATTGCTGCTATTCCACAAGAGATTTGCAGGGCGACGGACTTGCAATTCGTGGACGTTTACGATCATTTTAGTCTGTTTAACCTGTGGTTATGCTTTTTGTCAATTTTTCTTTTTTTTCAGTTTCGCGGTCGCCGGATCCGCGTTCCGCTGGCTCCGGGATAGGAACGAGGACCAGTGCGTCGTCGTTTCCGGTGAAAGCGGTTCCGGAAAAACTGAATCGACAAAGCTGGTTCTGCAGTTTCTGTCAGCACAGCGCTGCACTATGGTTCGCGACCCTATACGCGAGCGGATCGCTCACATCTCGCCCATACTTGAAGGTAAATCTAAAAACCTTTCTTAAAACTTTCTTTCAGTCTGTTACCTCATGCCATCTGTGTCATGTTCAGCATTTAAGTTAAGCAAGTTAATTTTTTTTTAAAAATCCTAAAAGATTCCGATCAATAAAGGCCGGGCTTTTAAATTTAAAAATACACTTTCAAGTTACGCACAACCTGGAAACTTTTTAAGCACAAGTCGCTCCCCGAGACCAATTACGGCCCTGTGCCAGACATTTCGACAAGGCGATAATTTAACAATTCACACTGCAGAAAGGAAACGTTGCGCCTCTAAAGCGGTACAGTTTATTAAATATGCAAAGTTCACTACCAGAAACGGTGTTCAGCAAATTTCAAACGGTTTGAAAGTTCCAACGCCAAAATCTCGACGAAAGTTTGTAATACATAACGTTGTTGGAAAAATATTACATTTTGTTTCTCTGAGAAAAAATGTATCATGTTGAACTGATTTTCAGAAGTTAATCTTCTGTAAAATTGATTAGAAATTTATTTAATCGTTTATTTATTTTTTATACAGCCTTTGGAAACGCAAAGACTGCACGGAATGACAATTCGTCCAGATTTGTAAGTTTTTTAAAATATATTTTAAGTGGTCGTTTAACGTCTTATTTTTGCAGGGGTTGTACCTTGAGCTTGAGTTCGATTATAAAGGGGATCCATTAGGAGCTACAATAACTAATTGTAAATATCCGTAATTAAAATAAATTTTATTAACGTTTAAATTGTTCTAATAAATGTTTATATTTTATTTAACGCATCAGACCTTTTAGAAAAGGTAAAATTTCAGTAAAAAAAGGCTATTTCCTTTTTCCAGAAATATCAAAAACCAACCTTGTCTATTTTTCAGTCTAGAATAACCACCCAACTATCAGGCGATAGAAATTTTCATATTTTTTATCAACTTATAACAGGTGCTGATATTCATTTGCTCAGTAAGCGCTCTTTCGTATTCTTCTTCTGGTAAAATCACTGATATTTTTTCTCAAGTAGTAAAATTTCATTTTTAGAGTGTCTTAAACTTCAAAGGAATGTCGATAATTATTCTTTCCTCAAAAGCAGTCGAACACTGCATATGGAAACGCTAGATGACAAAAAAGATTTTTCAGTGACAAAGGTATTGTTTTCATATGCTAATTATAGATACAAGTATGAATAAAAATAGAATAAAGTAAAAAAAACGATATTTTTGATTTTTAGAGGTCTTTGGAGACCTGTGGCCTAACTCAAGAAGAGGTGTTAAATGTTTTAAAAATCATCGCAAGTGTCTTAAAGTTAGGAAATGTTATTTTTATTCCAACAAACAATATCGATGGGACTGAAGGATGCACAATAAATAATGAATATGGTAGGTTGGATATATCGATGAAGTTTTAGCCCTAATTTTTACATATTCGCCTTGCAGAAGTGTTCGAAGTTTGTGAACTTCTCGGTACGGACGTAAGCGACCTGCAGACCTCTTTGACCACAAGGTCTGCCTTCTTCTCTTCCAACCAGGAAATGCTTATAACAGAGCTATCGGCCAAACAGGCTACACAAAATAGAGATTCTCTGTGTAAAGCCCTCTATTCAAGGACTTTCACATGGCTTGTCAACCGTTTAAATCAAGCGACAAAGGTAAAATATAATAATATAAAATAAAGAATAATATAAAACAAAATACACTGTGCAATATTTTATATAAATATTTTAAAAAATTTCAGGTTAAAAAATGCGGAAAAAGAAAAGTGTTAGGAATCCTGGACGTATATGGATTTGAAATACTTGAATATAACGGTTTCGAACAGTTTATTATCAATTTTTGCAATGAAAAGCTCCACGCTGTCATAACTGAAAGTACTCTGAAACAGGAACAAGAAGAATATCTTCGAGAAGGGATAGACTGGTGTCCTGTCGATTTCGTTTGTAATACTGCTGTCTGTGATATTATAGAAAAGGTGCTAAAATTACTATTAAACTTTTAAGTTTTTAATTTAAACGTGGATTAATTTAAAGCCCATTATTTTCTAGAACAATCATGGTATTTTGTGCCTATTGGATGAGATCAGTGCAAAAATTATTGAAGAAGGTTGTAACGGGGCTGAAGGGTGTGAGGAAGTACTGCTGAACAGAGTGCTTAATCTTTGCGGACATTCTACACCTAGAAGGCACCATTCTGATAACAGCCTACCACCAAACTGCTTTAGGTGAGTCTAATCCTTTTGTAGAAAAATATAGAACTTTTGTAGAACTGGCACAGGGTCATTTACTCTCGTATTTTATATATATATATATATATATATATATATATATATATATTTTGTTATTCAAACACATTTCAGCATTGCGCCATCTTCACTGAGGAAAATATAGAATTGCTTATTAATATAAATATTTTCATATCCATATTGAATTTGTCATTTGAGTCTCTTGTAAGAGAAGTTGCCCAGTGACAGCACTCATTCGTACTGTGAAAGTCTCAGGACAACTTTTACTTCAATTGTCTTGGAGGATTTTCTGTTAAGGTTGAAAGTTACTGTCTTACTTAATGAAATTTTATATATGGGGTTCCTTACTTAGTGGAGGACAGATATTTTTACATAGAGTAAAATTTATCTGTACCCTATCATGAGGTTTATTTTCATTCTCCACTTTGTGAAACATACTGTTAATTCATTCAGTGTTGTAATTGTTGAGTGTTTATGAAGGGGTGCGAATTACATGTCAGAATCACTCATCAGCGAATTTATGTGTTGAAATGTTAACTTGTTTAGGAATATCTGCAGTGTATATTGAAAATAAAAATGGGCCAAGTATGTTTCCCTGAGGAACCCCTGCCATATTGTATACATAACGTGAGAAATCAGTTCCTGATGGACTCGGCAAAATTGATCGCTAGATAGGAGTCTAATGGTCCAAAAGAAATTGGTATATAAATGGATAATGAACCCAATAAATACATTCTGGATCTTATAGCTGGTCCTAGGCCCAAAACCCAACTTTGCCCTTGTTACTCACAACTTTACAGACTTGATTAAGCTTTCATTTTTCAATTCTCAATTTATTAACTAACACCAGTACTTTGCTGCTCTTGAGAACACCATACCATTCAAAACAAATAAATAAAATTATATTATTATTTATAAAATTCCTATTTGTGAAATTATTTTAATACAAAAATGTATTGGCATTTTTTTTAGGTTAAAACATTTTGCAGGAACTGTTACATACAATGTGAAAGGGTTTATTGAAAAAAATACCGATCACGTTTCAAGAGAACTTTCTCAAACAATGCACCGAAGTGAGCATCCCATGCTCAAATCTTTATTTCCTGAAGGTTTGTCACAATTGCGTTAATATAATTTACAGACGGGCAAGAAAAGAAAGTATTTTTCAGGAAATCCAAAACGAGCTCCTTCAAAACGTCCGCCCACAGTTGGCTCCCAGTTTAAGGTTTCCCTGGGAGGTCTGGTGAGAAATTTAGTAGCAAAAAACCCACATTACATTCGCTGTATCAAGCCTAATGAGCTCAAACAGCCACGAATATTTGAAATGGGTCTAGTACAACATCAAGTTAGATATCTAGGGTAAGTATTTTTGTTTGATATTTAATTTTGAATTTTCAACAATAGCATTACAAATGTTATAGGCTTATTGAAACGGTTCGAGTCAGAAGATGTGGATTTTGCCACAGGCAGACCTACACAGGGTTTCTTGCAAGGTACAAAATGCTGTCGCTACACACATGGCCCAATTGGCAAGGAGTGCCAGTCGAGGGAGTCTCTTACCTTCTAAGAGACCTCCCAATCCCAAGCGGTGAATTTTCATTTGGGAGAACGAAAATATTCATTAGAAGTCCAAGATCCGTAGGTTTCAATTGTGCATTTACTTATTTCCTTTGATACAATTTGTATGTTTAGGTATTCGAACTTGAAGAATTTAGAAGAGAACGTTTAGAAGATTTAGCCGTCTTGATGCAGAAGACTTGGAGAGGCTATAGAGAGAGGAGGATATTCTTGAAGAAAAAACACAGTCAAATAATCATAGCATCCGCCTGGAGGAGTTGGAGGGTAAACTATTTCAATATTTTGATAACTACTATAGAATTTTTTATTGTTAAAAAAAGCATGTTAGAACTATTGTTATGAAAATAAATATGCATGTTGCATGAAAGGAATGCAGATTCGGAATTCCTTACGATGGACGAAGGCATTTATGGTGTCTATATAAAGTTGTAAGTAATATTTAGAAATTTAAAACAGCTGCTTACGAGCTCTTGTACTTTATAAAGTTTTAACAACTTTTTGTTTTCCAGGCCAGGGAGGAATATAGAATACTCAAAAGGAGGAAATTAGTGGACTGGGCAGTCCGTGTAATTCAAAGACAGTTTATTAAATGGAAGGTATGCTACTGAATTTGTCGACCCTTGTCGATATATTTATACACTCTTTTTGTCCACAGAGGAAACATTTTCTTCTTTATTTAGCCCAGGAATTGAATAGTATTAATGAATCACCAATTAACAGAGACTGGCCTCCATGTCAGAGCCGCCTAGCAGAAACGAGCTTACTGCTGAGGAGATTGCACCATAGATGGAGGGTATATTATTATTAGCATGTATTGTACCAAACAATTATTTATTTGATTGATTGTTTGATATGAGCTCAACTCTGTACATGTATACAGAACTGGGCTGGTGTTTCAACAGTCCAGGTTCAAACCTGGGTCTTCTGTCCCACCGCCAAAGTTAGCTTCCAAGGGTTGTCAACAGCAAGGTCATTTTACAGCATGAGGTTTTTTAGCCTAGAGCCTACTCACACTCTTAAATAGATTCTTTCCTATTTACATACCATTCACTCAAGTACTCATTATTCCTCCATTACTCTTAACGCAACATAACTAACCTAATTGAGGGTCAATGGTGGTATCAATATTCTACCGGCCCTACATTCACTCTTATAAGTACTTTCACTGTCAATATACACGAAAGGAAACACAAAACAAGATATATACCACTAGTACATACTATATTTAAAAAACCCTGTTTCCTTCAAAAAATTGAAACAGGGATGACCAAAGATTCGCTACCAGTTCAAGCACAATTCTCATATCGGGTGGCATTACTACTCATTCTCTATATGAAGACAAGGCATAACGTTATAGTGTTGTCTAAGTAACTTTTCCTTACAATGAAAGTTTTCCTTCATAAAGACGACCTTAAAGCCAGAAACACACTTACCCGATGCCACGCCATGCGACGCTACCCGATACTACCCGACGCAAATCCAAACTCAGATTTTCCATAAGGTTGCATTACCCACGTGCACATCTACCCGACGCTCTGCGATCCCAACTGTCCAGATTTTCGTCGGGTCTACTTTTTCTTATGACAAGACTAACGCGACCTAGTAGTTTACGTAGTCCTAAAGGGATGGGAAGAAGAATGAGAAAAACCGAAAAAAGAGCATTCCGAAGGCGTTCTTTACATTTAACCGCTGTTTAAACGCAGACATCACCATCAGTTACAAGATGGCGGCAAAAACTAAACGTATTTGCGTCGTTTTGGTTTAACCACTGACCCAGGAATTAAGCCGGGAACACACTTACCAGATGCAACGCTATGCGACGCTACCCGACGCAAATCCAAACTCAGATTTTCCATAAGGTTGCATTACCCACGTGCACATCTACCCGATGCTATGCCACGCTAACCTACCCGACGCTCTGCGATCTCCACTGTCCAGATTTTCGTCGGCTCGCATCGAGTACAGTCGAAGATAAAAGAACCGGACACTCATATTTTTTTCAAACTACATGTATTATTGCCGTTATATTAATTACAACATACTTACTTTAATATAAACCAAATTAAACGAGATCAAAAATTCATTAGTTTTGATTTAAAAAAAATTAATTTTAATGGTTTGGTAGAAAATTGATCAAAACACCGGAATGCCATTTGTTGATATAATGATTTAACTAACAATTTATTANCATTAAGAACTTGGAGTTCTTGTAGACCCTCCCTTTTTTGAGCTGAAACTCAACTCTGCTACAAGTTTGGTTTCCGTAAAAACCGCTCAGGAGCTTTCTTTGATGTGGCTCAAGTCTTTGATACGGTGTGGCATCTGAGTTGATTCAAAAGCACCCTTCTATTAACCTTCTTCCCCATCCTCTGACGGACAGCTTCTTTCAGGTCAGCCAGGAAACATCCATGACTGCTAATCTGATAAGGCTGGCCTACCTAATCTGATACAATTGCCTGATGATACTGCTTTTCTATCTTGCAATAAAGATCTCATTCTCTTACTCCTATACTTACTCAACCTAAAAATTAGCTGAAAAGGTTATGAAAAAATAAATGTTGACAAAAGCCAACCTTTACTCACCAAACTATAGCATATAACCCTTAAACATTAAAAAATTCCAAGAACCACCTATTGGCCATGCCCTTGATACACAAGAGCTTCTCTGCTGTAATGGCCTCCAACACTGCCAATTTCTTTCTTCTAATGGTGTTTTCATAGCATTTTTAACATCAGAGGATTGTGGTAGTTAGGTCTGGAGGTTGGGAGGTCCAGGCTTTAAGCACCTTTTCATTACCCTCCAGAACTATGCATCTGGGACCCAGACATCAACCAACTGTTATGTTGAGACTCTCCAGTTCGTACAACTACAAAAGGGTCCATCAATAAAATGAAAAAGTATAAATATTCATAGAAAAATTGGTATCTTGGTGCTTTGTTGGTTGCATACTGATTCTTGCAACTTGGTTGTTTCCAGTCATTTTTGTCTGACAGAAGTTCATCATCATTGAGTTAGACCAAAATGATCAAAAACGACCAATCAATAGGTTCATCGTCATTTCAGCATCTTTTGTGCCTTAGCCATGAGGGTTTATGGGAAAAATAATTATTTAAAAATGTATTCCCATTTTTAATCAAAATATTTTTTACTTTTAGTGTCACAAATATAGATCAAAATTTGACCAAACATCTAGAAATCGAATGAGGGAGAAAGTCACTGCCAGCCTTATATTTAAAGAACGGAAAAGTTCTTATCCAAGGAGGTAGGACGTAATTTTTTATCAATTCTTCTAATCATTTTGTCAAGCTTAAAATTTTTGAATTTGTTTCTTCAGCGTTTCACATCCTTTTTTGGGTGATTATGTAAGACTGAGGCAGAACATCCAGTGGAAGAAGATCTGCATAGAAACAAATGACCAGTATGTTGTTTTTGCCGATATAATCAACAAGATTACTAGATCGAGTGGCAAGGCAAGGAAACTGTTCTTACTTAACTTTAAGAAAAAAATTAATATTGTTTAATTTCAGTTTGCTCCTATTCTTTTTGTCTTGTCTACTAGTGCCATGTTGATCCTTGATCAAAGAACACTGCAAATTAAATACAGGGTGCCTGCTACAGAAATCTACAGGCTCTCTTTATCTCCTTATTTGGATGATGTTGCAGTTTTTCATGTCAGAGCAGTAAGTTATGTGTAAAGTAACATTTTTGTAAATGTATATGTAATTTAAAAGTTATCTTTTAGCAACAAAATAAAAAGTGCACTTCCTTAGTTTCTTAACTGTACATAAAAGTACAAGTATTATTTTAATTCCTGTAACTACTTGTCTTAAACCCTTTGTAGATAGTGGTAGATCAGTTGGTTTTTGTAGGGTAGCCCAAGCTGTGACTCCAGTAGTGAAAGTGGGATGGCCCCTGGCTGTCTGTTCCAGAGCGAGCTGGGGATCAAAAAAGGTGATTTCGTCTTCCAAACAGGACACGTGATTGAAATAGTAACAAAATTGTTCCTCGTGATACAAAACGCTGTTGGCAAACCGCCACAAGTCAACATTAGCACAGAGTATGCCTATCATGGATGAAATCAATTTTTGTGTTGGACTGGACTCATTACACTGGACCTTTTTGTAGGTTTGAAGCAAATTTCGGCCAACAGACCGTCACGGTCACATTCAAGTGTACCGGCCTACCTGAAGTGCAGCCGGGGCAGATCAGAATAGTTAGAAAAACTGGTAAAATGGAAATTCTTTTATGATCACAGGCAAACACCCATTCCTGGGCAAAATGTGATATGATGTGGCCTTACTTCAGGTTAGCTTTTTTATCTACTTTAAACTTTTTAAAATATTTATGTTTTTATTAAAGAATGGAAGTTTAGGTTAAATAAAAAGGAAAATAGTAGTAATAGTAGTTGAAATTTCACAAATATATAAAAACAAATAAAAGTCTTGTAATAAATTAATTTTAGGTAAGTACAAAAACTAAAATTCTCGTACAACAATATTTTCATTATTGATTCATTAACATTTTCGTGCACCTGTATAACATATTATATTATTTTTACAGATAAATCAATGGTCAATGTTTGTCAAGGGGTCAATTTATAGTATTTTTTCAAATCAATCTCTATTAAAATTAAATGGACTAGACCAGGATTTGAACCCAACGTCACTAACTATGTGGCAGTGAGTGAATATGCATTTGCCCTAAAATATATGAAATGAATATAGTTTCAAATTATTTAAAAATATCTTGACATCTAAAAACTGTTTTGAAATTGAAAAAAATGTAGAAACATGAACTTCCGAACCGTGGTTACAATAGACAGCAAAAATTTTAAAAATATAATTATTCAGAAATCGTGAGATGCGGTTTGGTGTGATGTAGGTATTCTTTATCGTGCCAACGTTTCGATCTTTATTGAGATCATCTTCAGTGCACAAAATGTTTGTCTTCTGTGTAATTGTGAGTTGGTGTCCGCCTGGATCGAAGTTACGATAGCTCAAGTGGTAGAGAAGCGGCGTATTTAGCCGAAGGTCGTGGGTTCAAATCCCGCTCGTGAACCTAACTTATTTATCTCCACCAAGACCTTACATAGAAAGAATAATTAATTGAAAGAAGCAACTTGATTGACGACTAAAACGTAAATGTATAAACAGAAATTTCACCAATTCATTACTTTAAAATTTCCATCAATTTACAGGTCTTTATTTTAAGACTTTATTCGGAGATCGTGAGATGCGATCTGGTGTGACGTAGGTTTTAGAAAAATATTTACTTTATCGTGACAACATTTCGATCTTTATTGAGATCATCTTCAGAGCTCAAAGTGCCTGTGGACACTCTCAACACGACACGCAAGAATGGTACAATTACACAGAAGACAAACACTTTGAGCCCTGAAGATGATCTCAATAAAGATCGAAACGTTGGCCCAATAAATAAAATGTTTTTCTGATACCTATTTCACACCAGACCGCATCTCACGATTTCTGAATAATTATCGATTAACCACACATTTAAAAAATATGTAGCTTGATTATTTCAATTACACTGGTTGGGATATCCTTGTGCTGGTTTTATCTTTCAAAAATGTTTCTAGTTGATTGGAGACAATCAAGATCGCCTTGAAGGCATTATTTATTTGTGTGTTTTATTTCAGTGTGGAAATAGAGCATTCCTTCCAAGATGTCATCCTGTCGTTTCTGCTGGAGAGTCCTAGATTCCTTTTGAACAAGATGATATGCATTATATGCTATCTTTCCTTTTAAATCAACCTAGGCCATAGACACAAATTGAAAAACAGTCCAATATACTGTGAATTATCTCTAATCAAACAAAACCAAAAAAAAAAAAAAATTAAAAGTATATTTATCATTATGGACAGGTAAATAATGCAATTGTAAATAATGCAAATGGGAGTTTAATTTGTATGACGGTTTAGCAAAATGGAGACCAAGTCTATAGAGTAATATTTTCAGTAAAAGTTTTGGAAAACTGTAAAATTAAATGATTGAAGCAAGGCAAATAAAATATTTCATTGTATGTTAAAATTAGCAACAGATTAGACAATAAAAATATGAACAAGAAATCCCTTTTTATCCTGAGAATTATGGAAAATAATGTCAATTGCAATGTAGTTTCATATTAGCGAAGTTGTGTTAATAATTTTAAACATACTTGACTTTCTTTAAATATAAAATAAGGGTGATGAATTATGTACTTAGATAGATCATTTTTGTTTCAACAATATCATTAGATCTGTAAAATCTCTGTATTTAGAAATTTCTACTTGGAAAAAGTGACCAGCATGACTTGGGATCACTGGAAAGGTATACTCAACATTTTTAATCCTGCGCAAAGGATTTTTTATTTATTTTTATATTATTGTATTTTATTTTATTTTTTAAAGCAATACACAATTTTGTCATTTAGTTGTTCCGTTAGAAAAGCTCTCAGGGTATATAATATGGGCTTAAAGATGGCTCGTGTTGAGTTATTTTTATTAATTCCATAAACATTATCGGTTTGCAGAATTTTTTATCAGGGACCAATTAATTACTATTGTTAATAAACTCAATTTTAAAACTCTACATTTGATTTTTTACATATTTACTTCATTTGTTTGTTTTGAAATTGAAAAAATATTTTTTTAAATTTAATAATTACAGAATTCAGTTACAGCATGCAAATCATATTTCTTTAGTTAATAATCATTTCCTTCTTGTTGAAGGAATCCTCATTGTTATAAGTGTTGTTCGATAGAAGATATACAAAGAAAATAATGTAAATTTGTAAATAGTTGTTTTAAAACAGGAAATATGTATTGAAAACATATCGTTACAGGCGATAATAAATGTTTTGTTACTAAAAAATAAATAAAAGAGCACTAATTGAACTGTAAGGTCAATGTTGTAAATAGTTATTAAAGGTATAGTAATTGTTAACGGTCTGTTGATTGTTCATTTTGTTAACTGCCACATTAGGATCTCATATTGTTATGTTGTACGATGCAGTCGGTACAAATTGACAAATTTCTCTTCAAAGCCTTTGTGCAATAATATAAATATATAACTATCTCTTGTATTTAATAATTTGATTTATCCTATTAATAATTTATTTAAAAAAAGAACAATTCAATTTGTACCTTCTGAATGCAAACAGCATGTTAGAGAATTGTACAAAACAATTCATTTGGTCAGTTGTAATGGCCTTGTAATTATGTAAAATTAGCTCATTGAATTGAAATGAGAAGTTGTAATTAAAGTTAAGGATGAAAATTTATAAATATAATGTTAAAAGTTGATTGGTGCCTTATTTCGAAATGCCTTTTCCCTTTTTTGCCGTCAATTTCTCTTTTCGTTTATGCAACCTTGTCAGTATTGCACGTATTGTCAAATAGTAAAATAATAAAAATACTCCAAGCCTGAGAAAACCATTGATCTGGTTTTAAAAACCTCAAAAGCTCTGACTTTATTAACAGTTCAATGTTAAAAACTACGCTTAGAACGGCCCAGTGTGACAAAAGTGGTGAGATTCTGTTAAATTTGGTAATACGATCTCCCGACTCAACTACATATTTCCTTTCCCTATCAGAAGTGAATTAAATTAACAGTCTCAAACTGCAGCACACCAATTGTTCACCAGCAGCCAAATGCAAAATGATGACGGCGAACACCGCCGGAGATAGGAGTTAATAAGAAGTTAAATTCACTAATTTCGTGGTCCGCTTGGCCAATTAATATATTACAATTAATTAAGGTTTTTAGTTGAAATAAAAGAGGACCACGAAATTAGTGAATTAAAATGAAGTATACTTCACTAAAGCTCTCCGTGGCCATTTTATTTGTCGCCGAGAATCCAATTCGATTTCACATTTGAAAAATGGCAAAAAGGAGGGAAAATTCAAAAGGTGGGGTTGAGAGTTGATGTCCGAGTGGATCGAGGCTGGAGATGGCTTACAAGATAGCTCAAGTGGTAGAGCAGCGGCGTATCTAGCCGAAAGTCGTGGGTTCGAATCCCACTCGTGACATTGACTTTTTTTATCTCAACTAAAAATCTTAATTAATGTTAATAAGAAGATTGTTTCGGCACCAACGGGAATGGAAGATTACCGATTGAATAGGAGATGTTAGTCTAGGATGAATTAAATGAATAATGAAAGAAAGGAGTACTTGAAGACTCACTGTTTAATGAAAGTTCTATGGCTTAAAGATGGCCGATGAGCGTATTGGAGATCTGAAGGCAATGACGGTCTAAAGGAGAATCCCTCTGAAGGCGACGAAGACCGGAAGCGGTGAATGTCTCCTGAATGCGATATCGTGCGTTGTTCAGCGTTGATTAGGCAGTGCACCGGCCTGCAGCGTCGTTGATGATGATGATGGATGATGAAATCCAGTGGTGATGAGAATGAGACGATGCAATCCAGGTAGTAGCCAGTGAGATCGTGCGTTGTTCAGCGTTGATTAGGCAGTGCACCGACCTGCAGCGTCGTTGATGATGAAATCCAGTGGTGATGAGAATAAAACGATGCAATCCAGGTAGTAGCCAGAGAGATGATGGGAGTCTTCGGGAGATAATGATGGATGATTCGTTCGTGGGATTATAATGATGATAGATGATAAGGGAGGTGAGATATTAAGGGAAAATGGCAATGATAGGTTTGGGGATCGTGCGGTCGGGAGGTGAAGATCGTATGGCGATTTGAAGGGGAATCCGTGGGGATTCGCGTGGCGAGGAAACTTTAAAAGACGGCGATCTTACACGGAGGTGAATTACTATGGCGCAACACTTTGGGGAGATAGGGCGATAAAGGTGTGCTCGCTCCGAGAGCTGGCGTAGAAGAGACTAGAGAGCACAAAAATGCTGGAAGGGATGGGTTTTTGAGGAAAAAGAAGGAAAGTGTGTTATGATTGGTTGACTTCCAGAAGATGTGGGTTGTAGATAGAGGGGTACAGTGAACGTCGCAGATCGGGCGCTTCGGTGACGGAGACTCGCCCGAACACCAATAGTTTTCTCAAATTCTGTAGATTGACAGTGAGCTGCTTGCAGCCGTGAACCCAATCGTAATTATTGGCTGGGGGCAATGGTACTTCCTGGTAGTTCTCTTTTAGTACGTTTAGCTGGCTGGGGTCTTTTAAAAAGAAATTTTTCAAGACGACATCGACAAATCAACATCAAAGACAATTACAGGAAAAGTGCAAGTCAGCATCAGACAAAACTGCTGATGCTCTAGCATATGCCTGATTAATTTGTTCTCAGTCTGGAACACTTCAAGAAGCTCCAGATGATTCAGAATACATTTTTGTCTTATCATAAAGTTCTATCATTGTACAGGTTAAAATTCAGGCAGGAAGAACTAAAGGTATAATCTCTGTGATATGATAAAAGGAGATAACCTGGTTCTTTTTTTCATGAGCTAACCTGAGCCCTCCAGTTAAAGATGTATCCCAAAAAGATATAAGAAGTACAGATATGCATAAAAGAGCAAGTCAAAATGACAGAGTGAAATATGTAAAGTCAGGTGAGTGGACCTTTATTTTTGCAAAACTGTTTATTGTCCGAAAGAATTTTTTTTGGCTAGATTAGACAGACGTGGACACCAAAACTGGTACAGATTCAGAATCTGACATGTAAAAATTGTGTATTTAAAAAACTGATTACATATACACAAATTAAAAAAGCAAAAAACAATATTGTACATCATACATCAGTGTTTATTTTTTATCAGACTCGTTCACAATCGCTTCGACCATTTTTGTTCGTTCTTTCGGAACGAATTGTAAATTCTGGCTTTTGATGAAATCATTGAACTGGCGATTGTTGTCAGAGAGATCGAGTATTTTCTCTGTGTACTTCCCTTTCAGCTTTGTGAATAGGTCCATTTGAAGCAAGTACTCCTTTTTGAGCTGTTCATTTAACCTGAAAGGACACCTGTAAACAGTATGTTGAAAAAATTGAAAGCGTTAAAACATTACTTCATAGCTTCTTGTAGACGCTGCACAGAAAGATTATGCCTGGTACGCTCGTCTTTGATCATCATCTCCATTGAGTTGAGATCAGTGTGAAGGTGTTCAACCTCCATATTTCTTATGCTCAGAAGATCCTTTGTAATATTGATTACATCCTTCAGAGAAGAAGCCTGTTATGGAAAAAATACAAAATAATGATTTTCTTATTCTTTATTAGAGGAATTTTCTTATTTATTTCTATTAGAGGAATGTGACATACTCAGAAAGCACTGAAAATGATGTGAAATGGAAAACTGGGGGTACTCGTATAAAATAATATTGACAAGGTTAAGGATAGGTTGCACTCATCTCACTCATGGCATCTCGTTGTGGAGGTAAGGTGCAAAGTTGCCCACTATGTGGATCTCTTGTGATGGTGAGAAACCTATTAGAGAAGTGCAACTTACTCAGAGAGATTCCGAGAACGATATGCAGTGGGGAATTTGGGAAGTGGTATAAAAAAATATTGAAAAGGTTATGGCTAGGTCACAGCCATCTCATGCATATCTCCTAGTCGGAGAAGGTGCAAGCATGCCCACTATTTGCATAACTTGTGAGACAGTTATTAGAAGAATGCAACATACTCTGAGAGTACTGAGTACTATGTGAAGTGGATAACTTAGGGAAACATAATATTGACATGGTTGAGGATAGATCACACTCTTCTCACACATATAGCCTGGTGGGAGGAGGTGCAAACATTGCCCACTGTTTTATTTTGTAATTAGTATTATTTTATTTTAATTTTTGTAAACTTACCTGATGACTTAAAGCAAGATTTTGTTTTTCGAGATTGGAGCAAAGATTGGTCTTCTCTTCAAGAAGCTGAATTAATTTTCCAACAAACACTTTCAATTCCTCGTTCTTCTGCAGCATCTCAGCAAGTTGGTCTTTGCTCCCAGAGGCCTCTTTCAGATTTTCAATGATTCGGTTAGCCAGGTTGCCAACTTTTATCGCTCCATCACTAAAAACGGTGTTCAATGCCTGTAAATTAACATATATTGATACGCGGGGTGTAAATTAGCTTATATAATTAGTTCAATTTGTTAGATAAGCGATTTGTACAAACCTCATTCAAAGAATTATGAATGGCTTTTTCATATGTGTTGTTGTCATTAGTATTCTCAGGAAGACAAGTTGATTGGGGCTGTTCTTTTGTTTTATTTTGATTTGTTAAACCTTCAAGAATAGCTTCATTCTCACTATTCTCAGAACTTGTTAATCCTTGTTCAAATTCAAAAGTCTTCGATGACTTTGTGTTCACTGACGGAGTGGATGGTTTCGTTTCAAAGCAAGATGATTGCTTTGTTGTCGCACAATTTGATGATACCTTTTCTGATATAAGAGAACTAGCAGTCGTCGACTGATTGCTACAATCCGAGTTGATATATTCACTTTCAGAATTATCAGGCCCATTGAATTTGATTGTTTGTGTTGAAACTGTCTGAGCCAAGCTTTTGTCACTCGAGTTGTCAACAGGTAATTTTGGACAAACAATCAAAGTGTATGATGGCTCGGAAAGGATTGGTTTCAATTCGTCTGAATTTTCTGTTGATGTGAATTGCTTGAACATTTTAAGAGGTGATTCGGTGATGAAGTTGATGGAAGGCGGCGGTGGAGGGAACATGCAGTAAATACCTTCTGGCTCCTGCTGCTCTTTAATTTCAGAAACAAACGGCTCAGTTGGAGTGAAGCTTTCTTCCGAGTTTTCAGTATCAAGTTCTTCACTTGGGCTCAGTGTCTCAGTTGCCTCAGTTAACTTGCCACTCGATTCTTTCCTTAGGACGTTAGTGGTTTCGATAATTTCCTCTGTACTTGAATGATCGCTAAATGAAAATGTTGTACTAGGCTGAGCGAACATAGAATTTTCCGACGAGGATTCTAATTCATCAACGTCAAATAATGAACTGTGTTGGCCAATCGCATCTGTTATGTCTGAAGCTGGAGCATCTCCGACAGCACCAGGGTTACTCATCTTCACAGGACTAATATCTGCAATGGAAAAACTTTATCAAATAAATACAGTTGCAACAGTGAATATTCTTTACATGTACAAAATTTAAACAAAGAAATTAATTAATTTAAAAAAAAAATTGACGAACTACCTGGCTGAGTCTTTGGTAATGGTTCTGTAACCCAAGTCACCGATTCATTGCTCGGAGGAGAGGGAGTAGAATGTAGTTCGGATAAACCCGAACCATTGCTTGACAATCCAGATAATTGGCTACCTGGTATTAAAAGGCAACTTTCATTAGGTAACTAAGTACAGACGTCAAACTGTACTTGAAAAACAACACTTTAAATTACTGATTAAAATAAAAATATGCATCATGTTTTCTAATTTTATCTTGAAAGGTCAAGTGAAAAGAAAACACTCAGTTTAAGTTGCTAAGCTGTTGAGCAATACAACCCGTTCTTTATGACTTTAAAACCATAAGTACTAATTTACAATTATATGACGGAAACTACGCTCGACCTCTCACCTTTACACATCCATGTGTAAAAGGTGACTTTTGAGAGTGCAAAAAGACTCCTGAGATCCAAAGAAATAAAACACAAAATTCTGGAAAGTAATCTATAACTTTGACAGATACAGATAGACCAAGTAGTCATGGATAGCCGATTTCTTTGGATAGCCAAGTCATGTCCTGAAGTGACACTCCTTTCTGGTTTACTCAAACTGATTGATCAAAGGGGATAAGTGTATGGGTAAAGAGGCTGATTACAGCCTAGCACCTCTTGAACTGGTTCCAACTATATTCTTAGTAATGAATGCAGGAGTTGATAAACAAGAAAATAAAAGGAGTACAAATCCACGTATATAATTTCAGACAATTAGGCAGTTATAAAATGCATATGCTTTTAGCCTGAACCTGCCTAAATTGTCCTTAGGAGAATACAACAACCTTGAGTTGGGTTCCAGCACATGTAGGTATAGAAGGAAATGAAGAAACCAAAGGAAACAACATAACATGTATTCCGTTGGTGCGAAGAACTATGCTCACTTACTCATGGGAGAGGAAACACCAAGGATACACATGGGAGCATCTGATGAAGCTGTGTGACCTGATAAACAGTCATAAGCTTAATGAAAAGCAATAAACAGTAATGGAAATTTCACTATAGATCAATACCTACTCTTAACTTTAACTTGACATGGATTTCAAGAAATGAAGGTATAGAAGGAAATGAACAAGCTGACCAACTAGAATAAAAAAGCAGCCCTCTTACCCATGGGGCTGGAACCACACCAAGGCACACTAGTCATTGCGCTAAAGTTGGAGCTATAAAATGGCTTGAGAAAGAAAAATTCACAAACTGAACAAAACCACCAGGCATCCGTAAATTTCTCAAAAAGTAAGGCGAAGGAATCTCTCTCAGTAGGCTGGATTTGAGGGCAATTATAATAGACCCAGTCACTGCCCTCTTAACTACTACTTAAAGAGATTGGCAAAGAAAGATACCAACTCTGTCAAGTGAAAGGAGAGACACTTTTATGACTGTCCATGTTGGTGGCCACTTTACTAAGGTAATTTTCACACAAAGAGAAATGTGCAAAGAGGCACTGAAGAAAGTGTTTTTTCTTCTTTGGGGGTCATCTTTCCTTCCACTGCAACCTAAAAGATTTGTTGTGAAATTGACCCTTCTTTATTTTGAAACCTCAAAAAGTGCACTACCCTTAATGTTAAGCACATGCCAATCTTTGTAATTTCTTTAATTGATTCTGAGTCTACTTTTCTACAGTAACAGGAACATGTTTAGTTTCATAGGGAAAATAATCATAAGGGGTATACCTATTTACATCTTGAAACCTATTGTAATGATAATGAAATTTAACACTTAAATTTACAGTGAACAAAATCACCTAACCTTGTAAATAGTTAATAATTGTTTCAAAGTCCTCATGAAGGGGTTACATTCCTCTAAAGCTTAACGAGTGAGTGCTACCTTTTCATTGGTCATATCCTTGATTTTTAATATTAAAATGTTAATATTGAAAGTTGATATTTAACCTTATTTGAAATAATCATGATTTTCAATTGCTGAGTGTATAAACAGAGATCCAGAAGACAATGTTGACATTTGAGTCAGTTTATTATTAAAACCATTAAAGCTATATTTGAATTGTCATTGTGTGAACTCAAATCTATTGATGCTTTAGGTGTCTTAATTATTGTTGGGAGAGGTTCAGGATGAAACAGGGTTAGGATAAAGGGGGATGCTTTTATAAAGGTGATTGTATCAACTGCTTGGAGTTTTGGGGACAAATGGGATCAGAAGGTCTGTGTCAATTGTTAGGTTAGATATGAAGCAGAGATCATGGGCAAAGGTTAAAGATTTTGGAATGGAGATAATGGATTTTTTAAAGGTTGGAACACTGGTTGGACTCGATTCCTTACGTACAGATTGGTTGCAGGAATGATGTGTTTATTTTGCAATTAGAGTTTATTGTCAAGGTATCTGTTGTCAAGAAGTCTTTGAGTAGTTGACACCTTTTCTTCAGTACTTTTCTTTTGAGTCAAATATGAGGTCTAAGTTAGTTGTTTGTAAATGTAAAGTTTCAAGTAGCGGAAGATGTAGTTGTTAGGAAAGGAGATGATGATGTTAATGGAATAGTAGGAAGCGAGGTTTTTGTATTCCCCAAGCACTCCAGCTTATTGTACTTTTTCTAGTTACTTAGTTCAGTTCAATTAACTCAATCCCTGTCTTAAGAAGTATTATCATCTTCAGGGCTCAAAGTCTTTGTTTTCTGTGTAATTGTGCGATTCTTGCATGGGCGTGTGCGCCCTCACAACACGACAAGCAAGAATGGCACAATTACGCAGAAAACAAAGACTTTGAGCCCTGAAGGTGATCTCAATAAAGACCGAAACGTTAGCACGATAAGAAAATGTTTTTCTGAAACCTACATCACACCAGACCGCATCTCACGATTTCTGAATAATCATAAATATTAAATTTATTTTCCCACTACATTTACTTAAATAAACTTCAGAATGTGAAAGATAAATATTTTATAAGTCGTTTCTAATATTATTAACAAAGAGAAGCTGGTAAATACTTTTGTTTTGTTATAAATTCATAAATGAACGTACACTATTTGCTTGAAATAAAGTAGGTAATGACAAGTGGGAAGTTGCAACATGACTTTGCTCTATTTGATCCAAGAAGAAAAGTATTTATAGAACAACTACGTCTCTGGAAATTCCCTGATACGTAGCATTTCACAATACTTTCATTATTATAAAATGCTTTTAATATTAATATGCAAATACATAAAATTAGACTTTTCAAATGGTTATTTCCATGCAAAGCTCAATCAATTTTAAAAGAGAAATACTTTTTCATGATGCAAAAAGCAAGTATTTATTATTTTTAAATTTATTTTATTGTTAGCATTACCCAGTTTGAGAGTGTGAAGAACTGGCTATGGCTATTGTTCCTCTCCAACTTGTTGGTATTTGCAGGATGTTCGTGTTGGGTTCAGCTATGTCGATCTGAAAATACTAGGCGTTCGTATGAAGAATTAGCGAAAGACAATAGCTTAAAATAGTCTATTTGTTTGGAATGTTGTTCACTGGGATCGATTCTGTCTCGCTTGGTAGGCTATATAAAAAAGAAGGATGATCCAGACTTTGGACAATGCTTTTGGTGTTGGCGATCTGTGTGTGGCTGTGTAGTCTGCCATACTGTGTGGAATTCCTTCTAATTTTAAACCACATTTTGACCCCTATTCATATTAGAGCATTGGCTATTTATAGATTAGTCTAATGCACGCTTATTTGACTAATTTTACATTTATTCTTAACAATGTAATATGGGCATATTTTTTTAATACAAATATATTAGTGGAAATGATTGATTGTATAATTATGCAAGTAATTTATGATAACTAAGAATTATACAATTTTCTGCTCATTACAGTCTGAAACAAAATAATAACTATAAAAATTGGTCAAATAAATAGTTGTTTTTAAAATACTTCAAGTGTCCTCTCAAGTTTAACAAACTTATTAATTTTTTAATTTTTCTTGGACCAGGACTGAGGTTATGAAATTAAAAAAATACTATCTTTTACGAATGGTTGGCCCACTGTAATGAAATTAACAAAGTATACAGAGAAATGTTGAGTTCTTGGTTTGTGGAGAACTTGGGGAAACAGGATAAAATAATACTGACAAGGTTGAGGATAGGTCACACCCATCTCATGCCTATATGTTGGTGGGAGAAAGAGCAAGTGCCCAGTGTGTATTCTTGTGACAGTGAATAACCTATTAAAGTTGTGCAACATATTCAGAGAATATCACAAACGTGAAGTGAGTATTGACAAGGTTGAGGGTAGGTCACACCAATTTTACATATATCATCTATTGGGGGAGGTGCAAATATTGCTCACTGTATTAATATGTTGTGACTGTTAGATACCAATTAGAGGAGTGCACATGCTAGGAGAGTACTTATAACGATGTTGAGTAGAGAACTATGGAAAGTGATAAGGCTAAGGATAGGTCACACCCAATCCATTCTCTCCTGGGGGAGTAAGGTGCAAACATTGCCCACTGTGCGGTTAACTTGTGATGGTGAGTGAACAATTAGAGGTGTGCAACATGCTAAGAGATTGTCGAAAACAATGTGCCAATACCATGTGATGTAGTGTACCAAGAATGATGAGAAGTGGATAACTTAGGGAAGTCGGATAAAATAATTTTGACAAGGCTGAGGATAGGTCACACCCATTCCATGCCCTCCTGCTGTGGGTAAGATGCAAACATTGCCCACTGTGCGCATAACTTGTGATGTTTAATAATTTGGTCATTAACAATAATTTTGGTCACTTCATCTACCAGATTCAACACTGAAGATTGTGAAATGCCAAACTACTACATCTGTCAGACCAACAACCCACTCTATAGGCAGGCCAAAATAATTGGTAACAACCAAATTGCAGGTTCATCACTCTACTGTCCTCACAAAATAAGTATTATTCTCCACCTAACATACAATAACAATAAATTGTATACATTTGGCAACTCTTTTTTGTTGATATTTTACATTTTAAACAGAAATGAAAACATTTTGGTAATTTCTGTTTGGCCTACTTATCCTAGATATTTTGGATTTCAAGGATTTCCGCATCTCATCGCTTTCAGTCATCAGTTCCCATATTTGACAGGCCAAAAAGATCGGATACAAACCAAACACATCCCCATGAGGAAATTTCACATATTATTTTTTGCTATATGGCGTACATGATTCAAATGTCCATAAAATCTGCATGTTCTAACCCAAAACAGTTATTTTACACAACCTGTACTTACTTATGTCCCAGTGTAATATTAAATGTAACCTAAAATCTCATAGTTTTATGTCGTGTCCGCCATAGCCACTGTCTTCGATTCGCTCCTATTTTCTATGTTGTTTGCATTGCACGATTAAATTTTGTTTGATGGTATTTGAAGCAAAAATAAATAAACAAATGTAAAAAGTCCATCTGTTTTGTCTATAATTTATAACATTTTAATCTTTGTTCTTAAACTTGTACATTTATTCTCTTAAGCCTTAGGATGTAGATTTATTAGTACTTTTATTTCCCTACGGTAATAGTTGTTGGCTTATTTAAAGGTTGGAAAACAGTGATCATCTTTGCTGGCTCTCTTTACATAATTATCTGCATTTAGCACATGAAAGAACTGCAAGACATTCAAGAATTTTGTTTTTATGTTTTAAGGCGCTGACTCTGCTCATTTTTTATTTATATTACATTGTTTATTGGATAAAAAAAGACAAAAAGAAAAAAAAAAAAAATACACAGATGTGAGATTCCTGCCCCCAGCCATAAAGTCAAACAGGGCCTATTTTTCTGCAGTGATAGTCTAATATATTTAAGTTTGCTGAAATTTCTTTGTTTGGGGATAAATCTGTCATTTGGTTATTACCATGTTGTTTAGAATTCAAAAACTATATAAACAAAATTAAAAAAATCAGACCCAACACTGGACATGGCAAAATACTAAAGTTCGTACAGACCAACACAGCGAAAAAGGCAGAACAATTGTCTAGTATTGACTAAATTTTGTGCCTAAGCATGTTTGATATTTCTTCAAAATCTCATTAGTATAACCGTTTGCAGTCACAGCATGTTCTGATGTCTGATTTTTCAAGATAAAGTTCGTAGGTTTCTCGGTTTTTACATTTTTTGTTAAGGTGGTAATTAAATAAACCATGGCTTGTATAAAGGCCTATTATTTTCCGTAATTGGACATTTTTATTTTCTTGGTTGAGATGTCGAGAAACTTTGATTGTTTCATTTAGTTTGTGGCCATTTCTTCCTCTGTCTATTTCACTTCTACTAAATTGTCAGCCTGTTTGTTGCCTTCAATCTCTTCGCGTCCTGGCACCCACATCTGAATTTGGGCAAGTATACTTTTTTAATATAAAGTTAAGATATGCCAAACTTGAAAATTGATTTCGTGTATTATTTTCCAAGTTTTTGGCTGTAATACTAGGGCTCCATGTGTGACCAGAGGCCTAACCTCTGTATATAACCAGAAAGCCATTTTGAATTTATACCCTATGCTTTACTACATTATCTTTGGCCCAAACTCGTTATTACCTTTGCCCAGTGTTATTCCAAGAAACTTTGTTTTACTGGAGAAATTATATTTTTGTTTATTAAAGAGGGTGCTTTTATATTAGGCTTCTCTTTGCGAATGGTATTAAGTTGTTTTGTTCGGGTTATTCCCAAACCTCTATGTTGACACCACACTTTCTACTAGCTTGTCAGCACTGCATTTTGAGAGTTAAATCTTATTTGATTTTTTTTATTATTATTATTACTAGGCATAATTTATGATGAGATATCCAAATTTGTTTAGCTCTACAATTAGGTTATCAACAACTAGCAACAAGACTGGTAGATTGTTATGAGATGAAGGCAGATGACAATAGCTGCCCATAAACAAACAATTCAACTAGGAGTAATTTGCTTCTGTTGGCTCATTAATGTTTGTTCGTTTAAATTTTTGTACAGATAAATGTAGTTTCACATTAATTTGGTCTGTCGGATGATTTGAACCATCTTCAGGTTTGTATTGATTACTGACCTATATAAGCTCAACTCTGCCTGAATATATAGGCATGTACAGAGCTGAACATATCACTACTTGCATTCTGTTGGAAATTTCCGCTTTTGTGTAATTGCAATAAAATGGCGTCACTCCTACAGAATGTTTTGACAGTCTGGGATCAGATTAGATTAATAAAGGAGTCAGCCTCTTTATGAACTCTGCACCATGACCAAAATTGGTCTATTTGCCATTTCTATTGTTGTCTAAGTTCCTCATTAAGCTTAAGGCTTTTTACCAGATTCCAAAGTTTTTTCAAGGATTCCATGTATATCCTTCAGACCTGGGCTTTTTCTTAGCAGTAGGAATCTTAGCCTACATAAACCTTCGCACCAACAGAGGTTGATGTGCTGTCTCTTCTCTTTTTTCTGACAATATTTGTACATACTTGTTTCTACCCCTCCAAGTCTATGCACATGCCTCTGAAATCAGCAGTTAACTATTATTCTAGTTTTAATATGTCCTAGATTTAATAGTTCTGCTGGTAGTTTCTGCGATGGTCCTTTGTTGATATTTTTCACACGCCTGTCCTGGCCTACATTTCATTGAACGGAGGACTTATTTTTAATTCATTTTCTGATGGATCCGTTTTTGACAGTTTGGTATTCCATGAAAGGGTTCAGGGCCAAAAGGTGTCCTTATCAAACTTTCCTTGGCCAATTTATGGGCCTCTTTGTTGTCCTGCCCTGTGCTCTGGTATCCAGACAAAGGTAATTTTTTGGTTTGCCCTGTCTTACAAAGCCTTAATGTAATCCAAAACGACTGGACTTTACCACTGATGTGGTAATAGCCATCAGTGCTGACTGGATGTCAAAGTAGATGTTCTTCTGTTACGACAACTAGCCTTTTAACCTCCTTGTTAGTGTTTAATATGTCAGAACATGGTCTTATCAGTCCCATCAATAAGGCTCCAGGGGCTATCTCAGCGAGGCCATTTCAGCTCCCCACAATCAGTTCCTAAATCCAAATCCACTTAATCTTTCATATTTATATATTGTTCACTCAGTTTGGGTGATGGATTACTTGATGTTCCTCCACACATATTATATAACTAATCTAATTGAGGGAAATAGGGTACTCAATATTCTGCCATCAGCCCTCTACACTACACATTCACGCTAATAAATACACTGCCAGTATAATTTGTATTGTATAAGGTAAAACTGTAATAATTCTTAATATTTCTACAAGCTTAGTAATGTTATAATAAAATGTTTTTTCTGGAATTTGGCACAAAGGTTGCATATTTTTGCTAACATTACAAAAAAGCTGAACCTACTATTTTGACTACATAAATGGAGGTCTACACTAAAAAAAATTAAATGTTTATACAGATTTTTATTTTTACTTGTCTTTGGTTAGTTTTTATCCATGTATGTAAATTGAAATTTTCGCACAATTAACTTTTTGTACTGCTTCTAGGGACCACAGTTGCCGAGTGGTTAGGGCATTCGACTTGATTTACCATGCTATTGGTTCTTCAAGATTTTCAGCAAAGTGCATAAATTTTAATTATTTTAATTTAATAATAATGTATAAGGTGTTCTAAAGTGGTTTGACCCCTTGTCTGCAACACCCAATATATGACAGTAATATTGCTCAAGAGAAAACGTCATTAAATAATTTAAAATGGTATTAAAATATAAAAATATAAAAAGGAATGTGAGACAAAAAATTACTACAGGCGGTCAAATATATTTTAATAACAAAACAAACAATGTCTTAAGATACTTGTAACAATGTTTGAAACCACAGTTGACTCGTTTTGTTAACATAAACAGGCTGAGGTGAAACCCACCACATAAGAAATTTTGGTCTTATAGTTTCCATCCTCGTTTGGACACCATCGCGGTACCAGAGCTATATGGGGTGGTGAAAACTCTCGGATAGCCTTGAGGGTGTCCAACTGTTCAGGCGTACTAAGCTGAATCAACAACATTTGCGGTGCGATAGTACTGCTCTGTTTCTATAATATATATATACAGAATTTTGAAATAATCAAAAAACACAGTTTTCACGAACTATGTGTTGAATCTGAGAGATCACCTCTTTTTATGTCCTTTGCAAGTTTAAATAAAAAAGGAAAAAATATCTACAAGAGGACACATAGACGAACACTTGTACGATGTCAATTGTACATCGATTGGCCGTTGGGGCGTCCTAACTGCGAAGGGTCTACGAAGTGCTGTTCCTGCCTAAAATGATCGGCCTGCATTCGAGTGAATAGGATGCCAACACCTTCGATAAGAGCTAAAAGAACGCCGCCAATTAAAGCACTGCCGGCCATGGCAGGTACGCCGTTCCTGGCCGCTAAAATACCTCCTGTAGCTGCCGCGCTTATTATTGAATTCCAAGGGTCTTCTTTCTGCCTAAAATGTACTAATGTGCAATCTATGGTCGAAAAGAGACCGCCCCAGACAGCAAAACTTCCGGCAATCATTGGTGACCTTTGTTTAACAGCTGCCATGCTACCCTATAACAACACAAAAACAACCAAATTATAAGTAATTTTCTTAAATATTTAAAATTCACTAGTGCATTGTTACAAGACTGTTTCTGGTGATCTTCTCATCAAATCAATCACTGCTATTTGCAATCAGTGATGATCCATTTAGGATATCCATATTTCCCTTTGTAAACAGACGTTGACATGATCAGCATACTTACGACAAGCCTTCTGTTCAAGCCGCTTGGCGCATTTCTGAATCCTTTTATCGACTGGAAGACTGCACCGCCGATAGCACCCATCGTGAAAGCTCCTCCGCAGTCATCTACGATACGCCATGGGCATGGCTCCCTTACATATTCTTCCATCTTTACTCTCTCTTAAAAAAAGAAGAAAAATTCCAGTTAATACAAGTTAATTATAAATAAAACGTTATTAAAAATATTGCGCAATAATTAACATTTAAAGGTCTGGCCTTGATTAAATCAAATTTATTTTATAGGATTAAACAGAAAATTAAGGATTTAAAAATATTTCTCATTTTAGAAACTAAAGTGAACGTGCCGTTTTCAAGGACGTATTGACTCGTGGATTTGAGCAATTGGAAGCAATCCACCACTAGGCTGAGATTTAATTAAATTTCAAGCTTTTTACTTACTTTAAATTTGACTTTAATGCGTTTGTTTTGTATGAGGATGATGAGTTTGTAGCATACACGACTTCAATTGTCGATACGCATTCGGTCGACGGCTCGACACTCTAAAAAGGACGAAGCCAAGTTTAGGTTTTAGACTTTAAACGACAAATCGATTAAAATGATCGAAAGAATCGATTCTCTTGTATGTTCCGACTAATGTCGAAGGGGCGCCCCTCCTTAATTCTGTTTTACTGGAATATATTTATATGTCTGGTGTTTAGTGACAGTTAGTTAATAATTATTTGGAGATCGTGAGATGCAGTCTGGTGTGACGTAGGTTTGGAAAAACATTTTCTTTATCGTTCCAACGTTTCGATCTTTATTGAGATCATCTTCAGGGGAATTTATGAACATTATTTAAATTATACAAATACATATAGGACGTGAAAAAAATGAATTTATACAATGTTAGAAATTTTAGACTGAATCAAAGTGTTTGTTTTCTGTGTAGATTGTGCGTCGTGTTGAGGTTGAGGGTGCCAGTGAGATATTGATGTTTTATGTTTATATACGTTGGATTTTGAAGGGGGTGGGGAAGGAAGTCGGTATAGAAAGACATTTTTGTATAAGGAGTCGGCTTTTTTGAGGTGAAAAGAGAATGGGGAAAAATGGGTAATGGCCTGATTATCCTTTCAGGATTATATAGACAGGGTTAATTAGGGAAAGCAAAGTCAAATTGTAGAAGAATTAGACTACGTAAAAATATTTAATGTGAGGAGTGTAATGACTGTTTTATATGATTTGTGTGATGTGATGATGAGATATGTATGTGAATTTGATTAATGATATTAGCATAGCTGCGACTGAGTTTACATGTGTCCGTTCTGTAATTGATGCTGCGTTTATCTCTGTTGATGTAAATCATTTCTAAAAAGTTACGTTTATGTTTGTTTTGTTCTGTGTGTAATATTTTTGGATTGTTGATGTCGAAATTGTGTTGGTGTTCAAAATGGCCAGTGCTGTAGGATTTTGTTTGCGTTTTTTGCAGTCATAGATATGTTGATTGGGATGTAATTGCGATGTACGTGGACAATTTAAACAATTGATTTTTTAATTACGTCAGACTTATTTGTAACTGGTGTGGGATCTTTAATTTTGGAAAAAAGTGTGTGAATTGTTTTCTAGTTTTTAAAAGCGGTTTTAAAGTTATCAGAAGAGAGAAATATGTTTAATTTATGTGATAGGCCGTGATGGACGGCATGGATACGTATATTGGTTTGTCCGTATTTGATAGATTTGATGTCGTATTATTAGTAATAGCAGATGGTGTTAGTATTGAGTTGTGTTGTTGATTATTCTGTTGATTGTGTGCTTAGGGTAGTGATCGTTATGTAGGGTATGTTTGTATATCTTTATGTTCTTGTGGTAAAATGATTTATGGCTTAGGGTAATAATTCTGTGATATAGCCTTTTGGCCGTGTTTATTTTTGTATGAAGAGGATTGTATGTGTGATGTAAAGTTCAGGTAACGATCTGTGTTTCTTGGTTTTTGATACCAATCTGTGATTAATGTGTTTTTTTCACATTCTATTTGTATTTGTATAATTTAAACAATATTTATAAATCCCAGACACTGAAGATGATCTCAATAAAGATCGAAACTTTTTTATTTTATTTTTTTTTATTTAGAAATCGTGAGATGCGGTCTGGTGTGATGTAGGTTTCAGAAAAACATTTTCTTTATCGTGCCAACGTTTCGACCTTTATTGAGATCATCTTCAGGGCTCAAAGTGTTTGTCTTCTGTGTAATTGTGCCATTCTTGCGTGTCGTGTCGAGACTCTCTAAATAAATATCGATTAACGGTCACTAATCACCACACAAAGATCGAAACGTTGGCACGATAAAGAAAATGTTTATAGAAATGATGAATGATGGAGTGAGTGCGGTGTTCAATCCTTTTTAAAAAGATAGTTCCTACTCACAGTAAGTTGTTTTCCAACGTTCCGGATTTCGAGCCCTTAGCTCATCATCAGGTTGAAGAAGCTAAAGGCCCGAAATCCGGATCCTTGGAAAACAACTTACTGTGAGTAGGAACTATCTTTTTAAAAAAGGATTGAAGAAAACGTTTTTCTAAAACCTATGTCACACCAGACCGCACCTCACGATCTCCAATTAATTGCAGAAAACAATATTTTNTGTTATTGATTTATTTCATGGGAAAAGTCCCAATTACAAATATGTATATACGTTTTACAAAAATAAAAATAAATAAATTAATTAATTAAATAAAATAAAACAATAAAAATACATTACACAAAAACATGTAAAACATAAACAATACCAAAATACGATGTTATAATAAACTAATATATTTAAAAACATTATAATTATTTAATCACAATAACCAAAAATAAATATCTAAAGGCCGCGGATTCTTGGAGGAAACAGTGTTTTTATTTGTATAATAATACAGATACTTTTGTGTCTTCTAATGTATGTTGGGAATATATTTCATACTTCATTTAATTTATATATGAAGTATTTTTATAAATACAATGCATACTCCTAAGAGGAAGTTTTATTTTATTTTTCCTAATTTGAAGATTTATTTAACCAACCACACACTTTTCAACTTTCCAGAAAGAAACGGGAAAATTTTAAAATATTTTTATGTATAATCGTGTGTTTGTTCTGTTATTACTTTTGTTACTTAACGTACGATTAGAGTGAATGTATTTATTGGCGTAAATGTGAACCGTGAGAGGGCACATGGCGGAATATTGTGTACCACCATCGGCCATCAATTAGATTAGTCAATAAAAGCTATTTTTCAGTCTTTCAGGCGCATTCTGCACTACCAAAATCGTTTTTCAATTCGTATTTTATTTTATTTTTTTTTACAATAATTCATCAATATTTTTTTTGACAAAGAGTCCTTAAAAAGGGATAAAAGAAAATGAAGCTGCTGGGAAATTAATGTGCGAATTTTGCAGGAAAATAGGACAAAAATCAAATTGGTTTTATTAAGCAGTGAGCTTATCGTTAGAATTATGTAGTTAAATTATTATTCTATGGAATATAGTGCTTAATGGAATTGGATGACTGTTGTAGTGCTATTCATTTCATTATGGCTTTTGACTAACACAAAGTGCTTCTAGCGCGTATGTCTTAAGAATGCGTATTTGCTATAAACATCTCGTTTAAGCACTCGCGGACCTGTTGTAAAAAGACGGAGAAAAGTAATAACAGGGGTTCGTATGAGAAAATCAATAATTGAACCGGATTTCTTTCATGCCTCGCTCGGCTTTCCTTGTATGTAGCAGCGGAAATAACGTTCCCCCGGGTCCAGGAGAACCAATCTTCACGTCGGCCGAAATGAACACGTCAACGTCCGAAAAAGCGATCCACTCCGGAGGAGGGAAAACGGTGAGCCCGGACGGGACGGGGAGCTGGGCAGCATTGTGTCCGCTGAAAGCTGATGTTGATGAATGGGCCGTAAGTGGAAGGGACCTCTAAGAGACATTCCATTTCCAGAAAAACTTCACCTACCGCCTCTAGAAGAAGAGAGAAAAGCAGAAAAAGAAAAAGGGGAAAAAACAAGAGCGGTCGGATATGAAAGTTGGGGGTTGACAGAGGCTCGCATGTCCCGCGGGCCGATAGCATCTGCGCCCTCTTATCTCACGTCACCCCTTCCCCCAGGTAACCCTCTCTTTTCAATTATTACTATTTTATCAAGTAGCCCTCGCGATGTAGGAAGGGCGAAGGGAACGCACTCACGAGACCTGCTCCGCTAATGACATGTTAATAACAATATTCACGAGTGGGGCTGGCAGTCCTGATGGGCATTTAATGTGACCTTCCAACCTTTAATACTCACGTTCTTTTTTTCCACAAAGTCACCAATAAAACGAACACATATTATTTCGTTCCAATTACAACTCAATCAATGTTGTAGTTTAGCCATTTTTGATCATTTTGGCCTGCCTATCCTCAATATCGGTTTGTGTTTAGAGGTTTGTTAGAAGAGTAAAATTATCAAAACAATCATGTTTTGATGTTCCCCAAGAAGAAATCTCACAATACCGATTTTATTAACTTATGAACACTTCGGGTAATGTGTGGTGTTTAGTGACCGTTAGTTGATAATTATTTGGAGATCGTGAGATGCGGTCTGGAGTGACGTAGGTTTTAGAAAAACATTTTCTTTATCGTGCCAACGTTTCGATCTTTATTGAGATCATCTTCAGGGCCTGGGATTTACAAGCATTGTTTAAATTGTACAAATATATGTGGGATGTGAAAAAAATGAATTTATACAATGCTTGAAATTTTAGATTTAATCAAAGTATTTGTACTCACTCAAAGTGTTTGTTTTCCGTGTAGATGTTTCATTCTTGTCTGTCGTGTTGAGGGTGCCAGTGAGATATTGATGTTTTTTGTTTATATACGTTGGATTTTGAAGGGGTGGGGAAGGAAGTCGGGGTAGACAGGAATTTTTATATGAGTAGTCGGCTTCTTTGAGGTGAAAGGAGCCGACAATGGGAAAAATGGGTAATGGTTCGGCCTGATTATCCTTTCAGGATTAATAAACAGGGTTAATTAGGGAAAGGAAAGCTAAATTGTTGAAGAATTAGACTATGTAGAAATATTTGATGTGTGGAATGTAATGATTGTTTTTCATTCAACAATTTGGCTTTCCTTTGTTGTTTTGTTTGCCAACATTTCAATATCGTGTATTTCCTCCTCTTGGCTTAATTACATCTCGAATACGCCCCGGCATACTTTATACCAGTCTGGAAATGTCTTTTTGCTGGAGGGTTAGCCCATTCTTCACGAATAGTACTTTCAAGATCGTGGAGTGTATCAGGACGTGATGAAAGTGCTAATCGTCTTTTGAGGTTACCTTATAAATGTTCGCTGGGTTTTAAGTCTGGTGAACGGGCTTGTCAGGCTCAGAGTTGGGCAAAATCAAACTAATTCAATCATGATTAAGAATTTTTATTGAAGTTTAATCATGATTGAATTGGTCATGAGTAAATTAATCATTACATGATCATTATATGATGAGTCATACCTCATGATTGAATTAATTATTAAAATTTTTTAAATCATGATTGAATTAGTTTGATTTTGCCCAACTCTGGCTACAATGACCAACTTACCAAAATTCCCAACCGACTCCGGATAAAAATTTTGAGATGAGTCGTGCTCAAGGCCAACCTTCAAAAAGTGTTATCATAAACGAAAACCAAAGATACATAATTATTCTACGTGTCTATTTTATTACAATCAAGACCTCTTGATGGTGTATTTTCCAAATAATGTAGAAATCTCTCCTTTTAAGTGGAATACATTTTAATTCAAAGAAATATTTTTTCCATTGATCGGTTATGTAAACATATTTACTTTTCAAAGCGTAGCTTTTCTAGGATTTTTTTATTTTATTGTTATTATTATCATTATCATTATTTTTTGGCTTTTCGTAACGACGGAGTTTTACTTATAATTGGAAGATTGATTTTTGTTAAATAAGGTGTTGAAGGATTTTCGTTTTGTTGAAATAAATTTCTGTTAGAAAATTTTTGAAAAGGGATGAAGTTGTGTATTTTTCATTTTTTGAGCACCCATTTGAACATGATTTATCGAAATTTAGTCATGACTAACTATATAGTGACTAAATTAGTCATGCCTCGTATTTAATTACTAGTCATGACTAATTTACCCATCAATCACATATGGCGACTAATGACTAAATTAGTCACTTACTACCAATCATGACTAACGGTCTGAGTGATCAGTCATTAATCATTAGACATGACTAATTTTTGCCCAACACTGGTCAGGCTAAGATCCTGATGTTATGTGGTTGAAGGTACGTTTGTACTATGCGAGCGACATGTGGACGGGCATTATCGTGCATTAGAATAGGATTGTCACTGATTTAATCGAAGATAGACAACGCATGATGTTCTAAAATTTTATCCACATAGCGAGTGGCAGTCAAAGACCCACCACGAACAACAGCCAACTCTGTGCGTCTCTATTGAAATTCCCGCCCACACCATCACCGAGCTATGTTGAAAAGGTTGGCTCTGGTACAAGCTTCGTACCTTTTATTTCGCGTTTTCCGTATTCTTTCACGCCCATCATAGAGCAAATCTACTCTCATCTGTAAAAAGTACAGCAGACCAATCGTCCAAAGACCAATGGCTGTGTTCTGGTGCAAATGGGAGCCGTGCAATTCTGTGTTCTGGTCCTCTTATGAGCGAAAAGCCATCAGTCCATACTGATTTAATCTTCTTCGAGCAATTTGGTCACTTCGAACTTATTGAGTTATGAATCGCTTGAACGACAATAGGGTGCCGGTTTCGCACAATTCTCAAAGTCAAACAACGGTCATCCAGTGGTTCTGTTACCCTAGGGCGTCCAGAACCGGGCCTTCTATGGTAGTACCTAGATTCTCGAAAACGTCTAACTGCGTCTTGGAGTGTTTCGTATCGAACTCCGATGGCAATATCCGCATACCTGATGGAACGTCCATCATTAATAACAACCACTCCACGCGCAACCTCTTCAGCACTAAGTGGCGTTTTTAAGTTTCAAAATTGAAATTAAGAAATCAAAGATGAAATCTAGACAGTTTGTGTGGTGTTTTCAATATCGATAACATACATATATCATCATCACATAAAACATATAATACAACATATAAAACAATGTGTGGTGATTAGTGACCGTTAATCGATAATTATTCAGAAATCGTGAGATGCGGTCTGGTGTGATGTAGGTGATCCTGACATACTCATTCGTTCTTCTTATAAGAACAAACAAACAGTAGCAATCAGTAAAAAAGAGTACAGGGAAAAATTAACAAAATAATCACAGACACAAACACATACAGCATAATCAAATCAGACCCTACTCCTACTCTCATCAAACAGACAAACAAAATTCTCCAAGAAACACTTAAACGAAAACAAATCGACATATACACCTACAAATCAATTCAAAACAACTCACCAACACCGAAACTATATGGATCTGTAAAAACACATAAACCCGAACACCCTCTCTAAGACCCATAATTTCATTTGTAAACTCACCCACATATAACATGACAAAATACCTAACCAACATACTCAACAACATCACAGATAACACATATAATGTAAATGATTCATTTCATTAACAAAATTAATAATATCCATATTCCCTCACACTACTCTCTCATATCCCTAGATGTTTCATCATTGTTTACCAACATACCAATAGACACAACACTGAACATTATTAAAGATAAATGGTCCAACATAACACCACACACAACTTTATCAAAGAACACGTTCGTAACAATGATCCGACACTGCTGTGTTAATGGATATTTTACATACGACAATCACTTTTACAAACAACTTTTTGGTATAGCCATGGGTAGCAACCTAGGCCCGAAATTGGCAGACATAATTTTGACACATCTATTTAATACAGTCATACCACAACTTCCTTTCACATTACCCTTCCTCACTAAATACGTAGATGATATATTGACAGCAATTCCCCCAGATCAAATTCAAACTACATTAGATACATCTAATAGCTTTCACCCACGCCTACAATTTACACATGAAATCGAAAACAACAAAAAATACCATTTTTAGATACACTCGTAATAAAACAACCAGATGGTACCTTAATCACAGATTGGTATCAAAAACCAAGAAACACAGATCGCTACCTCAACTTTACATCTCACCATCCCCTTCATACAATAATAAACACGGCCAAAGGGTTACTTCACAGAATGATTACCCTAAGCCATGAATCATTTCACCACAAGAACATAAACATATACAAACAGATCCTCCATAACAATCTCTACCCTAAAGACATAATTAACAGAATAATCAACAATTACAACTCAACACTAACACCATCCACTATTACTAATAATACTACATTAAGTTTATCAAATACAAACAAACAAGCATACATTTCCATGCCATTTATTCAAGGCCTATCACATAAAATAAACACATTTCTCTCGTCCGATAACTTCAAAATAGCTTTCAAAAATTATAAAACAATCCAAACACTTTTTTCCAAAATTAAAGATCCCACACCAATAACAAATAAATCTGACGTAATCTACAAGATCAACTGTTTAAACTGTCCGGCAACTTACATCGGTCTTACATCCCAATATCTGGACAAGGGAGTAAAGCAACATATCTATGATTGCAAAAAACCAAAGCAAAATCGTACAGCACTCGCTACCCACCATTTTGAACACCAACACAATTTCGACTTCAAAAATCCAAAAATATTACATACAGAACAAAACAAACATAAACGTTATTTCTTAAAAATGGTTTATATCAACAGAGATAAACACAGCATCAATTACAGAACAAATACATGTAAACCCAATCGCAGCTACGCCAATATCATTAATCAAATTCAATATAGATAACATACATATATCATTACATTACATTCCACACATCTCACGATTTCTGAATAATATAAAACAATCATCACATTCCACACATCAAACATTTCTACATAGTCTAATTCTTCAACAATTTGGCTTTCCTTTCCCTTATTATCCCCGTCTATATAATCCTGAAAAGATAATCAGGACGAACCATTACCCATTTTTTCCTATTGTCGGCTCTTTTTACCTCAAAGAAGCCGACTCCAAATATAAAAATGTCTTTCTATCCGGACTTCCTTCCCCACCCCTTCAAAATCCAACGTATATAAACATAAAACATCAATATGTCACGAGCACTCTCAACACGACAGACAAGAATGACACATTTACACGGAAAAAAAACACTTTGAGTGAGTAGAAATACTTTGATTCAATCAAAAAATTTTCTAGCATTGTATAAATTCATTTTTTTAATCTAAAATTTTATAGTATTGTATAAATTCATTTTTTTCACATCCTACATGTATTTGTAAAATTTAAACAATGTTTATAAATCTCATGCCCTGAAGATGATCTCAATAAAGATCGAAACGTTGGCACGATAAAAAAAATGTTTTTCTAAAACCTACGTCATACCAGACCGCATCTCACGACCTCCAAATAATCTAGACAGTTTATTGCTTCAGAATGAGTCTGAATAACCATTTTAAATTTTGTAAAAAGTAAACATTGAAAAATCCTTTATCCTTGTTTTGGATTAAGGATTATGGGTGTTTACCTCTAATTGTTATTCCCAATTTAAAACATAGCATTAAAAAATGTTTATTGATAAAAACAATGAAACAAATTAATGGCAGGATTGTCTTTTATCTAGAAAATGAAAAAAAAATAATTTGGAACTTTTTGCCTGTCAGTGTATTAAGTACAAGTTTTTCCTTGAACGTTTATTTGCCCAAATTATTTAAACTATTGGGCTAATTATTTCTGAAGGGTAAATTACCGTCGGATCGGAGGAGAAAAAAATTTAAAAGTAAAGGGCCATTAATCAAGGACCCAGGTCGATCCCACCATGTGTGAAAGTGTGTATACAACTACTTAGTTCCAACCCTCATCTAACTTTTCCATTTCCCAGGGGAGGCGGCTGGGGCGGTTCTAATAACTCGTCAAAAAAATATATGTCAAGGTAGAAGGGGTTTCAGAGGGAGGCCTTCTCACCAGTCCTCCCTCCACGGCAGAAATACAAGCATAATATTATTAGGGGTGTCGAGAGGGAAGTTTCTAGTGATCCATCATTATTATCAGTACCAGAGCAGAGCCCTCTCTCTCCCTCGCGCTGTGTGTTCGGCCATATTTGCTTTGCCAACTTTCTCCTCGTGGACCCTCTCATCCAATGGAATCTAAAAATCAAAATCTAAAAAATGAGCGAACGATCACACAATTTTCGCTGAGTGACTTGGTCCAATTCCACTGGGAAGTCTATTGTCACAATTAATCAACGCATCACATATGCACACTTGGCATGGTGGCAAGCATACAATCAACGATTTTTAACATTACTGAAAAATATTTACTATAAACATGCAAATTTTGACGGCTTAGACTTTAAACGACTTAAAGATTGACCCATTTGTATCCAAGAATCGAGATAAGTGAACAGTGGGCTTCACGGAAAGCTTAAAAACATCCATGGTGTATTGTATATGTAATATAAGTTTTATTGTATGTTTATTGCGGAATGTTAATAGTAAGCAAACCAATTAATCCGATGTGATGATAAAAATCTAAATGCTCTTTTAAAGTCCCCCAGTCGCATTTTTAATCCTAAATTATTCGTTAAACCCAACTTTTTATGAAATACTTTTATTGAAGTTTCATTTCACTTTAATTATGTAGATCAGTACAATCGTTCACGTAAGATCTAAATTTTATAAAGGAGTCACGATGTTGGTATAATTCCAGCTTTGATTAAAGTTTAATGAGCTAATACGATAGTTGTAATTGAATCAGTTTAATAGGTACTTTGTTCTCATTACGTTTTTCAAATTATATCCGACGTGGCGTGACCGGTTTTTACATCAAATTAGAGCTACAATCGAGCTTGTATGTCGAAGCGGAACGGAACGGGCCAAGTTTCCTTCAAGACTCCATGTACAAAAGGAGTTCGGATTAATTCTTTCGCTCTGAGAAACAAATTGCTTCTTAATCTTTTGTAATGCTGTGTAATGAACTCTTTTGGTTTGAAGAAGGTTGCGTGATCAAAAATGTTAACGGGGCCCTGGTGGTTTTGCACTATTTTATTTAAGCCCCTGGCAGACTTGGTCTCATGTTGAAACATGAATCTGTTTTTTGGTGAGCTTCTTTTCTCTGCCGAATTTTTCTCTTTATTTTACTGTTAATATAGAACAATTTATACGTTTGAACTTGCATATGCGGTATAAGTTTCTTCTATATGTATACAGGGGAAAGAACCCTCCTGACGTAAATTTTAATACTTACCCTCAGGCATGCAAACATTAAATGGTGCCATTTTTTCTTATAACTCTTGGAAATTCACCATATACCAAGGCAAAATTAGTCTTAACTTTTGGAAAAGTTGGGGTGAAGGTCCAGGGTTTTATGGAGGCGTCTATATCGACTTTTAAGATTTCGAGGATATATGGGATTTGAAGATCAATGTGGATAATAAATACAAAGTAGGAAGCTTGGGAAATAGTTCGAAGATTTTAGACAGGTGTGGCTGGATTATTTGGAGGTTATGTGATCGAATTCTGACCGCAGAATGCCAAAATCCGAAAGAACTGTTTCTCCTAGTATTCCGGTAATCTATTTTAAATTTCAAAACGGTGGTGGCAGAATGCAAGAAATCATAGGTTCGATTCCTGTACTACGTGTGCAGATTTTAGCTGAAATCAGCAATCAGTAAACTAAAACGTACATTATATAACATTTTATTTACTCCAGTCTTTTCGACAAAAGCCAACTTTTTGAGATTTCCTCTATAGCCTGCGAGATAGATAGATAGATAGATAGATAGATAGATAGATAGATAGATAGATAGATAGATAGATAGATAGAGAGAGAGAGAGAGAGAGAGAGAGAGANGAGTCACGCGAGGGCCAGTGCACCAGATCCTGTCTGCATAGACGGGGGAGGGTGTATGGCCATCTGTACCACGGGGTAACTGAAAAGTTCCAAAATCAGCCCTAGTTACACTGGGAATGATTTCGTGGTGGTGCGTGGTGACGCCCCTGGCGGGAACTTAGGCAGAGGCTGTCTTCTATCTGCGACCTTCCTGCGTATGGCCAGCGTTATTACACCAGGCTTCACGGGATACGGTGGATCGGACGACAGCGTATAGGCGTTGAGGAGGCGATGATTATGCTGAATAGTCCCTCGAATGCGGGAGTAAGCGGACGGAAACGGGTAGTGAATCGGTTTCTCTGACTCGAGTATGCTTTGCATTGTTGTGCGTATGACCGGCGTGGTACCCTTGGGGAAGCGAAGGCGAACCTAGGCTGAGCCTATGGCGTCCCTCGAATGCGCACAGCAGGTGTAGGCTGAGCTTGACAGGAAATTTTACTGTAGGCGGTGCTCATCTAGGGGGTGGTTAACAATTCCACTCAAAACAAAACCGCGGCCGAGGCGGATCGGGTAGTTCCTACGCTAGGGAAGCTCCTATACTCAGGGAGATAGAGTGGCCTTCTCTATCTAGGGAGTGCGCGGGAGAACAGGCTGATGTATTTCGGTTTGTTAGCCCTTTGCGCGCGGCATACGACCCGATGCACAATGCAGGCCCGAACATTCGGAGTGGACAAGCGGAGAGCGAGGTTGTTCTTGGCCCTTAAGGGCTGGGACGCCTCTACACCAATGCTGCGGCGGTTCACTCTTCCGTCGTATGCGTAGGTGCGTCGGCTCTCATCTTAAGAATCAAAACGTCCGATTAGGCCGAATAGGCCAGGTGCGGACGCTAAAGATCCTCTAGTCTTGTGACGACGAGTACTCGGGAACGACATGTCGGAAATAGTTCGGGATGAGAGTCTAGGGTTTTATGGAGGCGTCTGTCATACAACTTTGATTTTGAAGGCAAAGTTTGAAGGTTTGTGTGGATTGTAAGGTTGGATGAAAGTAGAGAGGTTTTAAGAATTTTAGTGAATTGACTGAATTGAGATGGGAAATGAGATAAGGCTTTTAGTTTGCAGTGAATTTCGATCTGTTGTCAAGTGAACTTTTGAATTGTTTTTCTCGTCTGTCCAATGCTATTATTTTAAATTGACTGTGGTTCAAACTGTTGTCTTGCCCAAATAGCGAATGATGTTGGTTGCGAGTGAGGAATTGAGTTGCAGTATATTGGAGGAGAGGTGATGCCGCGAATGTCATTTGCTAGGATTTTGTTTCGTTGAATGTGATCTTCCTTTTCTTGAATTCCTTTGTGTACATGATGGTTCTACTAACAGGCTTGTTGTTTACAACCATGATTTGTTGTGGATAGGTCGAGCCCACAGTCCATAAGTGTATGATTATTGTAGTTTTCTGTCTAAGTAGATATATGAGTTGCCCATGAATCTTTTGTTGACTTTTTGGGTTTTACGTCTAGTATGTTATCTATCTCTGGCTGGTTAGATGGAAGGATTGTCTTGTTAATTATATCCACTGTTGGGCACGTCTGACGTCTGAGCGTAAACGTAGTAGTTTTTGGCTTTGTTGTTCGTTTAACTTGATCCACCATTGATTGCACTAGTAGGTAATAAGGTCCAGATGTCGATGGATTGCTTTGTTGCTTGGATAGGGTCTGGGAGTTGGAAGAATTGTGATTTTGGTGTTCGAATGTGTGGGTATGTAGGGTAGATTGGTTCTAGGACATTCCCTTGAGAAACGCTATGATAATTGGCTCGATGTAGCCGATTCTCACTTTAAACCTGCGATATGAGAGGAAGGATTTTAGGATGAGATCGGAGGTCAAATACTTCCATAACGTTCAGAAATATCGCTGAACAATATTGCTTTTTTCCTAGAAAATAGGATATCGCATGGACTATTCTAAATCTAAATAGTTGAATGTGGGCATTATTTTTTCAATCACAGCAAAGTAATAATATAAAACACCGTGATGAGGTTGCCAACTATAGGGGAATTTCTTGTATAGATTCGGTGGCCAAAATCTTTTCATCACTTTTACTGCGGAGAATTCAGGCCCATGTACAGTCAAACGAGCTACTGAGTGAATGCCAGATGGGGTTCAGGAAAGGATATTCTACGGCTGACAACTTGTCCACACTAATAAATATAATTAATTTAGCGACTAATAAGGGCCGTAAAGTGTATTGTTTCTTCGTTGATCTTAAGGCCGCATTTGACAGAGTCGATAGAAGAGCGCTTATTTTCAAACTACTAAATGCAAAGTTTTCAACTAAGATTATTTGTGTCCTCAAGTCACTTTTTGAATCGGCTGCATCTGCAGTAAGAGGCAGAGATGGTGTGTCCGACTTCTTCGATGTTGGTATGGGGGTCAGGCAGGGATGTATCCTTAGTCCAATTCTGTTTGCTCTATTTCTGGATGACCTTCCGTCGGCACTGGAGTTTGGCATTCGTATAGGGAGTGTTGTCATTAAAATTCTCTTGTACGCCGACGACATTGTTTTGATTGCGGATTCGCCGGTTGCCCTGCAAGGAAATATTAAAAAGCTAGAGGAGCTAGAGGATTTTGATCAATGGAGCCTGACGGTGAACCTTGACAAGTCAAAGATTGTGGTTTTTCGTGCGGGTGGAAGGTTAGGGAAGAATGAGAGATGGGTGTTGCGGAATAGGAGAATTGAAGTGGTGAGCGAGTATTGTGTAGGGGAGTAACGCTTACCCCAAAACTGTCGATGGTCAAACATGTAAACAAGAAAGCCCTGGCAGCGAAACTGGCTATAAATAAGGTTTGGTCTGGCCTAATTTCAAACGACCTTGTACCAATAAAAAATAAATATCAAATTTTCACAGCCGTTTGTCGAGCAATTCTTTGCTATGCAGGTCAAGTTTGGGGCTATCGCGAATATGAAGAGATAGAAAAAGTTCACCGTTTTTTTTGTTCGTAAGTTGTTTGCCCTGCCATCATCAACTCCTAATTATATGTTGTATATTGAGACTGGCATGGAACTGTTGTTTGTTTATTCTTTAAGGTTACATTTTAAGTTTATTTTGAAATCGCTTCAAGCTCCTGATTCTCGCCTGGCAAAAATTTCATCACTTGAAGTTATTAAGGGTAACATATCCTGGTTCAGATCCTGGAATTCTCTTGCGGAGAGGTATAATGTGGCTCGGTTCTCTTTGGATAATTTTGCAGCGTGGTCTGAAATGTTTTCCAATCTTCTTCATATTATGGGGGCTCGTCATCGAGAGAGTTGTTTTTCTCGTGCCGTGGACTCAAATAGATTCCAACTCTACAAGGAGTTGAATCATTCCCTAACTCCTTGCAATGTTTTTTCTGCTCCAGCAAATGATGTTCCGTTCTCTTTTTTCGCTGGTGGTTTAAAATTCGAGGGGAGTTGTTGTTCCTGAATTTCAGGTCTTGGGTTGGGAGTACTCCTGCCACTGCAGTGTGCTCTCTATGCAACTCAGGTGATGGTGAGGATGCATTTCATTTTCTCGCTAGATGCTCGGTCCTGAACGAATTGAGGTATCTGTATGTGGGTAAGGGTTTTCTGACGAGGGAAGAGCTCATAGCCCTTCTGAACGGCTCCGATTGCCGGGGTCTTGTTGATTTTGCTTGGAAAGCCTGGTTTTACAGATATGAATACATTGGAATGTAGGGAATTAATATTCTGTTCGTCTTATTGTGTTTCTTTTTTCTTTTTTGCTGTCTTTTTTATTTTTTTATTTATTTTTTATTTTGTTCTGTTTGTCTTAATACATATAATTTCTAGTTTGTGGGCTTCTAAATGCGAATTCTGTTGGCCTGTGGGGGACCCTATGTAAGTTAGAATCCTTTTGTTCTTTGAAGTGTCATTTTTATTATTTTCAAAGTTTATCGCAATTCAACCTTGTAATTTGAAAATCCTGTAAATAATTGTAACCTCTGAAGTTGATATTTTAAATTCTCCTTTTCTCATAATTATATAATTATGCATATTCTTGGGATAGTAATGCACTACCATGCCATAATAATACTGTGTTTTTTATTTTTAACTTTAAATTTTTTCATTTTGTAAATAAAGTATATATCTATCTATCTATCAATATAAAACACACCCACTGGCACTCTCAACACGACAGACAATAATGACACATGTACACGGAAAACAAACACTTTGAGCCCTGAAGATGATCTCAATAAAGATCGAAACGTTGGCACGATAAAGAAATGTTTTTTTAAAACCTACGTCACACCAGACCGCATCTCACGATCTCCGTATAATCATTAACCAACGGACACTAAACACCACAAATTTGGATAAAATATAAATTAGGTTAACCAACTGTTTTGTCAGTGCATAAAGAGATATTAATAATATTTTAATTAAGTTTTGAAAAATTCAGTTGCAGTTTTACGAAACAGATAAGCAAAACTGGGTGGAGAGAACAGCATCGAGGACGTACATTATCACTGATAGTTTATCTTTCTGATTATCTAGTCGCCAGAATTTTTATTAACTGATCGATTTCTATTAACTTTTTATCTTTATTCTTACCAGACAATTGTTATATCATGAAATTAATTAATAAACCAAAATTATTTAGGTTTTTTAAACCATGGATGAATTTATCCTGTGTTATTTGATAGATAGATTCGATTGCCTCAAACAAACTTAAGATGAAGTGGCATCGAATAATTGGGCCCGCTTTATTTAGCTTTGCTTCGTTTGTAAATAGGCAAACATATTTAAGTGTCTGTCTAATCTGAATTAATTATTGAACAGAGTTTTCCAATTCTACCGTTTCAACTAGGTCATTCACAGTTGAACAATGAAATCGTCCACCTTCTGTAAGCTGAACGATACAATAAGTGACAAGACCCATTTTATACTTAATACAAACAGATGTCAACCGATTTTGGCCGAAGTTTCTCAAATCGAAAGGAAAAATGTCGAAAAAAAGGCCCATTGTTTGCTCGACTGCCGTAGGAAGTGTCTATGGAAATGTAAAAAGGCCTATTTGGCCCCGATTGAGAGATGCCAGTGGCGGATGATCGATCAAAGTCACCGTCCTCCCGGTTCCAACTTATTTTCTGACGGACGTCCTTAACAATTTCCAAGATGTGTCCTCTCTCAGCCTTCTCACTCGAGTACCCGTTGGAGAATTATTAAAAATATGAAATACCCTCCTCTATGGAAAGTCAGTTTAAACATTATATATATACTGATCCAAATCATTAAGTTTGATACAATTACATGAACAGTTGAACCCTTAGTATGTGCGTTATAAAAAATATTTTAGTAAGAAAAATGTTTGACAGGAAGCTTAGCGACGAATTACACGACAGCCTTTTCCTGTTCCATGGTTCTTTATGGTAGATGTATGAGATATTGAACCAAGACTCTTTGGCCCTCCAGCATAACTAAAGCCGGGAACACACTTACCCCATGTAAACGCTATGAGACGCTACCCGATTCTACCCGACGCGTTGTCACGTTTTGGTAGGGTGTGCACATCTACGCGACGTCAAGCACACGCCACGGTACAGTACACAGCCCTTCTACCAAACCATTAAAGTTAATTAAAAAAAAAAAAAAACTAGTGAATTTTTGATCTCGTTTAATTTGGTTTGTATTACAATAAGAATCTTGTAATAAATATAACGACAAAATTACATATAAATAGTTTGAAATAAATATTCAAAAATCGTGAGAAAAGTCACTTTTCCACATCCTAAATGTATTTGTTAAATGTAAACAATGTTTGTAAATCCCATACCCTGAAGATGATCTCAATAAAGATCGAAACGTTGGCACGATAAAGAAAATGTTTATCTGAAACCTTCATCACACCAGACCGCATCTCACGATTTCCGAATAATTATCGATTAACGGTCACTAATCACCACACGTTTGAAAAAAACTACAAAAATATGAGTGTCCTGTTCTGACGGTACTCGACGAAAATGAAGTAATTGTATGAACGAAACCATGAAATAAATCGTTAGTTAAATTTTATGAGCAAAACCGTGTAATAAATTGTTAGTTAAATCATTATATCAAAAAATGGTATTCCGGTGTTTTGATCAATTTTCTACCAAACCATTAAAATTATTTTTTTTAATAAAAACAAATGAATTTTTGATCTCGGTTAATATGGTTTATATTACAATAAGAATGTTGTAATTAATATAACGACAAAATCACATATACATAGTTTGAAATAAACAACAAAAAATATGAGTGTCCTGTTCTGACGCTACTCGACGAAAATGAAGTAATTGTATGAACGAAACCATGAAATAAATCGTTAGTTAAATTTTATGAGCAAAACCGTGTAATAAATTGTTAGTTAAATCATTATATCAAAAAATGGTATTCCGGTGTTTTGATCAATTTTCTACCAAACCATTAAAATTAATTTTTTAAATAAAAACCAATGAATTCTTGATCTCGTTTAATTTGGTTTATATTAAAGTAAGTGTGTTGTAATTAATATAACGGCAATAATACATGTAGTTTGAAAAAAATATGAGTGTCCGGTTCTTTTATCTTCGACTCTACTCGATGCGAGCCGACGAAAATCTGGACAGCGGAGATCGCAGAGCGTCGGGTAGATGTGCACGTGGGTAATGCAACCTTATGGAAAATCTGCGTTTGGATTTGCGTCGGATAGCGTCGCATAGCGTTGCATCTGGTAAGTGTGTTCCCGGCTTAATTCCTGGGTCAGTGGTTAAACCAAAACGACGCAAATACGTTTAGTTTTTGCCGCCCTCTTGTAACTGATGGTGATGTCTGCGTTTAAACAGCGGTTAAATGTAAAGAACGCCTTCGGAATGCTCTTTTTTCGGTTTTTCTCATTCTTCTTCCCATCCCTTTAGGACTACGTAAACTACTAGGTCGCGTTAGTCTTGTCATAAGAAAAAGTAGACCCGACGAAAATCTGGACAGTTGGGATCGCAGAGCGTCGGGTAGGTCAGCGTGGCATAGCATCGGGTAGATGTGCACGTGGGTAATGCAACCTTATGGAAAATCTGAGTTTGGATTTGCGTCGGGTAGCATCGGGTAGCGTCGCATGGCGTGGCATCGGGTAAGTGTGTTTCTGGCTTTAGGGTGTCTTTATGAAGGAACACTTTCATTGTAAGGAAAAGTTACTTAGACAACACTATAACATTATGCCTTGGCTTCATATAGAGAATGAGTAGTAATGCCACCCGATATGAGAATTGTGCTTGAACTGGTAGCGAATCTTCGGTCATCCCTGTTTCAATTTTTTGAAGGAAACAGGGTTTTTTAAATATAGTATGTACTAGTGGTAGATATCTTGTTTTGTGTTTCCTTTCGTGTATATTGACAGTGAAAGTACTTATAAGAGTGAATGTAGGGCCGGTAGAATATTAGACATAATAGACAAACTTACGAAAAAGAAAACTAAAGTATGGGTCAAGTCACACCACATACCCTGTACATCACCAGACTTACTAGCAAAATATCATTCTTCTTCTAGACTCCATAGTAGCTAAATGTCCATGAAGACACACCTCAAAACATAGCTATTCAAAAACTCCAAACAACTAAAAGTAAATTTTACGCAAGATAACATATAGAAAAATACCCAAATCCCGAAAAGCCTTGGTACTACACAGTGACCATAATTCTAAGCTTTGATACAATTCTGTTTCCTCAGGTTTAATCACAATTAACTCTATCTTGCCTAGGAAAAATCTCTATTCTAGATAATACGGAACCCAGGTCATGTAATATTAACATGTCCAATTCCCCATCATACAGAAAAACTACGTGTACAAGAATCTTCAACGATCAAGCGCAAGCATCCTCTTTATTCACACTGAGACTAGAAATATCATGGTGTTATTAAGCAAGCAGAAAAACCAAACTCGGTTTTCAGCCTTTTCACTCTAGGACATATGGCATGGCTTATGGGAGTGAGTGAGAGAGAGAGAGAGAGAGAGAGAGAGAGAGAGAGAGAGAGAGAGAGAGAGNGAGAGAGGGGGGGGAGAGAGAGAGAGAGAGAGAGCACACAAGATTTGGTCTCAAGGACGTTCTTACATCTAATGTGAAATACAATAGTTTCTAAGTTTAACTTACTTCTAATTTATTAAACATTAATTACGTCGAATAACTTTATTTTAGTGGTCAATATGTTCCATCTATTTGTTATACGTTGAACTTAACTTAAATTTGCTCGTTGAAATAGATATCTCAATTTACATAATAATTGAGCAGTCAAAAGGCACATTACTAATAAAATAAGTGAAGAAATATAATTTTCAATAGTTATTCAGATATCGTGAGATGCGGCCTGGTGCGACGTAGGTTTTAGAAAAACATTTTCTTTATCGTGCCAACGTTTCGATCTTTATTGAGATCATCTTCAGGGCTTAAAGTGTGTAATTGAACATCCTTGCGTGTCGTGTTGAGAGTGCCCTCTGTGACCGCATCTCACGATATCTGAATAACTATCGATTAACGGTCACTAATCTCTACACATAATTTTCAATACAATGCAGTACAAACAATGAATTGTAAAACACCAATATAAATCTACAAATAAAACTTTACTCACTAAACAGTAATATAAAGAAAAAACCAAAACAACAAAAGAAGTTAAATTTGAGACATCAATCATAACTAGATAACAGATGATTTTTAAGACGATTCTGGAAATCTTTGATATTTGTACATCGTTTTATGTGTTAGGGATTCTCGAAAACTTTATTGCACCTTTTACTGAGAATGACCTATTAAAAGTTTTGGTTTTTGCTTAACTACACGCAACGATAGTTTTGGTTTTTGAACTTTTAGAATTTTAAAAACTTAAAAAATTTTTAATCGATTAAATCTTTAATTTTGAGAAATTTGAGTTGCGAAAACTTGTTATATATACAACTGTCATATTTCAGGTTCAGGATATATCTGATTGCTTGTAGATAAAATGCTTTTTTAATAACATAATATTTTGTAATTATTGCCATTTTGAAAACTCAACTGCTCTTATAAGACCAAATACTCTTTCTGTCACGTTCGGCTTATTTATATCACCAACGATAAATAAAATTTCTTGGAAATATTATAAGTTCCGTTTTAACGCGAAGTGAACACACAAGTCGGGCTTTTAGTATGGGAAATACATTTTTTTTTCTTTTAAAGAAGGTCGACTTGTCAGTCAGGTGGCACAGGTCCCACCGGGAGGCCTCGTCTGACGTTTCCGGAGATGTTCCCCCGGGGTTCGAGCAGGTTGCGGCCCGTACACCGTGTGACAGCTCCTCCTCCCTACGACTCCCAGGTAGTCGTAAATATCAATGAAAGGGAGAAGATGATGGTAAATATTTGTGGGCAATTCTCTGTCTCTCGCCTACCTGGGGGCCTTTATTCATACTAGGGCCTGCGACAAAAACTGACTTTGCCTCGGAACTAAGTACAAAACGGTGGCTGTTTTTCTGTTTACTGGTTTTCGCGGTATTAGCATCGTTTACCTGGATTCTTTTATTGTACATGACCGTACAACAAACTTAAGCATGTGTAATTGCAATAATCTTTCATTGTACTTAAATGGTTTTCGAGCCAAAACATTCCAGGGGGAGAACCATAAAATTTTTATATTTTTTCTAATATAAAAACGTGCATTAAGAGCTTTAAAAATTCGAATAAATTTTAAAAAAATGGTTTCCTACCCTCTTGACAAACAAGAGTGGTAGTAATGATTCCAATGAGGTAACGCAACCTGATCTAAAATAGCCCTTATTACATGACACTAAAATTAGCAATAAAAAACATATAGAAAACAGTATAACAACAAAACCATTAACAACTGAGAACTTTGTATTTCTCTATACGAACCTTTTTAATAATTCACTAGTTTTCGTGGTCCGCTTGACAAATTAATATCTTTCAATTAATTAAGGTTTTTAGTTGAGATGAAAAAGTCAATGTCACGAGCGGGATACGAACACTTTTTTCGGGAAACGACTTTTTTAACTTAACTAAAAACCTGAATTAATTGAAACATATTAATTGGCCAAGCGGACCACGAAAACTAGTCAATTTAATAAGTTAAAATGAAGTACACCTTCACTAAAGCTCTCCGTGGCCATTTCAATTGTCGCCGAGAATCCAATCCGATTACACGACATTTGAAAAATGGCAAAAAGGAGGGAAAATTCAAAAGGTGGGCTTGAGATGGGAAGTTGGTGTCCGAGTGGATCGAGGTCACAATAGCTCAAGTGGTAGAGCAGCGGCGTATCTAGCCGAAGGTCGTGGGTTCGAATCCCGCTCGTGACATTGACTTTTTCATGTCAACAAAAACCTTAATTAATTGAAAGACTTTTTAATAATCTTAATCTTAATCTTAATCTTTTAATAATCTTAATAATAATCTTGTTTGCACATAAAAAAGGGAAAAATGAAAAGAATCTATTTAAGAAATAAAAGAGATATGAAATAAAAGTGACTAATAATGCAGAAAACAAACACTGAGTGAATACAAATACTTTGATTTTTTTATTTTTTTTTTATATTTTTTTTCACATCCTACATGTATTTGTAAAATTTAAACAATGTTTATAAATCCCAGGCTCTGAAGATGATTGCAATAACGATCAAAAAGTTGGCACGATAAGGAAAATATTTTTCAAAAACCTACGTCACATCAGACCACATCTCACCATCTTCAAATAATCATAAAAATTACTTTTGAAAATGCGAAGAACAAAAAAAAAATAAATAAAAATAAGGAAAAGGAAATGAAACATCTTACCTTTTCGCGAAGAACAAAATCGAAAGTACCTGCAAGTTGGTCCAGACCGGTTGGCCCAAGAAGGAAAACCTTCCATGTGTAGTTTTCCGATCCAGACTCCAAACTGCTAAGAGAGCGAAGAATCGTCGAAAATGTATGTTGAACCAAACAAAAAGGCAAAATTTTGGACTAGAAAGTTGGCCAGAGTACAAGAAAAATAGATATTTGCGAAGTGCTGGTCAAAAGCTACTGGGCGGCTGATTAGATTTTTGGGAAAGGAGCGAGTGGGGACTCGTACGGATTAGGGATTATCCATGCACAAGTATATCTTTATGAGTCTTTTACCTTAAAATAATTTTTAAAAGTTACCTCTGGTCTCAAGAATAATAAAGCTCCTGGCCCTGATGGAATTAGCTACGTACTGGACAAATTTTCTCTTGATTTTTTTTTTGAAAAATTATTATCCTTTTGCAATTTTATAAGTGAAGTTCTTTCCTATTTCGTTAGATCAATAATTTTTTATCCACCCAGGAAGATAGTGATACCAGTGACTACCGAATTATTTCGTTCATAAATAATGCACCAATGAAGATTTTTGAAGTCTTTAAGTAGGCAGGCTATAGGAAAGGATATTCGACACCTTAAAGAATATTAATAATTTCCCTTTAAATTGTAAAAATAGTATATTGTTTCTTTATTGACTTCTAGGCTGCCTTTGATCGTGTTGATAGGCACTTTTGATTAAAAACCCTGCAATATCACCAATTACACACCACATAATTCATCACAGTTTTGTCAAATGTTTCACACCTGGAAATATAAAGAAAAGTTAATTATATAAATTAGAATAAAAGACGGGGTAAAAAAAGTTAGTTTTTGATATTATATATGTTTTTATTTTTCGAATCACACGACGATACAATTTTTCCCCCTCCAAAGAGGATGTTTACTATGTATAGCAATATATATATGACACATATATATCCGATACAATCTGCTTTAGCGAATACATATTTATTTTTCTTTTGTGAAGCTTTTACGTAAATCGATTATAAGGAGAAATCTCAACTTATTACATATAGGAACATGGTGAAATTATTTACAATTTCCTCTATACAAGAGAATTATAGACTGTATTATAGTTTCATTTTAAATTACAATTGTTGTTATAAAGGGCAGCAATTTTAAAAGAAATAGTCAATAAATAAATACACAAATAATATTTTACAGCATGGTTCACCTCCGGTATGCCCTTATCTTTTGGAATAAAAATCGTGTCATTCATCATGCCAAAAATAAAACAAACAAAAAATATAAGTGGTAATAAATACACAATATTTATAATATATATAAAATATACTAATTGGTAGTACGCAGATGGCGTCAATGTATTTTAAAATATATGCACCCGTCTCTTAAAGCTTAAATAGACTATGATCAGAGAGATAATACGATTTTTTTTAATTTTTCGAAGTTTTGAAAAAGATTAATTGTTATAACTGCGGAAATTGGACTAGAGGAAATTTTCTGAACAAAACTCCAAATGATTTGACGATTTCGGCCAGTGGAAGTTGAAAGATTTTCGGGCAATTTTGAAATTTCACAATTGGAAAAATTACCCCCCCCCCCAAAACTGGTGTTAATGCGGATTTTATTAACTTGTCAGTCAACGACCGTGACGGGCGGTTTAACAAGCCGGGTCCCCCGGGTTGGATATCGACTCTCGAGATAACGAAGTGTTCCTGACCCAATGGTTTATTTGCATATCCTTCATGGTTCACGCAATCCGCCCGGGCCCTACTGTACATATTACTGGAATAAAGATATGGGACATTTTTCTTATTCTCAAGTCGATTGTGCGAGGAAACCCCCAAGGATGGAGATTAGTTTACAAGCAAAGGAAATGGAGCGACACAGCTCATATTCAACCTGAGAATAAATTTGAGTTTGTTAATTTTTCATTACTACGAGATAATACTAATTCGCCTGATACATTATTTAAAGAAATGACGTTTAAATATTTTTAAATAACGGTTCAGTATTAGACAAAAAGAATTTTTTGCCAGCTGTATTATAAAAAAAGAAAAAATATTATGAGATAGTGACTATTTTTCGAAAAAAATAAATATTTTTTACAAAAAACTATATCCTTATTTGCATAGAATGAAACTACTTTTAGGAGATAACGAGCTTTAGAATCTTTCAAAAAAAATTTTTTTTGAAAACGGAATGAACTATTATGGTGTATTTGGTCTTGATGAACTTGAAACTCTATCCCTTATAATTTGTGAAGAATCGTCTTTTATGTATATTCTGCTCCAAAAACTACCTTAGAAATAAGAGAAAATGGATCAGAAAAGTATTGGCACGCCGTTTTTTTTATAAGTATTTTAAAGAAGCCTGTGATCGCAATTTAAAGTTGGTTCAATATAAACAGAAAATGGTTGCCACAGCCGAAAATGTTTTCAAACAGATACAAACAAATTAATTCTTCTGGTTAAATATTACGAAATTGTCTATAAATATGTAAATAATAATGAATAGTCTTACTTCTTTCAGAACTTCAGATGTGGCAAAAATGGCAAAAACCAAAGAACATTGTTTATTTTCGCGATCGGTCAAGGATTAGTCAAATCGGTTAGATATGAGTTTCAGAACAGTTAGAAAAATTGTACAAATTTTGAAAAGACTGGCTCAGTTCTTAATGAAAAACGCTCAGTGGGTAAGATGTTCCTTCAGAGAGAAAAACTGATCTTTAAAAATTGCATCAGAGATTACCACAAATCCTTTACAAATTTAAGCGTTTTAGTCGTAAAAAATGCAATTCACAATTTTAATTACCATGCCTAGGGGTTCGAAAGTTAAAAGCCGTTCATTAGTGAGGACAAGAGTTTGCAAAAGAATTTTGGAAAAAAACGTTATTTGCTCATACGAAAGCAAATTTTATGTTTTTTTGACTCTGACGATCACAAATGTACATTGGAGAAGCAACATTTCATAAGCGACATGGCCAAATATAGAATCATACAGGTACGAGGTTCCTAGTCTTGAGAAGCATGCCGGAATAGTATAATGACGAAATATTTGTACAGTGGACTTGAATACACGCTTATCTTACAACATCAGATGCACACCACAGACAAACCAAAAGAATAGATGCTGATGAATGAATGATAATTAATGACGAAAGAGACCGAAATAGAAAGAAAGAGAAAAGAGACCGAGAGTTAATTTTCTTATTGGATGCACTTAAGATATATGGCTTGGTAGGAGTAATTATTGAATAAAATAAATTACCACAAAAAATGAAATTAAAATTTTCTTTTCACAAGATTGGGATCAAATTGGACCTGCAATAATACAGAACCTTGTGAAGAAAACGAAATATATACGCCATACAAATTTATGAAAGTTATGTTTATTGGACTGCATCCTGATCCACTTATAGAATTAAACACACTTGTGATCGATCAATAAATCCTTACTGATGTAAAATGAAGTTGAAATGAAGAGATAATTTTGAGTGGGATTTGAAGTATCGAGATTTGACTAGAACAGTAACATGAAGAATTTGGAGATCTTAGTGGTTAATAGTTACTAAAGAAGAAAAGATCATACAATCGAATCCTGTAAAATTTTGATTTTTTAGCCATATAAGAGGTAGAAGGGCTTTGTAAAATATTTTTATGTTGTTATGAATAGTATGTCGACCGTATGTCTAGCAGGTTTTTAACTTGTCTTCTACCTGTACTACAACGATCTGTGCCAATACTTTTTTTACCAACTATATTTTCTATTGTTTTTTTCAGCCCATTGATGAAATAAAACATCAAAACGGAAGAAATAAAATCATTAACATATATAATGTAGAATATATTTTATCTAATTATTCATTAAATTATTTTTTTAAAGACCGATTTTCGCCATTTTAAATTTATCATTAGTTTAAGTTAGTAGAACAAGTTTTGAGGAAAAAAAATAGGAAGGTACAATTTATTGGAAGTTGAGTAAATAAAGAAAAAATCTTGTAATCATGTCTGTTTCCGGACAGGAAGGGCGAGAGATTTTCAAAATGAAGGATTTTTCTTTGAAAATTTAAGAAGGTTTGAGGGGTGGACTTTTAAAATTAAATCCAAGCAAGGGGACTTCTTTCTTAACCAGGTCAATTAGCTACAACTGTATAATTTTTACATTAAAAAAAAGAAGAAATTATTGGTTTAAAGCTCTTTAAGTAAGATACAGAGCTTTTATTAAGAAAGTTTGATTATTTAAGGTTTGATTGCAGAAATTAGAGGTCTTGAAGAAGCATTGAGACTTAAAATATATTTAAGTTAATTTCTTTCCTCAGTCCAGTGTTTATCTTGTTTTTGTTGACACCCATTTTATGACTTTGAAAAAATCATAACCCCCCCCCCAAAAAAAAAAAGTACTGACTAAAAGATAGTACATTCATTCACTGGTTTAAGATAAAATTGGAATGTATAGAAGTTTAGGAATTTTTATTTATTAAATTGTATTAACCACTTTTAATTTTACGAAACCTGTTGACCAAAATTGATTTTGCACATGTCAAATCTACAGTCCGTTGTTCATCTCTGTCGGATAGTTCGCGTTTCACAGCGCCTCCCTGCTGTCGTCGTGTTGCTCGAGGGGCGAATTGGCCGAAGTCCCGCCGGGTCCGTCGTGTAGGACGAGGCCCTCCTTCATCCTCTTCTTCTGCTTCATCCTCCTGTTCTGGAACCAGATCTTCACCTGGGTCTCGTTCAGCTGGAGGGCCGAGGCTATCTCTATCCTTCGCGCCCGCGTGAGGTACTTGTTGAAGTGGAACTCCTTCTCCAGCTCGGTGAGCTGCTTGTTGGTGAAGTTCGTTCTGCCCGTATTGTTGAGCAGGGCGCTGTTTCCGCCCCCGTTTGAACCGCCCAAAAGGAGACCAGCTCCTCCGTAATTCATACCGTTATAGTCCATCGTCGGTGCAGGTTTTGGAGCTGGAACAGACAAAAAACAATAAGTTCAAACGTAATGTAACAAAAACATGTAAGCTTAGACATAACATAGGAATTTTCAATGTAAAATCAAAAGAGTGACAAAGAATTGCATCAAAGAATAATTTACAAAAATAGCACATAATATTTTGTTCTTTTAATTTTGTTGTACTTTGTCAGTATGTACTAGTTAACCAGATAACTACCATTTTTCCAACCAGGCTATGTCGAAGGAATTAACACGCTTTGTTCCCTCGAAGAGGGAAGAATTTACAAATCGTCATACATCATTTTGTACAATTGACATCTTAATCTAGGAGAAGCGATCCGGCCTCTGTAAACACAGTCACGGACCGATCTGTCAGATTCACTTTCCCCATTGGGCCCGGGTGATTCAGCGATAACTCAACATTTCCCATTTGTCGCGAGGCTATCCCACACGGTATCACCCGAGTTTCAGAATAAAGAATACTGTGTTTTATTGGGAAGTTTTTCGCTTCAAATGTTGGTCGAATTTATTCTTATACCTATTCATTTCTATTAAGAATACATTTTGTGAACGAAAATTCGCACGATCGTATTCGTGAGGATTCAGAAATTAATACGCTTAATACTATTAAAATTTTTTTTATAGTATTCTATATTTTATCGTTCCTGATGGTTTACAATGTTTACAGTTCTGTAGTATTGTTAAAAAAGCATTAATATGTTCATCCCTTAATATTCACCCAATTGGATCAAAACAACTCAAGGTTTTCTCTATGATTTTCACACAAAACGAGAAACGAAAAAACAAAACATATAAATATACACATATAAATCACATTTTTTGTTTGCAATCGTCATCGATAAATAAGATCTCATAACGATTAAAACATCGGATGCAACTCAAAAAACGTCCCCATGAAGGCTGAATATCAGCGAAGAGAGAGAGGAAGAGAGGAAAAGAGAGAGAGAGAGAGAGAGAGAGGAGAGAGAGTGAAAGAGAGAGAGAGAGAGTGAAAGAGAAAGAGAGAGCGAGAGGAGAGAGAGTGAAAGAGAGAGAGAGAGTGAAAGAGAAAGAGAGAGCGAGAGAGAGAGAGAGAGAGAGGAAGAGGGGAAGAGTGTGTGAGAGAAAGGGAAGGAGAGAAGGAGTGAAAGAGAGTGAGAGAGGGAGTGAAAGAGAGAGAGAGAGAGAGAGAAAGAGAGAGAGAGAGAGTGAAAGAGAAAGAGAGAGCGAGAGAGAGAGAAGAGAGAAAAGTGAGAGGCAGAAAACGAAAGAAATAGAGAAAGAATAAGAGTGCACAGAGGAAAAGAGAGTAAGAAAGAGAAACAGAAAAAGAAAGAAATAGCGAGAGAAGAAGAGTAAAGTAGAAAATTGAAAGCGGAAAAAAGTTATTAGAAAGAAGGGAGAAGTGAAAAGTGAGAAGAAAGGATGAGAAATGAGAGAATAAGAAACGAGAGATGAGAAAAGAGAAAGGGACGTATAGATAAATAGATGACAGATAGATAGAGAGAGTGGAGAGGGGAGAGGGGGAGAGAGAGAGAGCGAAAGAGAGAGAGTGTAAGAGAGAGAGAGAGTGAGAAAGAAATGAAAAGATGGAGAGATCTCAATAAAAAATCATGACTTTTTTTAATCAACCCTCGAGGTGCCGGTACAAAAAGCCCATTTGTAAGTATGTCGAGTTCGAATGAAGGACCGTTGGATTCGAACCCGGGACCTTTACCTTACAGTGATGAGCGCCGTGTCAACGCCTAAACCTTTGCGGCCACCGACGCCCCGTGTGTTGTTGTTGTCGTCTCTCTGTCTCCTCTAACAGACTGTATTTCCGTATATAACTTTTTTTCTGTTTATAAAATATATCAGGAGTTTGGATTTCTTCTAGTATAGCAAAGAATGACGTTAAAAGAAGAAACACAATGTAAATATCTTTCTACTGTTAGATTATCTTTCTCACTCTGGGAATTTTTATATTAATGGTTAATCCTTAACTGTCTTTCACTTTCCTGTTCTTATTCATTTATTTTTTTATACTCTTCATGTCAGTATTTTCTCTCTCTCTCTCTTTCTCTCTATATCTCTTTTTCTCTATCTATCTATCCATCTATCTATTTCTATTCCTCTATCTACCTATCAATCTCTCTCTCTCTCTTCTCTCTTTTCTCTCTCTCGTCTGCGACATTAAGTACAACCGCACTCATTCATTCTTTTTCTGATGATACTCAATAAAATCCCAATTCAAAATAACATAGCAAACACGGAGTAATAATATTACAAATTGCAATACAACAGTACAAACATTACCAAAATGATAAACAAAATCTTACTACAAATGATTCATTTTTAAAAATTTGAAACTTTAAAATAATTTATCTGTACACATAAAATAAAATGATATCAAGTTTTAAAAATGACATAGAAAAATCACCATTTATGTTAGCAGAAGATGATAAACCGATGTTACTTTTATTATAATATTTATGGCAAAGAATTATGTTTATGATTAATATAATATTTTAGGAAAGTGTATTAAGCATTTATATGGGTTCTATGCTAGTACTAGAAATGTTTAGGTCAAATTTCAATATAGCTTTAAGCTGTTTCATTTTTCTGATTCTAAATATAATAAATACCGAAATAGAAGCTGGAATATTGTATAATGATATTTTTGAAAAGACGTTGAAGTTTTATTAGCTTTTTGTATAATTATAAATGTGTAATAATTATTTTCATATTACGAAGTGATTTAAAATAATGATCGAAGAATTTTCTCGTTAATTGTAAAAGAGGTCGTTCGGGACCTAAATTTACAAGATTTTTTAAATTAAAAAGCAATATTCTTTCATGCTCTTCCCTTTTTTTCTTTGCTTAATAGTCCATCTCTCTGGAAGACAAGTCTACGAACAGCAAAACAAAAGCCATCGGGCCTAAGCGCTGCTGTAGCGGCTGTGAGGGGGCCGGGGTTGGAAATAAGGCTTGCTGCCTGGCTGACAATGATACATGGCCTCCTTGCTAATTGTCATTGTACTGTCACCCGCAATCAGGCCGTTATTGGTCTGTCAACCCTATGCGGGGTCATAACGCTCTTAATTATAAGAATGTTGAACATGCCTCCGGGGCCAGACAAAACCGATATTTATTCTTAGAATCTTCTGGCATACGATGTTGTTTGAAAAAAACCAACAAAAGTACATTGACGTTATTTATCAACCAGTGAGGATTTGTTAATTTTTATCGCGTGTTAAGCGTATGCGTAAGGGGCCGACGTTTTGAGCAAAAGTTGTTAAAAGTTTCACCCAGGTAGCGGCCGGTTCGTTATCACGCGTTTACTTAATCTTTTCTTTCTTTATTCGTTTTTTATCCCATTCTTTTATTCCCTTGCCTAAATTCTTTCCATTTTTGAATATTATTAAACTGCGTCGTAAAAACGAACGGATCGCGTTGTAGAATAAAAGTTTAGGAACTTTTAACAGGCGAAAAAGGTTTCAGCACGCTTCGGAATCGAACAAAGTTAAAATGTGTTACCAATTGTATGATTAATATAAATTATTTGTAAATATCTTCGATAATTGATATCTAGGAAAAGATAAATTTCCGCTTTTGAAAAACTATACATATTACTTCTCTAAAGATCTTACCATATTATACTATACTACATAATAACCGTAATATTTTTATCAGTCTAAAACTGTGTTGAAAGTTTTTTTCTGTTTTTTTAATTTTAGTTTTTAACTGTCAAACATGGCCTCCGACCCTCTACAAAAGGGGAGAGCTTTGACAAAGACATCCGAACAACCCCTCGGAATTCAAAGAGGGATAAATCGAGGGTCGTTAAAATGGCTGCGAGTCCCGGTCAGATTGAATTCCATCCTAAATTGGTTTGTTTTGGACATGTGTTGAAGACATTGTTAACAGGATCTTCTTATGGGCCTGTGTTCTGTCAATTTTATCGAGTTAAAACGTTTCACAAGAAAAAGATTGTAGGATTGATCAGCTTTCTAGCCTTTCTGTTTGACGTCAATCGATAAATTGTGGGAAAAGCCACCAATAAAATGATCCAGCACATGAGTGATTTGCTACAATACATGAAAAAAACAAAATCTTACGTGTGGTGTTTAGTGACCGTTAGTTAATGATTATTTAGAGATCGTCAGATGTGGTCTGGTATGACGTACGTTTTAGAAAAACATTTTCTTTATCGTGCCAACGTTTCGATCTTTATTGAGATCATCTTCAGGGCTCAAAGTGTTTGTTTTCTGTGTACATGTGTCATTATTGGGCACTCTCAGCACGACACACAATAACGACACATGTATACAGCAAACAAACTCTTTGAGCCCTGAAGATGATCTCAATAAAGATCGAAACGTTGGCACGATAAAGAAAATGTTTTTCTGAAACCTACGTCACACCAGACCGCATCTCACGATCTCCAAATAATCATAAATTCTTACATTAAAAACGACTGAAAGCTTTATAACTATGTATATTATAACAATATATATGTTGTAAACATAATGGTCCGCCTAACCAAGAGATACAGCCAGATTTTATCTTTACCAGTTACATTTCTGAATCATCATGGCACGCATATTGAGAACATTTACTTGTAAATAATCCAAGCCCTTCAGAGATGACTTATTTTGAAGGAGTTACAAAAAACCATATCGATCGACCATTTGGGATTGCATCTAGGCTCTGAAGAAGTTGGTGAAAAAGATGAACTTACTGATGCTAAGAATGGAAATAATGAGAATAGGCCCGTGTACCAAGGTTTCTTAGACGAAACTCAAAGAGAACTGAAATTTCGGCCATAAAATGGAAAACATGATGAACCCCGCTTGATCTGGTGTTGCATAATGAAAGCAACTATGCAAACTAATGCTAGGAAGTGTTAAGACTTGAATGCTAGTAGGACTGCTGATTGGATGCTACAGACTCCGGAGACATGTGACTTGTATGAGAATAAAGCAAACCAGTGTAGATATTTCCAGGAAGAAGAAGAAAATGCTAAACATGTCCACTATTGATGCGAAGGCCAATTCAAGCAGAAATTCCTACTTTTGAAGAAAAGCCAAGGCCTGAACAATACACGCAATGCACTTGGAGGTCTGGTATAAAGTCTCAAGCTTAATGAAGATACTACTAAACAATTGAAGATTTTACAATAGATCAATATTTGTAGTGGTGCGCAAGGTCATGAAAGGTCGACTCCTTTTAACCTTAACCTCAAGAAGTTAAGTTTGTTATTTAGAAACTTTATGTTATGTGATGGCGGAAGTTGAGGCACTAGCCTATCAAATACCACTGTGTGAATGAATTTATTAGCGTAAGTGGAGGCCGTCGAATTTTCGCATCAAATACCCCTGTGGCTGACCAGTTAAATTCCATTTTTAAGATTGTAACCATCTGGCCTATGTAAAAGTATTTATTTAAATGGCGTATGTGGAGGATTCACTTTACACCTTGTCGGTTTCTAGCAGCGCAGGTTAATTACTGTTCATTGTTTTTTTACGTTAGTTTTAGCGAAGTATTATAACACCAATTTTGACTTTTGACACTTTAACTGTGTTATGTTGACAAAAAAGCTGATTGGAAAGTTACTTGTATGAATTTTCAGATTTTTAAATAAACATGAATAAGAAAGAACTCTGAACCGGTTCAGCTCCTAAAATACCATTCCATGTACATACTCAACAAACTTTGGGATATAATAAAAAACTTTAAGTTTGACAAAGCGCTCTAGGTAATGACGAAGAAAGCAACAATATTGGTCGCGGTTCAACATATGGTCGAAACGAAGCTAGGATAGGCCGACCAAAACAACAAAATACATCCGGTGTCCGGTTTGTTTTTCTTTGAGAGCATATAGATATAATAAATACATATATACTGTATGGTTTAAAATTTGCTTATGTCCATTATTTAACTGTTTTATTTACGGTTTTAATAGAAATAAACCTTTTTCTTCCTACTATTGCACATGTTAAATTAAGTGTGTAGTTTATTAATTATTAAATTCACTAATTTCGTGGTCCGCTTGGCCAATTAATATGTTTCAATTAATTAAGGTTTTTAGTTAAGTTAAAAAAGTCAGTGTCACGAGCGGGATTCGAACCCCGATCTTCGGCTAGATACGCCACTACTCTACCACCTGAGCTATCGTGACTTCTAACGGCTGAAGCCACGATAGCTCAGGTGGTAGAGTAGCGGCGTATCTAGCCGAAGGTCGTGGGTTCGAATCCCGCTCGTGACATTAACTTTTTCGTCTCAACTAAAAACCTTAATTAAATGAAAGATATTAATTGGTCAAGCGGTCCACGAAAACTAGTGAATTATTAAAAAGGTTCGTATAGAGAAGTACAAAGTTCTCGGTTGTTAATAGTTTTGTTGTTATACTATTTTCTATATGTTTTATGTTTTTTTATTGCTAATTTTATTGTCATGTAATAAGGGCTATTTTAGATCAGGTTGAGTTACCTCATTGGAATCATTACGGCCTACGAAGTGGTAGAGCAGCGGCGTATCTAGCCGAAGATCGTGGGTTCGAATCCCGCTCCTGCCATTGACTTTTTATCGTATTGTAATTAATTATTATTATGAAAATTTTTAACACAAGTTATTCTAAGAAGAATTGTCTTGTTACCCGGTAAGAATGATAGATCGATCTTGTTCGTAAAGGCTTAAGAATTTCGCGGATAATTTGCATTGTTAAAAGTGCAGAAATTTATAAAATTTGTTTTTATTGCTAAACATTATCTCGGCCTCTCGTCATAATCTGATACTATCTGGCTGTATCTCTCGTGTATCTCAGATATATTATACAGGTGTACTTTTTAGATGGCCCGGCTGAATTTCTCTTGAATCAATGACGCTATAGATAATTTTCACCTTTTTTTGGATAAACTTTTTACAGGGTACATCAGGCCTAGTTCAACTTAAAAATTTCAAAACGATCCTATAGATCCTGACTTACCATTTTAAAGGATTTTTATGCTGAAAACAATGGTGCAATCGGATTTTAAATTGGTAAAAAATGGAAAAGTTATGGCAAAAAGTTTGAAAAATGCATTTCAACGTTTCAAAATTTGAAAGTTGGCTAAAAAAACTAAACACGTATTTTTTATAGCGCCAATGTTGTTGAAAGTTGTTCAAGAAATGTTTGAAATATTTTAATTAGATTTTTAATTAACATTTCAATATAGCATATTTCCTGTTCTTGCCTTAATTACATCTCGAAGTCGCCTCGGCATACTTTCTACCAGTTTGGAAATGTTCCTTTGATGGAGGTTAGCTCATTCTGCACGAAGAATCCTATCAAGATCGTGGAAGTGATGGTCATGCTTTTATTCGTCTTTTGAGGTTATCCCATAAATGTTCGATGGGGCTGGCCAGGCTAAGATCCTGATGTTATGCGGTTGAAGGTTCGTTTGTACTATGCGAGCGACATGAGGACGGTGCATTAGAATAGTTTTGTCGCTGATTTCATCGAGGATAGGAAAGCATGATCTTCCAAAATTTTATCCACATAGCGAATGGCAAAGATCCTCCACCAACAACAACTAACTCTCTGCGACTCTCTACACTATCACTGAGCTACGTTGAAAAGGTTGACTCTGAGAAAAATTACAAGCTTCGTACCTTTCATTTCGCCACACTCTTTCACGCCCATCTGGAGATCGTAGACAAAATCTACTCTCATCTGAAAAAAGTACAGCATACCAATCGTCGAAAGACCAACAGCTGTATCCTCGAGCAAATGGAAGCCGAGCAACTCGGTTCTGGTCAATTCTGGTCGTCTTACGGGGCGAAAAGGCATCAATCCATACTGATGTAATCTTTTTCGAGCAATTTGTTAAGAAATTTGGACACATCAAACTTCTTGGAGCTAGCTGATGAATCCCTTGAACAACAGTAAAGTGCTGGTTTCGCAAAATTCTCAAAGTTAAAAAACGGTCATCCAGTGGTTCTGTTACCTAGGGCATCCAGAACCGGGCCTTATATGGTAGAACCCAGATTCTCGAAAACGTCTAACTGCGTCTCGCAGAGTTTCGTAGGGAACTCCGATGGCAATAGCCGCATACTTGATGCAACGTCCATCATAAATAAGAGCCACACCACGCGCAACCTCCTCAGCACTAAGTGGCATTTTTAAGTTTAGAAAATTGAAATTAAGAAAATAAAGGTGAAAACTAAACAGTTTGTTGCTTCGGAATTCAAATGAGACTGAATAAACATTTTAAATTCCGTAAAAAGTAAACATTGAAAAATCCTTTCTCTTTATTTTGTATTAAGGATTAAGTGTGTTAATTGTGATTGCCAATTTAAAACAATACATAAACAAATATTTATTGGTAAAAACAATGAGACAAAGAATTTTCTTTTGTCAAGAAAATGAAGAAAAAAAATTCAATTGGCTGGAAATTTTTGCCTGCCAAATTGACAATTAGTCACACCGTTTCGACATTCATACCGGTAGAAAACAAGCGAGGTGGGAACGGAGCCAAAATCGGTCACTTATAACGTATAGAACAGACCCAAAACTGCGCAACACGGTGAAGGGATTTGGTAAAAGGGATTTTCAAGGGAAAGGGGGACGGTTTGTTTACCCATTCGGGTGGGGATGGGAACGGAGCCAATCCAAGTGGACTACTTTGTCCCGGGAACGCCCCACGGTTGCTCACCAGATTCCAGGAGAATCTGCACATCCCTCCAGGAGGATCTCCATTTTTTCAATTTCTTCTATAGTCATCTCCTAAGGTCCGATATTTTTCCTTAAAAAAATATGTATAATTTAACAATCTTTTCAACAGATCTTTTCAAGGGGACACGAGTAATTAGATTATAAAATATCAGAAACACGTCTACCTTCAATTTAAAGAAGATAAATAACGGGGAATAAAACTTGGTATCTTCTTAATTGCTGTTTGAATGGGTGAAAGTTGCAATTTGATCATAATAGAAAGTAATAATCATGTGGAAAACGTTTTTTGCTTAGGAAAATAATACCCCACGTAGCCTTTAAATCTCAAATTAGAAATAAACGGACCATAAATCAGACATAAACAGGGCGACAAAGTTGGTCAGGTGCTTTTACACCTCAAATGCAACAAAAAGGTTTCTACAAACCATGATCTGATTCTCAACGCTCTCTACATTTTATATTTCTTCCACTAACAATTTAAAAAAAATCTAGTCATAGCTCTAGAACTATTCATTTTTGCGTGAATAGACCAGACCATAAAATGCAATGAAAAGTGCGTTAAATTTTCTTTAAGAAGGCACCCTTCTAGAACAGTTTATTTTATTTTCGGTAAAAAACACTAAATCTTTCAAAAATGCGAAATTTAGGCCTATTTCATAAACTTTTTCGTTTAATACGCTTTTCTTTAATTATATCGTACCAAACTGCAGAGATTTTATGCTAAATGGGAAATGAGTAAATGGAAATTTTGTATCGGCGTAAAAACAGGGGAGTGGTTTGTTATTCGAGTAATTCAACTTTTTGTCCAGAGCAAAATTTATTTTCCAACTTTAACTTATGTATCTACCTGAAATTTATAAATTCCTGAGTATGTACAGTGAATTAAGCTTTAAGGCCCACAGCAGACCAACAGCGCAGCAATCCATGGCCATCAGAGGGACAGGTACCGAATACGCAGTTAAAACGTTTATATGATGCCGATATGCAAAGGGACACTGACTGTATTATCCGTACCGCCGTCTAAGGTTACTAGGACTACAAATAAAGTAATTTCAGACCACAACGTATGCAGGTTAAATTCATTCTTTTTTATTTACAAACTCAAGCAGGATAATGTACTCGGTATTCCTCCATCATCTTTTACGCTTAGAAACAACTACATAAACAGTAACTAGTCTGATTGAGAGTCCATAGGGTACTAGATCTTCAGTCATCGACGCTCTTATACTAGATATTCACTCTTATAAATATATTATCACAAATCTGTTGATATATAATGATTCTATTACCAAACTTATTACCAAACCAAAAATTGTTATATTTACAATAATAGGACCTGCAATAAAAAAAAACCTATAAGGACAGAAATACCCTAGTTTCCTCCAAAACTAGAAACGAGGGAGGCAAAGATTTGCTGCCATGCTCGAGCACAATTCTTGTATAGAATGGCATTCTTACCCGCTCTCTATACGAGACCAAGGGATAACATCCTTCAACTAAGAGATTATAAAATTAACTACAATAAAAAAATATATGTATAAAAATAACCAAAGATTCGCTGCGGTACTCGAGCATAATTTTAATATCGGGTGGCATTCTTACTCGCTCTCTATACGGAGCCAAGAAATGACCACCTTCAATTAAGTGTGACGGATCGCGCAGTTCACTCCACTTTGTAAGCGTTAAATCTTAAAAAAAAAAAACACACGTAAACGTCCGATCAGATTGGGATAGAACTGTACGATTGGTTTTACTTAATTAATAATTTAAAATAATTTTACTTTATTTAGGATGCAATTTAGCCCAATTTTTTCGGGATTATGCTGGACCACTGTGTATTTCAATGTGAATAATGAAAAACTTCCTATAATTTCTTATTGACATAATAGTGAGTTTATGATAACAAATTGTCACAATTTCCTCCAGAATAATATATTTTTTATACAATTAATTAAGGTTTTTAGTTGAGATGAAAAAAAGTTAATGGCATGAGGGGGATTCGAACCGACGACCTTCGGCTAGATACGCCGCTGCTCTACCACCTGAGCTGTCGTGACCTCGATCCACTCGGACATCAACTCCCCATCTCAACTCCAACTTGTGAGTTTTCCTTCCTTTTGCCATTTTTTTCATCTCACTAAAAACCTTAATTAATTGTAATGATTTAATTGGTCAAGCGGACCACGAAATTAGTGAATTTAAAGAATATTTTTTATAGTTTTCTGATGGCGCGTAAATTTTTGAACTTTGGCTTGTAAGTTTTATCTCATCAAATATTGTCAATATTGAATTTTAAGAGATAAAATTGATAATCGTTGTGTGAGTGTGGATTTCATATGTACACCGAGTCGTGCTAACTGGCGTTTATTAAATATAAGCACTGATATTTTACACGTCCCGAGAGGCTTTATTATATTTTTACATGTGACACAGAAAATACGGAAAATTCACGAATCGTAACAACATGACCGGGACTGTATTTATAGGCCTTCCAATGACAGCCGAATGCATATCGATTCGCCGTCGGTGCGATATGCAACCGGTTGTTTGTCATTTGCCTCGGTTGCATTCGGGTGGATTTTTATCAAAAGCTTTTAAAACGGGAGGATTTGCGGTGAACACGATTCCCCAACCGGTGAACACGAAACCGGTTGACAGTCGATGCATTTTTTGCTTCTGTCGGCGGTTTTAATTAGCCAGGGTTATCGTTTTCAATTTTCTAATTAAAAACTGTAATCGAGGTTGATTTAATCGGCCGGTTTTTGTTCATTACGACTTTATTTCAATTTTATCAGCACATCACCAGCTTAAATTAAATTTTAAAGTAAAATTATATTCAACAGTATGTTAATAATACAGCAAAATTGTCCACATATTTGCAATATTCGTCCATGTTCAAAATCAACTTGCTAAAATTATAAATCGATATATTTGATGACAAAAACGAAGAACTATGTAGAAAAGAACTAATGAAACTAATGCCTTTCTTGTGTGCACGTTACCCTGAATGCGTTTTTATCCCTGAAAGACGGATTCTCGATGATTCCATATTCACCATATTAGATGAGATAATGCTTACAGGGCAAGTCAAAAACATGACGTGTCCCTAGTAAAATACGAAAAACTGGGCGTTTTCTAGAGGGAATTGTGATAATTTGTTATCAGAACGGCAGTTCTATGTCAAGAAGAAATCAAGGAAAGTTGTTCAGATTTAATCCCCGTAAAATCCAACGAAAAACAAAGTCCTTACAAGTGGTCGATGAGGTTCCATCGGCTTTCCCTAATTTCTTAATAATTATCTTTCCTTATCTTGGTACTCTAGGTGGCAAAACTGACAACCGGACGCAACTCGCGTGGGATGACCGATTTCGATGAAATAACTAAATGTCTTCTAATGGCAAAACAACCACCCTCTATCACCACTCAGCAATCTAAGCGATTGTCCGAAGTAACCTGATTTTCATTCCACAAAACTACCTGAAAATCTAAAATAATAAATAGGCACTTTAATTTTAAGTTCTCTTACATGCCGCCACTAGAAATGAGGGAGCCTGCTCGTCGTATTGGGGTAGCTAGAGATCTCTAGGTTCTTCTTTGGGGGATATGGCCTTTATAGATGTTTAAACTGAGTATTTAATATTCTCCCTTTGGTGCTTCTGGATGAGCTGTTGGTCTGCTGTGGGCCTTAATTCTCTGCACATACTCAGGAATTTATAAATTGTGGTAGATATGGCAAAAAAGTAACATTTTTTTATGATAGTAGAAATAAATTACAGGCACGAGCTCGAGCTTTATTCTAAATACAAAACCCTGCGATGACAAGAACAAAATCCACCAATAACAATTTTTTTTTTATATTAACTTTATTTATTAAAACTGTCTTATTAGACTAACCATTAATTTTACAATAATATTATAGAATAAATAAATGTTTACATTCTTATAAACACATTGGTACAATAAGATTTACATTTCACTATTCATTATTCACTTTTAACTACACAAGTTCATATGGCTTTGTTCTTTTTAATCTTCTGACCATGTTTCGGTTATGTAAGAGTTTGGTCGCTTCCACATTCTCGTGCTGGCTGAGGCGAGCCTGGTGTTTGGCGGGAAATCTTTGTATTTCCGCCGTGACTTTAGGGATCTTCAGATCCCTATGTAAGTCCTTGTTCCTTATGTACCAAGGTGCATTGACCATGTTACGTAATAATTCCAAATATTGATGTATTTTATCGAGTGCTTTTATTTGAAACACCGATACGCTGATTTGGAGGGCCTAAGAAAACTACGGGAGGACAACAAACTTTCGGATAATACGCCAAAGCCGGGACGGACCATCTTTACTAAACATATATGTTGCTCCAGGTGAGTCTAACCGTAGCAAAACTGTCATCCTAGCCTGACTAGTATCGACCAGAAGCGGTTGAAACACGAACACTTACTTTTGGGTCAAAGCCTGTTTGTGACTGACTTGCAAAGTAAGGTTGTTCAATGCCTCCCACTTAATTAAAAGCCCCATTTCTAGGCTCTCTACATAGAGTGAGTAAGAATGACACTCGATATTGAAATTATGCTCGAATACGGCAATGAATCTTTGGTTATTTTTATATAAATTTTTTTATTGTAGTTAATTTTATAATCTCTTAAGTGAAGGATGTTACCCTTGGTCTCGTATAGAGAGCGGGTAAGAATGCCATTCTATACAAGAATTGTGCTCGAGCATGGCAGCAAATCTTTGCCTCCCTCGTTTCTAGTTTTGGAGGAAACTAGGGTATTTCTGTACTTATAGAATTTTTTTTTATTGCAGGTCCTATTATTGTAAAAATAACAATTTTTGGTTTGGTAATAAATTTGGTAATATAATCATTATATATCAACAGTTTTGTGATAATATATTTATAAGAGTGAATATCTAGTATAAGAGCGTCGATGACTGAAGATCTAGTACCCTATGGACTCTCAATCAGACTAGATACTGTATATGTAGTTGTTTCTAAGCGTAAAAGATGATGGAGGAATACCGAGTACATTATCCTGCTTGAGTTTGTAAATAAAAAAGAATGAATTTAACCTGCATACGTTGTTGGCTGAAATTACTTTATTTGTAGTCCTAGTAACCTTAGACGGCGGTACGGATAATACAGTCAGTGTCCCTATGCATATCGGCATCATATAAACGTTTTAACTGTGTATTCGGTACCTGTCCTTCTGATGGCCATGGACTGCTGCGCTGTTGGTCTGCTGAGGGCCTTAAAGCTTAATTCTTTGTACATACTCAGTAATTTATAAATTTCAGGTAGATACATAAGTTAAAGTTGGAAAATAAATTTTGCTCTGGAGAAAAAGTTGAATTACTCGAATAACAAACCACTCCCCTGTTTTCACGCCGATACAAAATTTCCATTTACTCATTTCCCATTTAGCTTAAAATCTCTGCAGTTTGGTACGATGTAATTAAAGAAAAGCGTAATAAACGAAAAATTTTATGAAGTCTGCCTAAATTTGGCATTTTTGAAAGATTTAGTGTTTTTTTACCGAAAATAAAATAAACTGTTCTAGAAGGGTGCCTTCTTAAAGAAAATTTAACTTAATTGAAGGATGTCATCCCTTGGCTTCGTATAGAATGTGGGTTGAATGCCATCCTATACAAAAATTATGCTCGAGCATGGCAGCATGAAGGAAACTGGGGTATTTCTGTATATGTAGATTTTTTATTACAGGTCTTATTATTTTAAAAGTAACAAGTTTTGTAACAGAATCATTTTATGTCAACTGTTTTGTGAGAATATGTTTATAAGATTGAATTTCTAGTATTACAGCGTCGATGGCGAAATATCCAGTTCTCTATGGACTTTCAATCAGACTAGTTAGTGTAAAAGATGTTGGAGGCACATCGAGTGAGTGATTTGTAAATAAAAAAGAATGAATTTAAGAATGAATGTGTTTAAGTTAAATCTGCATGCGTGGTGATATGGAATGACTTTATCGAGTAACCTTAGGCGGTGGTACACTGCCTGCCCTGGTTTTTGTATATATAATGTATATGCAAACTCGACTTTAAATAAGCAAATAAATCGGTTATCATTGTCTTAGTATAAGAATTCCCAGCTCACATGTCCCTCAATCACAAGTTGAAAATTCTTGTGAAATTTCCTCTAGGAATCTGGGGAGAGATGTACCAGCAGTTTAGTTTGTAAAATTCTTTCTTGTATGTTTTTTTTCTTTATAGTTTAAATCTCCGACTATTTCCAGCACATCTGGTTGGTTATCCTTAGTTGACACCACTTTTACTGAGTATGCAGTGATAAAAAAAACGAGATTTGGTAATGGTTTTTACGTGTCCGGTAGCCGTGTTAGAAAGGGCCGGAGGATCAACAGAACGGCGTCATTCATCATAGGACACGTTCGGCCGGATTCCATTATTCATGAGCCGAGACTGGAAGGGAACGGCCAATTAGGGTGGGACCGAGGAGACGGGAGCAGCGAGACCGCTCGGCCGTACTCGAACCAAGAAATATTTTCTCACTAATGAGAGTGTGTTAACACTAACGGGTTGAATGGCATCAAAACATGTCAATTCTCGACTGGCTTTCATTTTGTAGCAGTTTTGATGAATCGCCTTGGAAACACTCGGTGGAAATTGATGGATCGTACAAGTGAAGGCGCGACTCCTTAACTTTTCCCCTTCTTCAGCTTCTTCAGTTTTTTCTCTTCTTTCTCTCAATCTCTCTCTTTCTCTCCTCTCTCTCTCTCTCTCCCTCCCTCACTCACATTCTAGCACATATTCATTCAGCATATTATAAATTATTAACTAATATACACTTAAGCAAAAAAATCTATGAAGAAAAACATAAAATTTTTAAGTTTATGGGAGGTTGAATATTTAAATTGGTACCAATTCCAGTCGTTTACTTTCTAAGTTATTAATAAATAAGATAAACCAACTCGTTTTGTTCATGCCCAAAATTGTTTAATTCGACTTCATCTATTCAAAAAATAAACCTTTTAAAAGTTTTTGACTGTAATCTGAGTAAAATAGAACCAGGTTGATTAAGTAATTAAAGGGTTCAAATGAAGAGCGAGTTTCATCACACACCAACAAAAAATTTTATATGAGAAATTTTAAAGTATATTTGGGCAAACGGCAGTGCGCTGACCAAGTTGCTGCAAGCTGCCATGTGTCGTCTTTAAGCGACCAATTCACCCGGTTTTTCTCATCTTCATATAATTGCTTCCTCTTAAGATTGGCTTTCAAAATTTGAAACATAAATTTAGCTTAGGCCTCTTATGATATCGTAAAAATTTTAACACTTAATATTAATCCTTTTCGACAGGGAGAATTTCAAAATTTGCATTCGATTGACTCTCTGATCACCAAAATTATAAGGTACTTTCCAAATAACTATGAAACTAATATTCGGTAAAATGGTACATCTTATATTATAAGTAAAAGCAAGAATTTGAAAATCGCAATTTTCTCAAAATTAGCGCCGCTTTTGGGTTGAGAGGGTGTAGTCTCACCATCAAAATTATAAGGTGCTTCCCGAATAGCTAGGAAACTAAAATTATGTAAAATAATTATTCAGAAATCGTTAGATGCGGTCGGGTGTGATGTAGGTTTCAGAAAAACATTTTCTTTATCGTGCCAACGTTTCGATCTTTTATTGAGATCATCTTCAGGGCTCAAAGTGTTTGTCTTCTGTTTAATTGTGCCATTCTTGCGTGACGTGTTGAGAGTGCCATTTTGTAAAATGGTAGGTTTTATATCGAAAGGAAAGAAATAATCTGAAAATCGCAATTTTCTCAAAATTAGCGCCGCTTTTGGGTTGAGCGGGTGTAGTCTCACCATCAAAATTATAAAGCGCTTCTCGGATAAATAAAAATTTGATATTTATCATACCTATTAGTTTTATATTATAAGTAAAGGTAAGAATCTGAAAATCACAATTTTCTTTTCAAAAATTTCAATTTTCAACTAGTGCCGCATTAGGGGAGAGGGTGTAGTCCCATCATCAATGTTATAAGACACTTCCCTTTGAAGTAAAAATGTGATATTTGGCATAACTGTAAGTCTTATATTATAAGTAATGTTAAGTATCTGAAAATCGCAACTTTCTAAAAATTAGTGCCGCTTTAGGAAAGAGAGGTCACCATCAAAATTATAAGGTGCTCCTTAAGTAATTAAAGGGTTCAAATGAAAAGTGAGTTTCATCACACACCAACAAAAAATTTTATATCAGAAATTTTAAAGCATATTTGCGCAAACAGCAGTGCGCTGACCAAGTTGCTGCAAGCTGCCATGTGTCGTCATTTTGTCATTTTAGCTAGAAATCTAAAATTCGGTAAAATGGTAGGTTTTATATCGAAAGTAAAGAAGTAATCTGAAAATTTGGCATAACTTTTGGTCTTATATTATAAGTAAAGGTAAGAATCTGAAAATCGCAATTTTCTTGTCAAACATTTCAATTTTCAATTAGTGCCAGGGAGAGGGTGTGGTCTCATGATCAAAGTTATAAGGCACTTCCCGTATAAGTAGAAATGTGATATTTAGTGCAAAGGCAGGTCTTATACAAAAACCAAGGGAACAAAAAAGTATGATAATCCCAAAAAAACCTACCGGTTACAAAAGGGCCAAGTTCCAGCCTCTAAAAATTAGCTTAATGTAATGATATCTACACTGTGGTCAATCCGTTGTTTTTTTAGTCCGTAACATGAAAGAACTCAAAAGAAAAGATAAAAGTTCCAGACACCGTCCCAAAAAAATCAGCCTATCGAAGTTGTGATATCTGGCCAACCTCACCCCTATTTGTATGAGCAATATTTTTCGTTTGCATTGCTTCGTATTTGGCCAGTTTCTGAATGAACATGACAACATCAGAACCATATGTCCTCACGAGGAGAGGGAGGGTGCCTGGAACTTTATCTTTTCTTTTGAGTCCTTTTAGGTTATGGACTAAAAAAGAATGTACTTGACCATAGTGTACATATCGTTACATTGATAGGCTAATTTTTTTTTGGCGTGTGTCTGGAACTTGGTCCATTTTTCATCGTTAGATTTTTGACGGGATGTAATATATACAAATAATACACATGTTTTTTTTTAAATAATTGAATGTAATATTCTTATCTTGAATCTCTTAAATCTAATATTATCGCATATATTTCTTTTCGGCTAAATTGAGTGTTTCGGGTGGTAATCGGGCGTAATTAACCGGATTTAGACGATCCGAGGGTTTAACCAGCCGAGGGAATGGCGTGTCAAATGGGCATTACTCACCGCTTGCCCGTCCACAATTATAAACAAGGATTTCCTCTTCACCACTAATGCATCATTTTATGCGTTTTCTTTCGGCCCTTATTAATTTCACCTGGTGTTCTTATCAGTCTGTTTATACCTGAAAAACCATTTGTTATCACCTTTCCCAGGATGGTCTTTTATGTGGGGAACAACGAGTATTTTTTTAAATTGTTTTATTAGAAACGTTGACGTATGAAAAATTAAGTTGTACTTTTTCATATATTTATTTTATGCTGGCTCTTTGTCTAGTTTTTCAAATTAGTTATTTTAGGAAATGAAATAGCTTGTTTCTCTTTAATCTGGCTTCTCAACGTATTCAGCTATTTTTTTAATTTATATATTATTATATTGCTTTGCTTTAATCATACGGCGATAGTACACTTATATATTATATAATAAGTGAATTAGTTAATACAAATGTTAAAACAAGGAACACAGAACAGGAAATAAATAGTTTTACATATAATAAATAATTATCATAATTACCGTACGACATTAAAGTCTATATCACAGTATCACACATCAATATCACATTCTTTCAAAAATGCATATATCAATTTAACCCGTCCACATTTCCAGTTGAAGGCTTTCCCAGCATATGGCGTTAATGATTTCCGCTAGTAGATAATCACACATTGCGTTTGGGTGAAATTTCTCGATCTGCTTATGGAACTCATACTGTCCGAGTCTATGCAAAATTAATTCCTTTCCAACCTGGCAACATTCGTAAGAGCTCTTGTCTTGTTTTGATGGCTATGGTTCAAGGTAAAGTTACTATTGTATTTTTGTAAAGCCTTTGACACTTGACACCATAAACCATTCTATTCTTATTTCTAAACACAATTTCCTTTCCTTCTATTACAGCGTTCCTCGATGGTTTCATTCCTTCCATTCGCAAGTAGCCTACAACCCAAGCAAGACCACTTCCTTTCCCCTACGATCATTTCTCGTGTTCTTCAAGGCTCCACATTTGCTTCCTTTTTTGTTGTTGTATTAATTAGGTTCTCAATATCCTTAAATATTGCATTTATCTCTTCTACGCGGATGGCTTACAAATCTATCTCTCCTTTGACCTCATGACCTTTAAACCTCATCCGAACGAATCCAAGAGGACGTAAATGCCATCAGCTCCTGGGCCGTTAGCAGAGTCTCTCTCAACATCAATAAATCCCAGGTTATAGTGTTTGGGTCCCATTAACTTGTCCAATCCTTACTCTTATTCCTCCACTCTGCATTAAAAAAGAACTCTCTTTTTATCCACTTGTCAAAAACCTTGGGATCATCCTTGATCAGATCCTATCCTGGAAATCCCACATTTCCCAAATCTCCAGTATGTATCGAGACAAATGTTCGAAATAACACACAGACAAAGTACTGAAAAACAGAAACCGTAGAATCCATCTTAGATGAGGTTGATCGGAAAAGGCCAGCTACATCATTAATCACAATGTATTATTCTGGTCCAAACTGAAAGATGTAAGCCTAATCATGTAGTGTATATCAAATTTAATTTTGATGTAGAAATGTATGGTGATTAGTGACTCACAAACACTTTGAGTGAGTAGAAATACTTTGATTGAATATTAAAAAAAATATTTTTTTGCATTGTATAAATTCACTTTTTTACACATCCTACATGTTTTTGTTAAATTTAAAAAAAGGTTTGTAAATCCCAGGCCCTGAAAATGATCTAAATAAAAATCGAAACGTTGGCATGATAAATAAAAAAATATTTTTTTTGCATTGTATAAATTCACTTTTTTACTTATCCTACATGTTTTTGTTAAATTTAAAAAAAGGTTTGTAAATCCCAGGCCCTGAAAATGATCTAAATAAAAATCGAAACGTTGGCATGATAAAGAAAAAAATATTTTTTTGCATTGTATAAATTCACTTTTTTACACATCCTACATGTTTTTGTTAAATTTAAAAAAAAGGTTTGTAAATCCCAGGCCCTGAAAATGATCTAAATAAAAATCGAAACGTTGGCATGATAAAGAAAAAAATATTTTTTTTGCATTGTATAAATTCACTTTGTTACACATCCTACATGTTTTTGTTAAATTTGAAAAAAGGTTTGTAAATCCCAGGCCCTGAAAATGATCTAAATAAAAATCGAAATTGGCATGATAAATAAAAAAATATTTTGTTTTTGCATTGTATAAATTCACTTTTTTACTTATCCTACATGTTTTTGTTAAATTTAAAAAAAGGTTTGTAAATCCCAGGCCCTGAAAATAATCTAAATAACAATCGAAACGTTGGCATGATAAATAAAAAAAATATTTTTTTTGCATTGTATAAATACACTTTTTTACACATCCTACATGTTTTTGTTAAATTTAAAAAAAGGTTTGTAAATCCCAGGCCCTGAAAATAATCTAAATAACAATCGAAACGTTGGCATGATAAATAAAAAAATATTTTTTTTGCATTGTATAAATTCACTTTTTTACACATCCTACATGTTTTTGTTAAATTTAAACAATGTTTGTAAATCCCAGGCCCTGAAGATGATCTAAATAAAAATCAAAACGTTGGCATGATAAAGAAAATATTTTTCTGAAACCTACATCACACCAGACCGCATCTCACGATTTCTGAATAATCATTTATTTTTGATATCGATTGCTGATTTTTTCTTAAATATGCAAATGAGATATCATTGAGAATAAGTTTTTTCCTGGTTAACGGGTTCTGTTTTATAAACGTGTAGGCGCTGTGCCGAGCTTGAATTAATTCCAGTCTGGACAGGAACTCCCGAGTCGGCCTGGATTGGCGTTAGATCAGATAGGCAACCGTGAACTGTTCCGGCGTAACATATTAAATACAAATCCCATTGATCCACGGAACTGTTTTTTTCTTCAGAGAAGTCATTAAGTCATTAAATAATGATAGAAGATTTGGATTTTAGGTTTGTCTCTACCAAAGTATAAATGTGTCAGATCTAGTCTGAGCTGCAAGTTTCATTCAACTTTAAAAGGACTTCACAAAACAAAATAGATACAACGTTAAACAGTTATTATATACAGTTTATAATAATGCTTTGGGCCAGGTACATCGGAAAGAAAAAAAAATTGATGCATTAAGGTAATTTTCATTAGGAAAATTTTTCCAGTGGAATTTACGTTTGCCGTAAAGTTAAATCACATTTCACGCTTATTCAGACAAAATGGTCGTTTATACGTATCAGTAAGGTGAGCGTGCCTGAATTCACATGCGTGTCAAATGGTTTCAATAGCGGATTGACAAAAATGTTAATTTTGGTGTCAGATATTCGTCAACTGTTTCAGAAATGAGACCCATTGAATAAAAAATATACGCTAGATTAATCACAAAAAAAAAACTTCGTGTTAAAAGTAATTGAATCTGTTCAAATTGGAACGTTTCCTTATGCCCATAACTATAGTCATGTCTATTATGGATCAACATACATCATAGATGATATCCCATACAGAGGATAAAGGAGTTAAATGACAAGAACGAATAATCATTAATATTGTCAAAAATTGTCTGAGCCTTGAGAAATTATCGCGGTGTTCGACAAGGATGTTGTTTATGGCCTGTTCTTTTTAACATCTGCATCGACGACATATTCCGTCGATAGCATTATGAACCAACAAACCTATAACAAAATGGATCGAATTTCAATAGGCTTCTGTTTACGGACTATCAAGTTGCTATAAAAAGAACAAAAGATTTACAGGTTGCCGCTTTTCACTCTCAACCAGTTATACAAGGTATAAGATTCGAAGATCTCCAGAAAAACTAAAATAATGGACAAAATAAGTATGTAATAGGTCAAAAATCATAATAGATACCACAGTGGAACAACCATTACGACCTGAACTGAAGAGCAGGACAATGAAGTCCCCACAAAAATTTGGACGGTTCCAGGAATACGTAGCACCATTCACCGAGCTCATGGGGAAAAAGAACGAAAAGAAACTGAAGGAAATTTCCAATTCTTCCAACAGAAAAGAAATTAGGAATTGAGTCGTGAGAAGTGAGTAGTCGAATGCTAACAGTGAGAGGAGAATCCAAGCAGCAGAACTTAAATTCTTACGGATGGCCAAGGGATGTATATTGAGCGAATAAAAGAAGAAAATGAACGGCTTTCCCATATCTGACTTGTAAAATGTCCAATCCAATATTGACCTAATAATCACTGTGACAAGGGCATTCTACGTACGTTTGTTGACGTACAGGAGGTAACCTTGATTCTCAACTGACGCAGTCAAGATCCGAGTGTTTATATATGATTTTGTAACTTAATGGTGACTGTGGATACTTGAAAGTAGGGATTTTTTGTTCCCCAAGCACTAATCTTCTAGCTTATTGTTCTTTCCTTAATTCAGTGCAGTTGAGTCGATCCTTCTTACGAGTAGTATGTCATTGACTATCATTCCTTTTCCTGGGCTCTCTTTTTATCCAAGGTTATATCTTAAATGAGGGGTTCATTCGTATTCAAAGATAATATGGGTGGCTGTTTCTTCCACCTCATTGCATAACCTACAAATGGTGTCATCATTGAATATACCCAATGTAGATATTTTCTCAGATGTGACCGGTATATAGTCCTCTCTTGTGAGTACCTGTCGGAGGTGAATATCGATGTGCCATCGGCAAATATAAAACTGAAAATATGCTTAATCGAACGTAGAAAAATCCCAAGGCATTGTGCTTGGATCCAGTACACTCGTCTATTACTACCTTCTATCTTCTGTTCACAGTTAAGCAATCGCCCTATTTCTTTTTTATAGTCAAGAACTTTGGGAATTTCATACAGATCTTATCCTGTAAGCCATTTAACTCCAAGATTTCTATCCTCCATCATTTCCATCGAGACAGTCACCTTTTCCCCTTAAGTACGCGTAAACTGTTAGTTACCTATGTTACAATTAATTAAGGTTTTTTAGTTGGATGAATGAATGAAAAAGTACTTTATTAGATAAACAAAAGAGAGTAAAAGAAAAAAAATTGTACATAACCAAAAAGCACATAACGGCAATGGTTATCAACCGTCTGCCGGAGTCGGACTATAAATTTTTAATAAACAAGAAACACATTTCTTCTTAAGGAATAAACAAAAGAAAGAGAAAAAAAACTATCTAAATAAACTAAAATAACAACATATCTATTTATGCACATATAAATAACCAGGGTGTCTCTGATATATACAGTAAACATTTAATAATTGAAATAAAAAACAAGCATTTTCCTGAAGTTCCAGGCTTCCATCGCAAACTTTACCAGATTTAAAGACTCGGGGTTATTTAATAAAGAGATTAGGTGCTCTCTCGTCAACTTGGGCAAGCCTATATGCCGTGCTCGGAATTCCGCTAAAACTGGGCATTCTGCTAGAAAATGAAAACAATCTTCTCGAGCCTGCCTGTTGCAGAGAGAGCACCTATCGGAACTATTGACTCTTGTGGGGTTATACTTGAGGTACAGTAACTCGCACCTAATTTTGAAAAACCAGCGAGCTAGCGGAATGGACGGAATTTTAGAATTTTGCGCTATGTTCAAGAAAGGTTGACTGATATTAAGGTCCTTATACAGCAAAAACCTAGAAGAATTTTGAGCATGAAGGAGACATTTCATTCTGTGAGAAGTGCGGATCGGATATTGTTAATTAATTTTGAGTGTAAAAGTGGCCACTCTTTGAAATTGTCCAGGGAAAAATTGTCATTCAGCTGAAATTGTTGAGCCACGTTATTCCAGGAAGAGAACCATGATATTTTGGACCTTATGATTTCCAGCGCTGTATTCTTAGGAAGGCGGTAGTTAGAAAGGTTTAGAACCCTGCAGACATAGGAAGTATGTAACTGTAATGTAAATTGAAACAAAAGTTCAGCTGAGGTCTCGAGGTAGATCATGTGGTTAGGCGTGAAAGAAGGGAGGTGATAAATTTTACGGATAAAATAGCGTTGTAGGGATTCAATTGTTTCATAGCGCTGGAAACCCCAAGCCTGGGAAACATAGGACACAATCGAGCGGCAAACAGCCAACAACAGCTTGTATTTGCTGCACACCGGGACAAGATTATTGGAAGTGAATTTAGCCCAAATTGAATTCAATGCATATTTTGCAATATGAGTTTTTCGCTTGAGATGACCATTGAGTGAAAGTTTTGGGGTGAGAATTCGGCCCAAATATTTATACTCACTGACTGTTTCAATGCGAGAGCTCTTAAAATACCAGCGTTCATTAGCCGCAAGCCTGCCTCCCCTACGAAAAACCATAATTTTGGATTTGTTTAGGTTGACCGAAAGATTCCATTTATTACAGTAAGTCTCTAAGGCATTAATATTTTTTAGTTGAGATAAAAAAGTCAATGGCACGAGCGGGATTCGAACCCACGATCTTCGGCTAGATACGCCGCTGCTCTATCACTTGAGCTATCGTGACCTCAATCCACTCGGACACTAACTTCTCATCTCAACCCCACCTTTTGAATTTTCCCTCCTTTTTGTCCACTCGTGCCATTGACTATTTTATCTCAACTAAAAAACCTTAATTGTAATATATTAATTGGTCAAGCGGACCACGAAATTAGTGAATTTAATGTGAAGTTACCTATGTTATTTATTATCTCACTCATCCTCTGTGCACTCCCGTTAAACTCTCCTTTCTGACCTTTATCCTCCTAAACTTAGAACCTGTGCGCTTAGTCGTTCTTGAGCTCAGTGCTTCCAACCTTCCTTTCCTCACTCCATCCACCATAATCCACCATCCTTATGTCCGGTTTCTTTGATTGTCTATTGCCCTTACAACTTAGCATCGAAGATTTTGAATTGTCCCTTTTTAGTTTAACTTCCACAGTATTTTCATTGTGTATGCATAAAGAATCTTTGTGTAGCCTTATGAGGTTTGGATCGTTGTATTCAAAAGTAATTAATCAAGAAGACATTAAGTCCCAGAATAAGGTTTTTATTACAATTTCAATGTATTAGTGTGAGGGGGTTGATTATCCGTGTAAATTTTGTAGAGAAAAGTTAAGAGTACGCTTAACCTGTGGGATACGGCCGTTAATTGTGTAAATGAAGGACAAGGAAGTGTTTTGGACAATTTGGACGTAACGGTGTGATATGTCATTAGCAGTTGTAAGGAATGTCAGTTTCATATTTCGGAACAAAGAAGTTTTAATGGATGTACCACTTGAAGTGGAACTTGAACAAAGGCGCCATCGGACAAACAACAGTACGATAAGGACTGTTTAAACAGATGTTTTTTAGGGTAAAAAAAAATAAAAACAATACAATCGGCATAAAGAGACCCTGTGTGTGCACAGCAATTACGAAATCTCCAAAGGTTCGAACTTCAAAACGTCATTTTATCTTAATAAATCGTTCTTCACAAACAGAACGAGTGGGTTTTGAACGGATGTCAATTTTCCTGGTACGGGTTTGATTTACTGTTCCTTACGATGTTTGCAGGGCCGTGTTTGTGCTCAGGTAAGCTTTCGGCCGGCCGGTCAGATAACGTTTCGGCTCCCAGATGAAAGCAACAAGATGACATGTTTACCGGGCCTATCTCTCAGGAGATACCTCCCTACTTTTCAATACACCTGATGTCAATTAAGATATAAAAGGACGAGGAGGTTTTTTTCACCCATTCGCGCTAACAAGGACCGCTTTTAGCTTAATCAATCCAGTAATCCTGGACTGATTAAAATGTCATAAGGAAAGTATCATATGAGATTCTTTGACACTCTGGCCTTTCACACTTTCTCACTAATTCACTAACCGGTGATCCGTGATAATGGTATAAATCGAAACCTTTATAAATTCCTTGTCGTTCAAAAGCAGCCTGGGTTAAAATAAAAACCTCTTTGACGCAATAAACACGATGGAAAAGTTAAAATATAGAAATGTGTGGTGTTTAGTGACCGTTAGTTAATTACTATTCTATTCTGAAGAGGATGGGGAAAAAGAAATCCGCCCTGGAGACAAACCGCCTTCTGTTTTCCCTTTCTACGTCTCACCGTTTTCCAAATTGGTTGGGGTGTTTAGTAAGACGGGGAATGGGAGGAGGTTTTATATCGTTGGGGATTTCAATTTATCAAGAAATTAGCTGGGGATGTTTATTTTTTTCTGCGGGGATGGAGGGGTCTCATCTACATTTTTAATCACCCACTAAGGGATTTAGTAAATTTTCCGTACACTTTGTAGAATGCGATCCCTTGAAATATGGCTAGTGTAAATTTATCTGTTTTACCCCTTTAAGTCGGAAGATCCGAAAACATTTCTATTTATTTTAAATTTTTTGATGGTGTCCATCCTGATTTTGTGGAACTCCATAATAAAATGATGGGTAGGAAATAAATTGTTTTTTACACAATAGGAATTTATTGAGTCAGACGCGTTTCGGTCTAATAAAGACCATCTTCAGTGACTTTTTTTATATAAAGTGGTTGGACGGTTATTTATATTCTTGTAAGTTCAGAAGTAGATGACTGGACGACTATGGACTTGGCGAGTAGTCTGTAGTAGTAAACCGTCAACTACTTTATATTTAAAAAACCCACTTTATATTTAAAAAAGTCACTGAAAATGGTCTATGCTAGACCTAAACGCGTATGACTTAATAAATGCCTATTAGTTTCGCTAGGAAAAAGCAAAATTCACTGACAATGCTGCTGTTTAAATTCAGAAATTGAAAAATTTAATTTTGCTTCAAAGTAAGTTTTTTCAATGTTACTGTATCGTTTTTGTTAAAATAGATTCCTGATGAAGGCGTCATGGACAGCCGAAACAGAGCAAGCTTGGTTATTTTTTTAAATCTTCGTGGCCTCATCCCCGATTAAATCAAACACTAATTAATTATTTAAGGCTGATCAGCTGTATCAAGTATAAATGCCTATTGTAGAGAGGACAATTTATTTCCTACCTATCATTTGTACTTAAATTTAATATACACTACAAATCTGTGGTGTTTAGTGACCGTTAGTTAAGGATTATTCGGAGATCGTGAGATGCGGTCTGGTGTGACGTAGGTTTTAGAAAAACATTTTCTTTGTCGTCCCTACGTTTCGATCTTTATTGAGATCATCTTCAGGGCTTGGGATTTATAAACATTGTGTAGATGTGTCATTCTTCTATGTCGTGTTGAGAGTGTCAGTGAGATATTGATGTTTCATGTTTATATACGTTGGATTTTGAAGGGGTGGGGAAGGAAGTCGGGATAGAAATACATTTTTATATGAGGAGCCGGCAATGGGAAAAAAGGGGTTATGGTTCGGCCTGATTATCCTATTAGGATTATATAGACGGGGATAATTAGGGAAAGGAAAGCCAAAACTTCCGACATGTATTTTTAAAATTTAAACAATGTTTATAAATCCCAGGCCCTGAAGATGATCTCAATAAAGATCGAAACGTTGGCACGATAAGTAAAATGTTTTTCTGAAACCTACGTCACACCAGACCGCATCTCACAATCTTAAAATGTAGAGAACATCCTTTAACTGAAGAAGGATCAGGATCTCAATTTCCTAAATTGTTTTTTCCAGGTGGTTCTACAGGTGTATAAGATCAAACAACCGCTTACCCTAAAAACATCTTAATGACTAGATTTGTGATGTAAAATATGACATTATTATCAGAATAAACATACACGACAATAAATTTTAAAAAAATTTTGACAGCAAAACAAAATCCACAAAACCTTTTCCTAGTATAAAAGAAAGCTCATGGTTATAATTTAAACAGTTCGGCTGAATATGTTACTTAAAACCTAGTTCTTTATTGCATGTGTCCTCTTGCACAAAGTCATAACCTGTAAGCCAGCAGAATAACCTTGCTCTTTCCTATTTTTCGAAAAATTTTCCAAGATTATTTTATTATTTCTTGAATTAGAAATTCCCCTCACAAAAGGCTCAAAATTACAAAATGCTAATTGTCTTCATTCTTTCAATCAGATCTGAACTGTTTAAGTCTCGTCTCTATCAACTTTTTAAAACATGAATCACTCGTCGTTCGTTTTCAACTCGGCCAAGCCGGATAATACTCTGTTGTTAAAATTGAACGGGAATTCATTAAATTATTAACCGTCCGAAGCAAATCGTTGCTCGTTTCATTGAGTCGATTAGAGCGAAAAAGAGCCGGTTAAATACCGGTTCGCGTGATGGAAAACCACAACCGCCTCCGTTGGAAATCACCCGGTAATTGAAGATTAACGCCCCTCCCGAGGGACATTGTGAATTAATGTTTTCACATGAACACATGTGTAGAATGTAAAAAAAAAATAACTGAATATAAATGTAAAAAGGAAAAAATCTCACCGAACTATATTATTTGATCATTTCATTCCTTAATAGGAATTTATGAGAAAAGTAAGGGGACACCCTGTATATATTCAGTGCACTTGTGTTTTACATTTTTTTTATTAGAAAGCTGTCTCCTATTGTATTATTTGAATGAATATTAACAAAGGAAATATGTGGACATGGGATCACAAATTTCAATACTTCAAGGAAAGCGATTGACTTTGTAACTCTGATCAGTATCATTCTGGTCAAAATAGTCAAGGAAGTTTGGATTAATTGATGTTGATGTGCATAGACATTTTTTTGAATTTTTTTTTTATTAATAAAATTACTAATTTTTGAGGAAATCCAAAAAAGTTTGAAAAAGCGTTAAATTTCTTTCAAGAAGCACCCTTCTAGTACTTTCAATTTAATTTTTGAAAAAAAACAAAAAATAATTCTTTAAAAAACTTCTGAATTTAAAATTTGTAAAAAAAATTTCAACCTTGTTGGAAAAATTCATAGTAGAGCTTGGCAAATTCGTTACAACTTCTTCCTTTTATAAGCTTTAGAGTGGTAAACCCTTTTTCTTTTATTTTTAGTTTATACTAAACGAAAAAAAGTGGTGACTGCGAAAAAAGGGAATGAGGTTAATCTAGTAATTCAACGTTTTGACCTAGGCAAACTTTATTTCCCAATATTTACTTAATAGCACAAAAAGCAAGAAAAATGAAACAAAACACTTAAAAATAGAAAAAACGCAAAATTTCTACTCTAGACACAGACAAAAGGAAAAAACAAGTACAAAAATACAGAAGTTGTAAAACCCAACTTTAACTTTAAAAAAATTCAACGTTACTTAGTTTTTCACTGTATTTGTTGTCCCTATTTATGTGTTTACTAGGGGTGTATATATTTAGTAGATTAGTATTTTGGCCTAAAATAAGACAATAATATACATGTTTGTATTAAATGAGGTTAGGTAAAAAAAAGTTACCAAAACAAAAAATACGGATTTGTTTTAAAAACCCCATAAAACCTATAAATACCAATTTCATTCTTAAAAAAATAAACATTTTCAACCTGGATTGAATTAACTAGTGGTTAATTAATTTTTTGCTTTCCATTTAAAAATCATAACTCCTTTAGATTTCACCCAAATTTGACTTATTACAATCGTTGAAAATCAGAATATTTATTATTTTTAACTATGTTAACAATGTTCACATTTTATGTTATTGTAGGTGAGAACAAACCTCTTCTAAGAGTTTATTTTCTATTTTTGGTTAATTTATCTACTAGGCAAAGTTTGTGCGATTAGGCATAGTTTATTAACTTCTACACCCCTGTAAAATTCTTTTTAACCGTGAAGTCGTCTGAAATGTAACGTCATTTTTGTTATATTCGAAAAAAATTGTAATAACAACAAGCTAAAGTTAAAAATATCTAAATAAAAGAATGTTTGCATTTTATTATATAATATACAAAAAAAACAATGTTCATTTTGTTTCAAGCTTAAAAAATGCATAAATTTACTTCTTCTACAACCAAACTCGAGCTGCCTATTGAAAAACAGTACCTAATAGTAATACTTTTATTACATTAACATATTTTCATATAAAATATTATTATATTAAAATCGATTGATCGGACCCCAAAAAAACCTCTGAATAAAAATTTTTAGTCAAAAATTTTTTTTTCTTTTTGTTTTCGAATCCGAATTTCGTCCAATCCTCAAAAATGTTGATAAACTTGAAATTACTCCTCCGATCTGCAGGCAATTTTTTCACGGTTTAGGAAGTTACAAAACAATGGCCTTAAATAAATTTTGACGAGATAAAAAGTTAAAAGTTTGAGGAGTTTTTACTTATTTTTTCCTTGTTGTTATCACCTGTAATAGCATAAAATACGTAATTAAATTTCATAAAAAATAAATAATTGTTTAGTTGAAGATTTTAAAAATTGTAATATTAATGTGAAATTATATCTAATTGCAGCATATAAAAATCTGTAATCAAAAATTGGAACAGATTAATAATTAATAACAAAATAATAAAAAGTAGCTTAAAATCGAAATATAGTTGATATATTCTAAAAGAACTATTCCATTATCCAACGGTTCGAATAACATCTAAAAATAATAATAATAAAATCCAGAGAAATTATGAAATATTTGATTCGAATAATACGACATCAGAGAAAAAAAACGCCTCGGTATACTCGAGCCTACAAATTACTATATTTTGTTTGTATAAACATTCCTAATCATTGGCTTTAAGGGGTGCTTAAAACAAACCGGAATTGGTTTGAATAAAAATGAACCTAGTTTATTTGTACCCCAATGTGATATGTAACCCAAATTGATTTGTAAAAAAATAAAAAAAATATTACATCTAAAAATACTACATTATTTGAAGCTTCTTCCAGTTTGTGTAACTCTTTAAATAAAGTATTGTCTATTATTTTCTTAACCAGTTTAAAATAACAAACCGACTGATATATAATATATTTGAAATACATGCACAACAAAGGAAGAAAACAATATTTAAAAATATATATAAATTACTTAAAATCTCTTTTTTAATCCGAAGATAATATTTTGAAACTAGTATCACCAAATAAGTTTCAATAAAATGGATAATACCATGTTCATAGGGAGAGGGCTTATAAGTAAATTATAAATAAATGAATGAAAAACGTTTTATGCATCGAGATAGAAATCAGTCAAATTTTTTGGGGGCTTTCAATTTTCGTGTAAACAACATGAAATTGTTTTCAATTGATCGTCACCGATCACATTAAATGGTCCGCCTCTCTTCGCTGGTTTACGTCTCAACTATATGCGCTTTTTTCTCCTGTCAGTTTACTATTGCAGCAAGTTTACTATTCCATTATCCAACGGTTCTAATAACGTCTAATAATAATAAAACCCAGAGAAATTATGAAATTTTTGATTCGAATAATACGACACCAGAGAAAAATTGCCTCGGCATACTCGAGCCTACAATTTACTATATTTTGTTTGTCATAAACATTCCTAATCACTGACCAACGGGTCCTTAAAACGAATCGGAATTGGTTTGAATAAAAATGAACCTAGTTTACGGAAAATAAAATTTTTTGGGCCTACATTATTTGAAGCCTCTTCCAGTTTTTGTAACTTTTTAAATAAAGTACTGTATATTATTTTCTTAACCAGTTTAAAATAACAAACCGACTGATATATAATATATTTGAAATACATGCACAGTATAGGCAAGATTTTAAAAATATATATAAATTACTTAATTTTTTTTCCAAAGATATTATTTTGAGACTTAGTATCACCAAATAAGTTTCAATAAAATGGATGATACCACGTTCATAGAGGCTTGTAAGTAAATGTGTAAATGAATAAAACACGTTTCATACATCGAGATAGAAATTAGACAAATTTTTTGGGGTTTTCAATTATCGTGTAAACGTCATGAAGATGTCTCTCCTCGCTGGTTCGCATCTCACCTCTAAACGCTTCTTTTCTCTTAACAGTTTACTATTGAAGCAAAAACGCGTATGAGCGGTAAAAAGATGAAGCTGCCAGGAGAAAAGAAGCGGGTGTATGTGAGACGTAAAACCAGTGAGAATAGGTAGACACAGTATAGTGATGCCTGACCAATACGGATCAATTGCCATGTTGGTCACCATGGCTTTTTAAAATTAAAACTTGTTTTAATGATATAAGTAAAAGGATAAAGTACTCCTGGCATAGAAGAGGATTAACGTATGACTTTCCTTTAGGCGTCACGGACGAGGGGTCAAAGCATTTTAAAATGCTTTTATCCAATAATTTAAAAAAAATTCTAAAGGCTATGCCGGGATTTGAACCTAGAACTCCTAACATGCCGGACACCCTAATAACTTAGCTACTGCGTCACGTTTAGTGCCTATAATTCAATAATAATTGTATAAACCGTTTGGATACTCGAGACTTACAGAACAATCACAGATAAAGTTGGAATTAAGAGGAACAAGATGTTTTGTGTAAAGAAAAGGAAATTGCACTTTATTAGGGAAAGAGGGTGGAAGATGAGTTTGATGGGAAGACTGACGCCGAAGGAATCGTGACAAGGGTTGCTCTTAAGCCGCTCTTAATTACAGACAATTTGTTCTCTAATGACTCTGTCAACCCTTCCGCCTGACTCATGGCAACATCTGTACCGTCTTTATTGACGGAGTCGACGGACCACCCTAGGCCTTTACGCTCGTCGGCCGGTTTTCTCGGTTTGTACACCAATTATACGAAGTTCCGCCTTTATAAAAATCGAGTGCGGCCACTTTGCGGGCGGCACGAACCCGATACGGATCGGGGATAAGACACGCTCCTGTTTCTGCCCTTCGGTTTTTCTTCTTATCGAGTTAGCACGGCACCTGTGATAATGGCCACCCAAACGGGAGTCACGGGACGACGCATGACTTTTGCCCCGACCTTTTAAATTGTTCCCTAATCGCACAGATGGAAAAAGAACAATAGAAAAGTTTTACATAAATATAAAAAAACAAACAATAAATATTTACCCAAAATATTCAAATTCAGGGATAATACAGTATAATTGAAACATCCTACTATTAAAATTATATATATGTAATTCTAAATATTTATTTATTAATCAAATAGTGAGTAATTATTTTCAGACTTAACGTCCAACTACCCGACTACTCCTGTTCTATATTTAATACATAATAATAATAAAAATTCTGGGTTCGAATCCCAGCATAACCCTTGCACTTTTATATAAAATTTATCGCGAAATAGGTTTTTGTAAACTATATTTATTGGCTAAAAAAGGAAATATTCCAATATAATAAATAAAATTATTAAAACGACAAATAGCAAAAAGCGGAGAATTGGCTTCCTCAAATTTCAAAATGCCTCATTCTTACTAAATATTAAATCCATAATATTTCGTGGACCGATTGACCAAATAACTTCTTTCAATTAATTAATCTTTATGTATGGTATCGGTTGAAATGAAAAAGTTAGTGCCACGAGCTTACTAAATATAATTGTTCGACATATGTGAAATATTTTAATATTTTTTTATTATGTCTGTTATATTCAACCTTAATCTTAATCTCTTCTATCTCAACTTAAAACCTTAATTAATTGAATGATATTAATTGGTCAAGCGGAACACGAAAAATAGTGAATCTTAATCTTAATTTACAAATGTAGCACAACCCAAGCACCACTCTGTATTTTCGAGTATTCTAGTTTATTAATCTTTTTTATGTAAGGTTTTGGTTGAAATGAAAAAGTTAGGGCCGCGAGCGGGATTCGAAACCACGACCTTCGGCTAAATAAGCCGCTGTTCTACCACTTGAGCTATCCTGACTGCCATACTACTCGGCGTATTTAGCCGAAGGTCGTGGGTTCGAATCCCGCTCGCGGCCCTAATTTTTTCATTTCGAACCCACGACCTTCGGCTAAATACGCCGAGTAGTATCGCAGTCAAGGTAGAGTGGTAGAGCAGCGGCTTATTTAGCTGAAGGTCGTGGGTTCGAATCCCGCTGGTGGCACTAACTTTTTCATTTCAACCAAAAACCTTACATAAAAAGATTAATTAATTGAAAGGTTGTAATATCGTTGAATTTGGATAAAATCCAGATGAGTTACAAATTTTTAATTGATACAACAGGACACCCCAGAAAAAAATGCCTCTGACTTACCCAGCCCAAAAATGTACATTTTTGGTTTCTTATAAAAATTAGAGCGCATCTCACGATATCCGAATAATCATAAAAATTAGCATTTATTGGCTTTAAAGGATGCTTAAAATTAAAAATCCGAATTGGTTACTTAAAAGAAAAGAAAGATTTTTTCGCTTACCATTTGGTACAAGAAGCGCCTTCCATTTATATTACTTTTACTACATCTAATTTTATTTATTATGATTCTGTATATTCTTTTATTATCCTAGATTAAAAAATAACACAAAAATGAAATACATATAACAACCTTAAAACAAATGCTCACCAAATTAAAAAAATATATTTACCAAAATTACTTGAATTAACTCAAATATTTTTTTCTCGGTTCCATTAGCAAGAACGCACGGAGCCATGTCTTCACAATTTTATACTTAGGATCACCCGAAAAAGTTTCGTTCAAATCAGTTATACCACGTCTGTCCCTCACCTTCTTATTAGAAAAAGTTAATATCTTTTCAATAAATTCAAAGGAGTTTTAAAATCAAAATTCAAAAAGGAAAACAAAATATAAATGTGCAAACCGCTTCCAAAATTATTCTTTGGGCAATTATTATGTATGTTACTTTATCCCTAATAGAAAAAAGTTTAATAAGAGAATAATTACATATGTATAATTAATAAATACACATATAAAAATAATTACATTTAGCAGTTAGTATTATTTAAAAAAAAAAAAAGAGAAAAGACAGTAATAAACAGTAAAAAAAATCAAAATGAATACGCTTTTCATTTTAAATTTAGATCGTGTAGAAAAAAGTTTAATAAAGGAATAATTACATATGTATAATTAATAAATACAATATAAAAAATAATTACATTTAGCAGTTAGTATTATTTAAAAAGAGAAAAGACAGTAAGAAACAGTAAAAAAATCAAAATGAATACGCTTTTCATTTTAAATTTAGATCGTGTAACACTAACTATTCAAACATGAAAGCAAGAAAAAATAAATTATCTTTGAAACTATAATGCATCATTAATATTAAGCGAGGTATTAAAACTTTTACAACACCGTTTAGGTAACACTGTTTTTTCGAGGGGAACTTGTTTATTTTTGTAGTTTATATTTTTTAAAAAAGTCAAATTTCTTGTGTGCCATTTTGAGTAATTAAATCTTAATTTTTCTTAAAATTTATTCGCCGTATTTTATAATTATGTCCGTCATAGTTATTTTATCACGCTTGTTTTGTGATCGTTAATGTCAAGCTTCCGTTGATTTTTCCCCCGTCAAAAAAAAATTAAATAAATAAAAAAATATAAAAAAATAAATAAAATTGGAAAGTACCTGCAATTCTGAAGCTTTGAAGGGAAACAAATAATCAGTCAGGTTTAATTATGAGACTGGTACGAGACAGGCGCATTTTTATTATATTTTTTTTGTACATTTATCAAAATGGCTACTTCAACCGAAAGCCAGAGGACGGGATGCGCTCAAAAATCCCTTTTGACACCATTTTAAAATATTTCTCAAACGTGTCGTGAAAAAATTATATTTTTTGTTAGTTGTAAGGGCGAACTACACGACATCACCATCCTTCTTTCTTAGCTTTTATTTATTTAACTTTTTCGCGATTGATTAATATTAATTTCTTTTCCTGTTTCTCCTTCCAAGTTATAATCAGAACCATTAGTACGGTAACCGATCCTATTTTCTTTCCAATTGCTAACCTATCTGTACTTTAGGGCCTCGTCAATTGTGTATAAAATAACTCACACAAAAATACACATAAAACAGAACAAGAAAAATATCTGGTTAGTCTGGTTACCATTCCCACTAATCTATATTCCTCGTGATAATTGGGAATAAATCCTACCATTCGCGTTAATAAATTACATCCACACATTAGAATTTTATGCTGAAACCGGTAATTCAAGAAATGACTGAAGTATGAAACAATAAAAATTGTAAGAACAACATAAGCTGCACTAGAATATGAATCCTCCGATTTTCAAAATGGATTAGTTATTTCTAAAAAGATTTAGCAAAACCCATGCTAAAAACGAGTTTGTACAGGCTGAAAGCGATCCCCTTTAAGATAAAAATCGTTTTAAAAATAAGCTTATCGACCAGCGTGTAAAAATAAAATGTAGACCGGCTCTAAATCATGGGGTTTTGACGTATTTTGACAAATGGCACTATCACGGAGCAAGTGGTCCACGTGTTGTATTTTTTATCTATATTTTTTTACTTTTTGTGTGTTCAAACGTACCCCGTTCTTAACTGCTTTTTAATAACGTTAAGACAAACGAAACGTACAACGAAGGCCGACGACGCCATGCCATGCCGTGACGAGGACTTATCTTGATATTGACTTCGCCCCAGAATTACCGGCCTTTTACTCACAGAGGGCCAGACCAACATGTCACGACACTTTTACCCATTTGAAAATTGCTTGTTACAAACAACCGTCGTTAATTAACAAAGTAAAAAGTGATTATTTATTTTGAGCAATAGTCAATGTACTATAATTTCTATTGGTGGTACAATTACATATTTTTATTTCAATTCGATACAATTCGATGTTGGGCGGGGGCGGATATTAATAGCTCCGATGCCGTCTTTAGTTACTATTTTATAAAAGCCATCTAAAGTTACTATTAGTTTACACGTCTACACGGAAAAATAAAACTTTGAGCCCTGAAGATGATCTCAGTAAAGATCGAAAAGTTGGCACGATAAAGAAAATATTTTTCTAAAACTACGTCACACCAGACCGCATCTCACGACCTTCAAAAAATTATTTTAGAAGTTTAGTAATTGAACCATTCACGAATTCAGCGCAACTAAAAACAAAATACACGTATTTACAACCAGAAAATTTCAAACTTCATTTAATCGTTGGTGGTTGGCACCTAATATTTGTCAACTGGAATATATGGAACAATACAATTTGCTATTGTAGTCACTGAGCAAAAACTAAAGGTTAATTTGCAACGTAAAATTCAACACAAGTTTTTAATCACTTCTAGTTTTAATTAATTTATATTAAATTTATTTATGTACAATGTGCAAATGAAGCTGTTGGCGTTTACAGTTATGTATTGTTAATGCCACCATACTCATTTAAAACATGTAAATACAATATCGTAAAATAGTTTTATTTTACGTAAAAATCATGAGTGTGTGGTGGAGAGTGAAAGTGAGAGGGAGAGTGAGAGAGAGAAAGAGAGAGGCAGACAGTCAGAGAGAGTGAGAAAGAAAACAGGGAAAAACAAAACAAAGTGAAGTACAGCGAGCAAAAATGGGACAGAGAGCAAGAGATAGATAGATAGGCAGATAGATAGATAGAGGTAAAGAGAGATAGATAGATAGATAGATAGATAGACAGATAGAGATGGAGATAAAGATATATATATATATATATATGTATATATATGTATATATATATATATATATAGAGAGAGAGAGAGAGAGAGAGGGAGAGAGAGTTGTAATGAGAGAGGATTAAGTGAGTAAAATAAAGATATAAAGATAGAAAAAGAAAGGAAGTGAGAAGAAAAAACAGAATAGAATATAACGAATGAACGGAAATAGAAAAGAAATAGAAAGAGCCCTAAAAAGGAATAAAGAGTGAAAGATAATAAAAGATAGTGGTAGAGAGAAACTAGAAAATAGAGAGGAAAAGAAACTTTAAAAACTGAGTAAAAGATAGAGAGGAAGAATTACGGAATAATATATGAAATAAAGGAAAAAATAAGAGACAGAAAAAATAGGGACGACGAAAGAAGAAACAGAGAAGAAAGTGTAAAGAACGGCGGAAAATAGAAAGGAAGAGAAAGAGACTTAAAAAAGGAAAACGCGAGAAAGAAAATAATTGAAAACTGGGAGAGAAATCAGAAAAGAGAGAGAAAGAGTAACCAGAATAAAAGAGTAAAAAATGGAGAGGGGGAATTAAGGGAAGATAAAAGGGAGCAAGAGTGAGGAATAGAGAGGGGAGAGTGAGAAAGAAAGAGACCGAAACAGAGAGATAATGAATGTAAAAAGAAGACTGAAAAAAAGCTAGAAACCAGAAAGTGATGAAAATATGGGCAAAGAAGGGTGGAGGGAAAAGAGAATGAGAAATGACAAACGGAAAGGGGAAAAAAGTAAAAACTAAAGGTAGAAAAAAAGAGAGAGCGTGTAAATGATTACAATGTTACTACATTTTGAGCAAAAGAAAAACATTGGAAATTTACGTCTGATGTAAGTAATTTTGTATTAATAGTTGGTTGTTTTAATTGAATGTTCATGCTACCGCTAAATTTAAAACATGTTGAAACGAAAATTTATGTGCATTGCATTTTTAGAAATTATTCCTTCACAAAGTTACAAACAAAATGGATTCTATCATGAAAATGAGAATTAATGGGACTTGTATAGCGCAGGCATCTTTTTTATTTTTTTACGTTGATCTTATTGGTTATTTGAACCTAAAGCCAAGGGGCGGGATGCGCCCTCCGAGTCTACATAGTCTTTATGAGAATGCTGGACTATTGTTAAAAAGGAATCAAATGACCAATAGCATTAAACCCTCTTTTTTTTCTTTTAGGACGAGGTCAACGTTTGTTGGTTTTTAACCGCAATACGGTTGTTCATTATAGGCTGTGCTTTCATGTCCGGCTCCCTGCTCTCACGACACCAAACGACACGAGACCACGGCAAACACGGCAGTACAACAGGTATCATGTGGCCGACAGGTATATATCTACAGTCACTAGAAATCGATGTCGTTAAAAGATCGATACTGCCCTAATTACTAATTCGTATTGATCTAAAAATAACGCTTTTAAAATATAACTTTTCGCCTCGATAAGTCAGGACTTGAGGGAAAGAGAATTGTTATGGATGTTGGTCTAGTTAAAGAAATTTACACCCACCAGTTGTTCACCAATCTGCTTAACATATATACAGTATTGGTTTTATTGGCTAAAACGTTTCTTAAAACAGTTGGGCGATTGTTGTAATTAACTACAACGTTTAGAATAAAATGTGTTTGTTCCAAAGTAGCGGGATGAAAAAATGCGTTGGGTTGGGTAAGTAGATACTGCAAAATAATACATTGTTTTAGATTAAAATTTTCAATGATGAGAACAGCAGACTTCAGATGCAGTGTATGTATATACGAATATACACATGACAGCTGGTCTCTTTACAAAACCGATTCCCCTGGTAGAAAACTACTGGCGAACCAATCGGTCAGAGTTAATTAGAAAGCAGGAATTTTTTTTGTCGGGGGCGGTTTTCACCCTGGGAACACCCTTGGAACCCTCTGCACGGCCCCCGGCCTGCGACTTTCATAGGCGAAACATCCGGCGCGATCTATCAAAATAATTTGGTGTCCGAAGCGAAGCGGAGGCGGGGGTCCGTAGATAAGGAGTAGCGGGAGCAGAGAGTGATGGATCACACTCCAGCTGCAGCCCCACCTGCTTCGTTTTCCCAGAGGCTCGACGGTCTCGATTTCTATGAAAAGGCTTTTCACTCTTGTGTGCTAAATTGAGAAGAACAAACATTGCCCTAGAGTACTGGTAAAAATTTTCCGAGAGAAAAGAAAAAAACGCATGAATTTTAAAGGCCGCGAGTCTACAAAGGGAATTAACATTGGCAAATGATCGAATAATGGGTTTATACAATATTTTTAAATCAATTCAAAGCCAATTAACATAAAAAATATGTTTTCTCTAAAAACTCTAAAGACCTGTTCTAAGCAGATTGAAAATAAGTTAATGATGTATTTACGATTGTAATATCAATTACATTTAAGACGAAGGATACCATCTAGTTACTGAAAAAAGCTGAACTCACGTTTTTTAAAATTCCGTTGAGACATTTCAGTTTCATAACGAAAAATAAACATATTGTCTACTTCTCTCATTACTTGTCCCCTTCTCTATCACTGTTTGTATGTATAACTCAGAATATCACTCACTCTCCCTGCCCCCTCTCGCTATCTCTCTCTCACTCTCTCACTCTCTCTCTCTCTCTCTCTCTCTCTCTCTCTATCTATCTATCTATCTATCTATCTATCGATCTCTTGCTCTCTCTCACATTTTTCCTCGCTATACTTCACTTTCTTTGGTTTCTCTCTGGGTTTTTTCTCACCCTTTCTCTCTGTTTAACTCCCTTAATTTTCCATTAATTTCTCTAGTTCCTTTTCATTCTCTTTTACTTTCTTGTTTCTAGTTTCCTTCTGTTTCCCTTTTCTTCTTTTTTAATAGCTTTTGCTCTCTCTCTCTCTCTCTCTCTATCTATCTATCTATCTAACTATCTCGCTATCTGTTTATCTATTTGTAGCTCTCTCTCTCCCATTTTGCTCGCTATACTTCACTTTCTTTGGTTTCTCTCTGTTTTCTTTCTCACTCTTTCTCACTGCTTAACTCCCCTCATTTTCCTTTATCCTCTCTAGTTCCTTTTCATTCTCTTTTACTTTCTCGTTTATGATTTCCTTCTGTTTCCCTTTTCTTCACTTTTAATAGCTTTTGCTCTCTCTCACTCTCTCTCTATCTCCATCTATCTTTCTATCTATATCTTGCTCTCTCTCCCATTTTTGCTCGCTATACTTCACTTTTTTTTGTTTCTCTGTTTTCTTTCTCACTCTTTCTCTCTGTTTAACTCCCTTCATTTTCCTTTATCCTCCCTAGTTCCTTTTCATTATCTTTTACTTTCCCGTTTCTGGTTTCTTTCTGTTTCCCCTTTCTCCTTTTTAATGGCTTTTGTTTTCTCTCACTCTCTATCTCTCTCCCATTTTTGCTCGCTCTACTTCACTTTCTTTGATTTCTCTCTGTTTTTTCTCTCACTCTTTCTGTCTGTTTTCCTCCTTTCAATCTCCCTAGTTTCTTTTCATTCTCTTTTCTGATTTCTTTTTATTTCTCTTTTCTTCTGTTTTAATGGCTTTTGCTCTCTCTCTCTCTCTCTCTCTCTTTCTCTCTCTCTCTCTCTCTCTCTCTCTCTCTCTCTCTCTCTCCTGTTGGGATGGGGTTTGCAAATTTGTTCTGCCCACTGTTCACCTGCTTTTTGTACCCATAGCATAAGGAAACAGGTCGTTACGAGTTGTAAATTTGGGCCTGTTTTCTTTATTATTATTATTAAGTTATTATTAAGTGTTGATTCTCTCTTGAAAAAAGTTAATTAACTTACGCACTAATAATGCATATATCGTGTCATGGTAAGTGGATTTGTAAATAGAATATGATCTGTTAATAGGGGGTGAAAGAACAAAAAAACAATGAAATCTGATCGCACAGCACATTCTGCTAACCGAGTAAGGATTTCTAATATTAGAAACTAAACAACAATATACAGGGTGAATAGGATGTATCAACTTGGCAGCGTGAAGGAAGTCTTAATCAAGGGGAATAAGCCTAAGGGAAGTTTTTTTCTCTAAGAGAAACACCCCTAAGGCTAATGGGTGATGCTCTTCCAAAAAACTCTCCAACTGGGACATGAGAGGGTGGCGGATGGCGACTAGGCGGTGGAGGGTGGCCGGATCGCCCCCGGGGGGCGGCCATTTGCTCAACCTCCGGGATTTTCTAAGGGAACGTTAACAATAATATCACCCTGCTCTTTGGAATCATCATACTTTAATACAAAATATGATATTTATTCGGTAATAAGTACAGCATAAATGTGTTAAGTTGTGCTTAGGTCTGAGGATTTTTTTAAATCATTTTCATCAGGACCTGAAATTATTATCTTGCTAAGCGTGTCCCTAAATTTAATCATAAATTTACATTGATTTACACTAAGCAAAAGCCAGGCCTAATGGGCCGTAGCAAGGAAACAAATGTCAGTATAAAGCAAATCGGTTCTCCTCGGACAAATGTCACCCTCTGACTCAGAAACTAGGGTATCGGAGAAAATAGTGAAAAAGTCATGTGTATATGTGAATTAGTACTTAATTTACATTTTTGGAAAACTGATACTTGATTGAAAAAATACATTTCCCATCAAAAATAAATAAATAAAATAAATAAAAACCGACCACCTGGTTTTTGCAAGAAAAAATAACCAAATTAGTAAATGCATATTTTCTCAAGTATTTAAGTCACAAACCTGCGCTAAGACTCAGTTTTTAGAAAATTTTACGCTGTACCAGATGTCTTTTTAAATGTTTTCCTAGCTTCAGTCATTTACCAGTAAATTCAAAAATTTGGGAACGTGTTAATTTTTGCACGTTTTACGAAAACTTCAAATTGGACTGTGGAACCAGTAAATCGTCCCTGCAGCAATCGAAAAGAAATTTTAATAAGCTTTCCACTGGTAACTTGCACTTTACCAAATTTCTCAACCGTTTTCGAGTTGTTCACGGTTTTTGGGAAGGAAACGTCTTTTTTACGTGCCCATGGAAAAACCCGACCACTCTATCTCCCGATTTTTAAAAAATTAGATTCGTCTTGTTTTCCCATATTTGACGCATTACAACTTTTGTTCCGAGGACTTTTTCAGAAGAACAGGGCAGCTACAATTCTTACTTTGACATTTTGGGTTGCGGAATGCTACTGCTCATGAAAACCACTTGTTTACCTCGTCACGTAAATTCAACTTTTCCTTCCCGATGTGAAGGTATTGTGGCATAAGGCTTAGGTATAGGTTTAGGTATAGCAAAATCAGGAGGCTGAATGATCGGTTTTTTCCATGAGTACGTAAAAAACCACATTTTTTGCCCAAAAATCGCGAATAATTCGAAAACATAGAAGTGATGAATGATGGAGTGAGTGCGGTGTTCAATTCTTTTTAAAAAAAGATAGTTCCTACTCACAGTAAGTTGTTTTCCAACGATCCGGATTTCGAGCCCTTAGCTCACCATCAGATTGTAGAAATCCTTCAACCTGATGATGAGCTAAGGGCTCGAAATCCGGATCGTTGGAAAACAACTTACTGTGAGTAGGAACTATCTTTTTAAAAAAAGGATTAATTCGAAAACGGTTGAGAAATCGGTCAAAGTGGAAGTGACCAATTGAAAATTTATTCAAATTTCTCATCGATTGTTGAAAGGCGCTGCTCCAGGACGATTTCTTGGCTACAGAGCTCCATTTGAATTTTTCTTAAAAAGTGCAAAAAATTAACACCCCGTATTTTTGAATTTACTGATGTTTGAAGCTCGTAAAACATTTTAAAAAAACCATCTTGTTCAGCTTAAAATTTTCTAAAAAATGACATCTAGCGCAGTTCTGTGACCTATAAAAGACAGAGAAAATATGAGTTTCCAAAGTTATCCATTTTTTCATGCAAAGGTGGTTGGTTTTTGGATGAGCAATGTATACATGTATTCAAGGGCCATTGAGACCATTCCAACTTTGAAAGGCCGATACGTTAACTCTATACTTTGCAACGAACAATCAAAACAAAAATACAACAAATAAAGACGACATTTTGATTATAGACAATGTAAAGCTTCATAAATTTGAATATTGGTTTTTAGTTTTAGGTCAAATAACATTGAAATTATTGTTTTCATTGTAGAAAAAGTTTAAGAATATGTAAAAAGTCAACAGGGACAACAGCCTCTTTAATATTTAAAGCAGGAATATTTAAATTAATGAATAGAACATTAGGTTTTAAAAATAAACAAGTAAAAACTACCGAAATGCGATTGACCGACAAATAAATTAAGATTCAAGGATAGTCAAGCTACGAAAAAATTCATTTATTCACTAATTTCGTGGTCCGCTTGACCAATTAATTGTAATGTATTAATTGGTCAAGCGGACCACGAAATTAGTGAATTAATGATTAAAATGAAGTACACTTCACTAAGGTTCTCCATGGCTATTTCATTTGTCGTCGAGAATCCAATCCGATTACACCACATTTGAAAAATGGCAAAAAGGAGGGAAAACTCCTAAGATTGGGTTGAGATAGGAAGTTGATGTCCGAGTGGATCGAGGTCACGATAGCTCAAGNTGTAGAAGATTTGTTGCTGCTCGAAAATTCTTAGTTTACATACAAATGGAATGAAAGAAATAAACAAAAATATTGGAAGTTCCATTTCTAAAGCTATTCTCGACCACAGCTTACGCTGGACATCTCTCCGATGATAGATTGGATCTCGTATGTCCCAAGAGCCTGCTCCTAAACCGCACTTATCAATTTTTCGAAATCCATCGAAATGAAAACGAAACGAAAAGGTAAGCAAAAAGCAAAGAACGGCGTTAAACAATGGTGAGCGTTTGATGTCACGTGGTTTGTCTCAACAAAAGTTTTTATATAAATATATTGTGTCGTCAAAGTCATATTTCGTCCAAAAAAAAAACTTCTCTATGGCCCAGACAGGTTTTTACTGATTGAATATAAAAAGAAGTACATTGCTTTTGATCAGATATTGTCAAGCTAAGCGAGGGGTTTCCGAAGTTAATCGTGTTTGAAGAGGAGGAGGATCCGCTCCGTGTAATTTATTTAATGGAGGGTGCCCTCCTGGTTTTCCACGTCCCGTTCTTCTCCTTTGAGCCTTGCCAATTTTCAAAAGGGTCAGAGTTTTTATTAAATTAGCTCTATTGGAATTGATTAGTTTGTTATTCGCTCCCAGGACATTGATACCATAATGAAGTGTTTAGGGTATGCGAGGGTTCGAGTTAAATTTCAATCCACTCTTCCCTATATCCTGCTGAAATTTTGTTAAAAATGGAAATCCGATAATCTTCCGGTAATGTCCACAGCATGTCAGCCCGTCAGGGGGAAAGGATCAAGATTGTACGGTTTAAAAGCCTGGCGTTCAATCATCCGTGACTGCCAGCCATTTCTCGACTGTATACAACGTGAAAGCATTCGGCTTCTGGAAAAGGGTCAACCTCGAAAACCTAGGCGTGAAAAGATATTTTAAAAAGATGTGTATGTGTGTGTGTGTAAAAAAGAGAGATAGAGAGATAGATAGATAGAAAGATAGATAGAGAGAGAAAGAGAGAGAGAGAGAGAGAAAGAAAAAGAAAGAGAGAGAGAGAGTGAGAGTGAGAGGAAGAAGAAACGTTCTACTTATCTGCAAACAAATTACGTCAGAAAGCATAAGAAATTTATGGTAGAGCTATAATACAAACTTTTAAGATTTATTGAGAGTGAGAGAGAGAGAGAGAGAGGAGAGAGTGGAGAGAGAGAGAAAGAGTGAGAGAGAGAGAGAGTGTGTGAGAGGGAGAGAGAGAGAGAAAGGGAGAGAGAGAGTATTTAGATAGAGATTTTAAATTTGAATGCATTTTTTCACTGACGATCGTACTCATCATATTACTTAATATACAATATTTAGCATGTGATAACAACCTAATTGTCCGTAAGGAAAAGACCTGCATTTTATAGCTAAAGAAAATTGACGGTCCGTGTTTTCACGCTGGTCCTCAGAAATTTGTACGTCCGAGAAACAGCGTGAACACACGGACCATCTATTTTATTTAGTTATAAAATGCAGGTCTTTTCCTTACTATACACCCATGTCGATATCTAATGATAAATACAATTCGTTCATTTATAATTTAGTCATTATTAATGTTCTAAATAGAAAATTATAATTTTTTTTAAATTTGAGGAACCATGTGATCTGACATATGTTTCATCCCGGAACGAATCAGTTGAGAGCACCTGCGAGTAAATGCGGACCACATATGGTCATTTTTCACCAGAGATGATATTTGAACAAATGAAATAAGTAATGATATCTAATTATTTTAAAAAGCTGGAAATCTATTAGTAAACCATAGATCTATAAGGTCTGAAACAATTTTTTCTATTATTTTCTTACAAATTCAAAAGAAAACTATTTCGTGAAATATGGTAATTGATCTATTTTCCGAGTTATGGATTATAAGTGAATACCATGAAAATTTTTAAAAAACTAAAAAAAAAGTTTTGTTTTATGTTCGGTGAGTCTAGGCGGAATTATTGATAACTCATTTAATGACAGATTCAACTTTCCAATTAGTCTCATTCCGATTTACAAAGATTAATCACTCTTATGTTTCTTCACGTATGTTTAACTATATTGTAACCACTCTTTTAGCTGCGACTTCACGGTTTTATATTTCGACGTGGTCAGCAGTTAGATTGGAAGCAGTTTCTCACTCGTTTTATAAATAATAAGAATAAAGTCTGACAAGTCTCTCGTGATCGATCATGTATCCGTTCGGTTTTTAAGTGAATGGATTAAGAATGTCTCCTTTCAGATTAGTGCGGTGGGGGAGCAGATGTAGGAGTTGGCCCTCGAGGGTCTCTTGTAACAACCCCCGGACAGATGATGATTGCGTCATCTGTCGAAACGTTAGGTGTGTTTGGGGTAGGACGAAACCCACCCTCAAATATTTGCCTAGCTTTCCGCCTAGGCCGTACCGTCTCGGGTGACCAAACGGCGTGGCGTTTGAATTGGACACGAGAATTGCCGACGATAAACACCGGATTTCATTTGACGGTATGGGACTTGTTGAAAAACAGTTAACGAAAACGAAACTGTATTCTTTTGGTCATCCTGGTTCGTCTAAGCGAGCTGTTTTAGTCTGACGGACTGATTTTTAAATTCTAATATATAGATCTATTCGTTATTTCTTTATTTAAATAGCGGAACGTCTGTTTCTTATTCTGTCTTTCTCTGTCTGTTTGTCGGCCCGTCTGTCTGTATGTCTGTTTGTCTCTCTCACTCCTCCCTCTTCCCCCCTCACTCTCACGCACTCTTTCACTATGTCACTCTCTCTCTTTCACAATCCCTCTCTCTATCTCTCTCTCTCTCCCAAAAAAATCACAAAAGTTCGTGTTTTGTCATATATTTATTGTACTTTTTTTGAAGTATTTTATTCGCAGAAATGTACATAGTCTACATTCTATCTCTCACCCTCGCTTTCTCTCTCTCTCTCTCTCTCTCTCTCTCTCTCTCTCTCTCTCTCTATCTCTCTCTCTCTCTCTCTCTTTCTCTCTCTGTTTGTAACTGTGTGTCTGGCGAGTGCGAGTTATTCCCTGTTTTACTAATATGCACTTAACATATTTTTTTACAAATAGTGTAAGTAAATATGCCCATGTTATGGCAACGTTTTCTGTTCAGTGTATAGTCTTTTCTACTCTGAATTTTATTTCGTCTCACTGTAGCAAAGTGATTGACAGTTTTCGTGAGTTTGCTGTCTGGCACCTCTGTAAGCAGCCCATTTCTCCTCGTTTATATAATTTTTTTGTAGGTGTATTCTCAGGCTATTGACTATTATACTCTCTCTCTCTCTCACACACACACACACACACAACGACTCTCTCTTTTTATTTCTTTCTTTCATGCTCTCCCTCACTCTCTCTTTGTCTCTCTTTCTTTCTTTCAGTTCATTTTTTCTTTGTCGACTATCTCTCTCAAAAAACTCAAACTTTGTCCTTTACCTCTACCATACATTTCTTATGCGTTTTGTAAGTAATTGGAAGTATTTTCTTAGCAGATATGGAGATTGTCTACTCACTCACTCTCTCTCTCTCTCTCTCTCTCTCTCTCTCTCTCTCTATCTATCTATCTATCTCTATCTATCTCTCTCTCTCTCTCTCTTTCTTTTTCCCCTATCATTCTTGTTCGCCCTTACTTCACTTTCTTTGGTGTCTCTCTTTTTTCCTTTCTCACTCTTTACATCTGTTTCCTTCCTCTCATTTTCCTTCACCCTCTCTAGTTTCCTTCTCGTTCTCTTTTACTTTCTGCTTCTCTTTCCTTCTCTTTTAATGGCTTTTATATTTACTTATAATAGATATATAATTAAACCAATTCATGTTTTCATGGTGGAATACAGGTTGAAACGAGAAGTTGTACATTCATTATGTTAGTGAAATCCTGTAAATTGATATATATTTTTTAAAATCTGTTCATTAATTGGTACATAACCACTTTCATAGCATTTGTACGTTGGCTTATCCTATCTATTGTTTAATAATACAAATAGTAATAATATGCCAATTATTGTGTCCCTTTAATTTACACTTAACTGTTAACTTTTTTAAAATGAAATCATATTGGCATTTATTATGCCGTAGGCATATTGATTATTTTATACCGTCATATGTATATTAGTATGTATTATTAATGTCTATGTATAATAAATCATACGTTATAATAAGGCACGTTTGATTAGAAATAGAAAATCCCACATCCTTTTTAAAAAACCAAATGCTGACCTTGTTCTGTAGCACACCAACAAGAATAAAAGCAGGTGTGAAAAGCATTCATTTCAAGCTCGGGAAGGAAAATTCCGCCAACTGAAAAAATTTTGCCATTGAAACCAAAACTGTTTTTCTTTGTCCTAACCACAATTTTGTCATCTCTCTGGCGTTCTTTGACTTTTTTTTGTCAGATAATACGTGTTTCTAGAAATTTTTCAGGCTAAACTTTTAGCCAGATTTGGCCAATAATGTTCCATTTTTATTGATTTTTTACTTCAAGTTTTGTTTGATTATGTCAAGTTATTTACTTTTTTTTAAGTGAACAATCTATCTGTGGAACATTGAAATTTGGGGGTAAATCATATATTTCTTTTTAGTTGAAGTCTTAAAATTGTTGAAAGAGATGAAAAAATATTCCGTGAGTTATAATTATCCCTCTCGCATTCACACGATCCAATTTCTGATTTCGTTTTAATTCGGGCCCATTAAAAGGCGAAAGCACACGAAGGTGTACTGTGCACAACAAACACAAAGCCCAACTATTGATTTGTACGCGGTTGACGTTGTGGACTAATGAGGACCCGTGGCCGCTCATTCCTCATGGGCAGCCTAGGGGAGAAACGCAGAGCGAAATTGTACGAGCCCTGCATTTGTCCTTTCCGGAGTCCAACTAAAATCTGTCGTCATATTTGTTTCGTTTTAGGAACAGGTTCAGAGGCTGTAGTTATCTCAAACGGTTTCTTAAATGTATCTTAGTTAGAATAAAATTGATGATTATTTTGAGAATTTAATGAGGTGCAATTATTTACATATATCACATTGATAAAAAATACAATAAATCAAATAGAGAATCTATCTAGTGATAGCGCTTTTAAATCAGTGAATTTTGCATAATCGAGACCCACGGCACAGGTCGATTTTATTTTTTGAGAAGCCGAGGAGGTTTGTTGGGAAGCGATCGGAAGGAAAGTTGTACGTGAGGATTTAGTGGGATTGGTAGTTAGTGTGGTTCCTTTTGTAGATGAAATCTTGCAGCTTCTTTCATATATCATTGATGTTGCGGTTGGAAACATAGAACCAACATGGTCATATGTCTGGATGCATTGAAAGGTTTGGTTGAACCCATAATTCTATTGCACAATGTCTATGTCCATATTACTTTCAGTCAATTATTCTTTTTACCTAAGGTCTTGGATGAGATGAAAAAGTTAGTACCAAGAGCGGGATTCGAACCCGTGATCTTCGGCTAAATACGCCTCTGCTCTAATCACTTGAGCTATCTTAACTTCGATGGGTTCAACATTTTTAAAATAAGTGACTCATAGATTCGTTCACAGCTGAATGCAAATTTGGTTATATCATTATTTACTTTACAAAACAATTGTAGGACATCAAATAAACGTAGTTTTTTTTAATAATTTTCTTTATCTTAACACAAAATACACCCAAAAAATTAAATTGTTCCTTTATCATGATTATTAAAATAATATAAAAGAAATCACCGTGTGCGAACGATAATATGATTGTGTCATAGAAAGTCCTTTAATATTTTTTATGTCCTACTTTGGCTTTCAAAACTGCATCAGTCCTTCTGAGCATACTTCTCACGAGATTTCTGTACTGTTCTGGATCAATTAGGTCACATTAAGCTTGTGTTTTTTCCCAAAGTTGATCGAAATTTGAAGCGTCTCCTGCAGCATCGGCTAAAGATTTTTTTAGTTTTCCCCACAAGTGCTCATTTGGATTAAGGTTAGGTGACTGTGGAGGCCATTCCATGACATTAAAACCACGATCAGCAAGCCACTGTTTGGTCAGGTATGGTTTCTTCACTTTTCCCGTCGTTCTTAATCCGGCCTCACGTAAACATCTCCGTTTGATTCGCACTGACATCCGTATTTTCATTATGACGCGGCCTACGCTGAATTCGGACAGCATTGTCAACCTGTCCTGATCGAACGGAGTGTAGATACAACGCCTTTTGGCCTCAGAAAATTTCGTTTTATGACCACTCCTCTCCTTTTTAAAAGAACTATCGTAAATTCCGGAAGATCTTTTAGGTTTTGTTATTACCCAATAATAACAATTTATATTTTTTTGAAATTTCACGATAAGGAAGTCCTTCTTGTAGAGATTTTATTATTTGATCTTTCAAAAATGTTGAAAATGGCTTCATACTGTAATTAAACGGAATAGATCATAACCATTAAAGAAAATAAATATTTTTTTAAATTTTATTTATTGGCCTTATGATCATTATCATGATATTAGCATATTAGCCATGGTACGAATTCTTTGTGTGTTCAAATTGGGGGTTATCGGGAAAAAAGGGCCAGAGGCGACGGTGGGAATCGAACCCACGACCGCGGCGTGAGAGTCTCTCATGCTAACCACTCGGCTACCGCGGTCCCCCAAAATAAATATTTTCAATATGTAAGAAAAATAACTAAATTGATGATACCTGATAACAAATTTGAGACGAATTATTGAATGATTTTGCGAAATTTGCAATGAAGTAACCCCAGTCACAAAACTGTTCACATGAAGACTCGTAATAAACTGGCTCAATTCAAAGGTATAAACATAAATAAAGATTATTGCTGTTGTCTGGATTAAAAAATACGGGATTTGCAAACTAGATAATAGAAAATTGTTTACTGATGTGAACAAATATGTGAGTCACTGTACTTTGAGAAGTGTGCTCAATGAGCATCTACTGTTTTACATGCGATATTAATTCAATATTTCTTAATAACTCGTTGAATTATTCGGTCAGACCAGTATGCACAATGTATGTTAACCTGTTGCATATAGGGTGATTCACTACACGTACGACAAATTTCTTCACATGGTTCTACACCTTAAGTGCAAAAAAGTTAAAATGAACAATGGTCTGATTCTCAACCCTTTCGCAGATATTTAATATTTTATGTTTTTTTTTCTTAAACTCGTAACTCCAGAACTATTCATTTTTAGGTGAAATCCAAAAAACGCCATGAAAAGAGAGTTAAATTTCCTTTAAACGTTCGAACTTTCAATTAATTTTTTTCAACTGTTGAATTTAAAATTAGTAGATATAAATAAATAATTTACAACCTCATGAAAAAATTGACGGTAGAGCTGGACAAATTTCATAAAATCCCCTTCGTTTGATACACTTTCTAGCGATATTGTCTTTTTTCTTTAATTAGATAAAACTAAAATTCAGAAAGTTGATCGAGTTCATCTGAGGAGAAAAATTGGCCAAAATACAAAAAACTACACTAACTACAGAAAAAAGATGAACAATGCTAAGTTTTAAGCTTAACTTAACCCAAATAAAAATCTAAAAAAAACAGCCTTAATTTTTTCTTCCTTGGTTGTTCACTATGATTATTGATCTTTTTTATGGGTTCGAATCAGCACGTGACACTAACTTTTTCATTTCAACCAAGACCTTAGATAAAAATAATAATTAATTGAAGTAATTAATAAGGTCAATTATTGCCGCGAAACATATATTGATGGTTTCAGTATTGAGTTGAACATGAGAATTTTGTTGTTGTAGAGAGGTTAGATATGTCGGCTAATAGTCTTTCAAGTAATTCGTATGTTCGTTTCAGTTCTGATCTTTCAGGTCAGTCGCTTGTCTACAGGTGGATGACGTGTATAAACGGGTTGAGGTTACAATAAATTGGAGGTGGAAGGACGAACGAAGGAGGGTGAAGGTTATATTTTTAGAATTTGTTCTGTTGAGTTTGAATCCTCATTTTTTGAACCATCATTCACATGAGAATATAGGTAGGGATATAAGCAGTACATACTGACTACAGTAATGGACAAAATATACCCTGAAGGAACGTTCGCGTCTGATTAATAAAAACGACAGTCACAAGATCCATGCCTATTGGTCAGACAAGACTTAAAGATGAGGATGTGTAGATGTCTTAAAGTTTCCAGAGCAAACCTAGGAGTTCGAATCAATCTAAAACCTCTTTGGCACTGAGGAAAATGGTAACAATAGGCACATCGGCTAGAATTTATGCATTCTGAATTATATAATGGAACTGTATTGATTGGCTTAAAGCTTCTCATAACATTGCGCCAGGTTTGCTGTAAATCAAACTATGACATGGTAATGTTGCTATCATTAGCCTAACTTTAGAGCAATAGAGTTTAAACCTATCCCTTTTCAGCTTATTCTTCACTCCGAAAAGAATAACATTTTTTACATATCAGAACATTCAATTCACATCCCCTTGATTACAGTGTTTTCAGGGTTTTCCAACTAAGTTCAACTTTCTAGAGGTTGTAATATGTATTTCTTTTAATCTACTTCGCTACTTTACTCGGACAAAAATTATATATTTCACTATCTACTATATTTATGGCACGGCTAGCTTCTAAATAGAATTTTGACGAACTTAGATCAGAGTAGGCCAAAATATGTTTTTTGGCAATAAATAAAGTTGGTAGTCGTTTTCTGAACTCCAAAACACCTATTTATTAAAATTTGTAAAGAAAAAGTCACTTTCCACTCGTTTTCGATAGTCACAAAAATAGTAATAAACGAACAACTGACTTCTGAAATAAAACGTTTTCATTGAATTTATTCGCAATTTTCTCTCTTATAATGACATATAAACAAGTTATTGCTATTGGTTCAGCGAAGATAAATATAGCTTTCCAACAGTTGCAATCTTGTGGGCATTGGATACGATCCTGAGCGTTGCTGAATTTTTATGGAACAATGTGCATTTGAGAAAAAATCAATCAGTATCTGGCTGATCCAGCCAAAAATTGTCTATTTTTGTAGGGCTAAAAACTCGTATTTAAGGGCTTGAAAATAATACTACAAAACAGGTTAAAACCCTGAAATTCAATCTACAGGAAACTTTTAGAACCTAATAAACTGCCCATAAATGGGGCCTCTGCAATTTAGAATTGGAGGTATAAAATAAAACAATTGGGGAGTTTGGGTTACTTTTAGTCTTATTTTTCTTAATTACAATAACATAAAAACGAAAGGCTGTTAATATTGTCTCAAAGAAGAGAAATTAAGCTTTTCTAGAGTTGTAATAATATTGAATTCGAATTGAATTCTAAGGTCTTATGAATCACAACACCGAAAATCAGCGCGAAAAAAATTAACCATTCGAATCCAGACAAAAAAGTATATTTTGGTATGCTATAAAAATCCGTGATGATTTTTGGTTGAATTTATTTTCATTTTGCCCTCTTATAGTGATTTAAATCCTAAGCTTGTTGATGTATGTTCAACGAAGAGAAATGCAACTTGCCAGCAGCCGTAATTTTGTGGACATTGCAAACCATCCAGAGTATCCGTGCACGAAAAAATCCGTGCATTTATATTTTTTAACTGTTACCGACTTAAAAGGCTTAATTAAATTTGTACCATGTCCGTACCATGTCACCAATAAACATTGCACAATGCGCAATTAGTATATTTACAATAATATGCAATTATTGCGAATATTTTGGGTATGTTGACATAAAGAAATTGGCAAGAAGCTTCCACCAAAAACGACAATCGTTATATTAAGATAATTCAATTGATCCAAAAACTAAAAATACTTTCTATACCGATTTTCGAATGAGGAAAGTTCGAAGAAAAATGTATTTATTTTTCAATTAATTAAGGGTCTAAGTTGAGATAAAAAAAGTCAGTGTCACGAGCGGGATTCGAACCCACGACCTTCGGCTAGATACGCCGCTGCTCTACCACTTTATCTATCGTGACTTCGATCCACTCGGACAACTCCCTATCTCAACCTACAACCTTTCGAATTTTTCCTCTTTTTGCCACATTCAAATGTGTAATCGGATTGGATTCTCAGCGACTTATGAAGTGGCCTCGGGGAGCTGTTTAGTGAAGTGATACTTCTTTTACTTTTTAAATATTAATCCATTTACGATTTCACGTTACGAGGTCACGATATCTCAAGTGGTAGAGCAGCGGCGTATCTAGCCGAACATCGTGGGTTCGAATCCCGCTTGTGACACTGACTTTTTTTCTCAATTAAAACCCTTAATTAATTGAAAGATATTAGCGGACCTCGAAAACTAGAGTATTTATTTTATTTATTCAGTTTTTATATAAATTATTAAACTTCTAATAGTTATGAATTATAACTGACTACATCCATCATACACCTCGTATTTGTTAAGTTTTGAAGGTTGATCATTTTCCATTTGACAAGATTCATGGGAATAAAGCTACAAATCCATCGGCCTAAATGTATCTATTGAGAAAAAAAGGGTTAGTCAATAATGTGCATTAGTGGATAAAAAAATAAAATAAAAATGAAGAAATTAAAGGAAAGTAATATTTTTTTGTGTTGTGGAAAATATATTGGACTTCAGGTCGGAAGCGTCAACAAACATGTTCGCCATCAAATTCCCATCCATTTCTATTATGAAAAATTATTAAATTTAAAACGATCATATTTAAAATAGAAATTTATTTAGATTTATTTGGAAGATAAAATTGGGTATCCTTCTGGTAAAAACACGTAATAATAATAACAATTTTTCAATTAATTAATATTTATGAAAGGTATTGACTGAGATAAAAAAGTAAGTGTAACGAGCGGGATTCGAACCCACGACCTTCAGCTAAATACGCCGCTATTCTACCACTTGAGCTATCGTGACTTCGATCAGCTCGGACAACAACTTCCCATCTCAACCTCTCGAATTTTCCCTTCTTTTTGCCATTTTTCAAATTTCGTGTAATCTATTTGAGTCTCGGCGACAAGATGAAGATATACTTCAGTTTAATTATTAAATCCATTACAGTTCGTGGTCCGATTGACCAATTAACATTTTTCATTAATTAATATTTATGAAAGGTATTGGCTGAGATAAAAAAGTCAGTGTCACGAGCGGGATTCGAGAGGTGAGGTTGAGATGAGAAGTTAGTGTCCGAGTGATCGAAGTCACGATAGCTCAAGTGGTACAGCAGCGGCGTATTTAGCCGAAGATCGTGTGTTCGAATCCCCCTCGTGACACTGACTTTTTTATCTCAGCCAATACCTTTCATAAATAGTAATTAATTGAAAAATATTAATTGGTCAATCGGACCACGATCTGTAATGAATTTAATACTCATAAAATGTATATTGTATTGATAAAGAAAACATAGTTTAATTATTTGATTTTCATAAAATTATATAAAGTGAGTCATTTTCTGACAGACGTCTAGGCACTATACAATATTTTTTTTAAATATGAATTTCGATTAAAAAGCATGAGCTGAAGCTAAGCAGGGCTTCGAACCCAGAACCGGTAGCTTGGCAAATCTGGATCCGACGTGCTAACCATCGCAGCTCGAAAATAATATTAACGTAAAATAATAAAAAATATAAACCGAAAAGCAGAAATTTTGTCTTTGAGAAAAATACCATTTAATTTGTTTTGTAATTAATAAATGTTAAATATTTTCCCCTTATTTCCTTAGCTAAATTTTAAATATATTGTTATGTTATCATTCTTCTTACTTTATTATTTTGCTCTTTTAAAAAATTATTTTTTTTTAAATTAAATTTATTTATAAAATCTGGTCTTATTAGACCAACCATTAATTTTACAATAATATTATAGAATAAATAAAATAATATTTACATTTCACTATTCACTATTCACTTTTAACTACACAAGTTCATATGGCTTTGTTCTTTTTATTCTTCTGACCATGTTTCGGTGATGTAAGAGTTTGGTCGCTTCCACATTCTCGTGCTGGCTGAGGTGAGCCTGGTCTTTGGCGGCAAATCTCTGTATTTCCGCCGTGACTTCAGGGATCTTAAGATCCCTATTTAAGTCCTTGTTCCTTATGTACCAAGGTGCATTGACCATTTTACGTAAGATTTTATTTTGGAGTGTTTGTATGATTTTGATATTGCTGTGTTCGGTACAACCCCATAGTTGAATACCATATGTCCACATTGGCTTTATGACTTGTTTATATAATAATATTTTATTTTTGTATTGCAAGATTGGAGCCACGTCCTATCAACCAGTATAGTTGTCTATACCTTAAACCTATTTCTGTCCTTTTTGTCTTCATGTGTTCTTTCCATCTCAGATTGGCATCTATGGTCATTCCCAGATATTTAGCTGTATTGCTGTACGGTATAGTAGTTCCATCGATTGTGAGCGACAGAACATGGTCCACCTTTTTTTTTGTAACGATTAGATGAACTGATTTATGTTGATTTAGCTTGATTTTCCATTTTTTTCGTCCATTCGTTTATCTTATTACATGCATTTTGGAGGATTTTGGTTGAGTGGGTGATAGTCGGTCCTAGTGATATCACCGCTGTGTCATCTGCAAACGTTGCAATTTTTACTCCATCTATTTTCGGAAAATCACTGGTGTATAACAAGTAAAGCAGTAGACCTAATATGCTACCTTGTGGCACTCCTGCATTTATTGTTTTTAATTTTGAATATTGATCTTCTTGTTTGACTCTAAACAGTCTGTCAGTTAGGTAGGAACTGATAATATCAACATACTGCTTTGGTAGCATACCTTTTAGTTTATTGATGAGTCCTTCGTGCCAGACCTTGTCAAAAGTTTGTGAGACATCAAGGAAGATTTTGAACAAAGAATTGAAGTTGAAGAACAAATTTGTTTTTCTTCGAGAGATTTTCCTATTACGTCCGTTACTCGGTGAATTTGGTATATTGTTGAGTGTCTTGTTCGGAATCCAAATTGGTGGTCAGGAATGATTTTCTTTTTTTGAACGATGTGTTTTATTCGTTTTAATAATAACTTTTCGAAGAGTTTAGACACTGTTGGTAGTAGCGATATTGGTCTATATGATTTGACCTCGTTCGCCGGTTTTCCTGTTTAAAAAAATTAAATATGAATATTGAAATCAATCGCTTTGTCGAATGTTCAGGGCTGAAACAGATAATCTATGTAAATTTCCGCCAGCCACCAGCGAGCCGAAAAAAAATTCGACAGGACCGGGCCCGTTGTGATAGCGAGGAGAAAATTAAACATTTATACACGATGGAAAAATCATCCGGATATCGTTCGGTGTAATTTGGAAGTTCCCAATATGCAGGCGCTAGATAAGTCCCTTACGTGCTGATAAACGCCCGTAGGTTGATTGAAGCCAAAACAACAAAAACAATTCATCTCTGGAGTTAATCCTGCCCTTTCTATGGACTCGGCTGTGTACTGAAAAGATTCGCGTTTGTAATGATTGATTGTCGGATCGATGATTTTGTTTTTTATATTTGCCCAAACGCACATCGGCCCATATCGTACCGTAAAAGTACAATCAGAACGGCTATTAACATGTTAATCTTTAATTGACGACCGAAATTGTAAGACTAGAAATAAATTTCAAGTTAGGATTAAAAAAGGATCAATAAGAAATCGAGTTTTTTGTTTCTGGGTAATTCAACGTTTTTTATTTTTAGTATGCCTCCTATTACATGTTCATATTCTATCTCTCTCTCTCCCTCCCCCTCTATATCTATCTATCGCCTTTCTCTATCACTCTTTTTGTAAATAAATTTTCACGCTTAGGTTTTCGTGGTTGACTCTTTTCCAGAAGCCGAATGCTTTCACATCGCATGAAGAAAGGAAAGTGAAAGAGTGAAAGAGAATCAGAAAGAGAAGATAAAGGGGAAATGAAACAAGAAAAGAAAGGGAGAGAGAAGCGACGTTAAGAAAAGTTGGAGAGAGTTTATCTCTCTTTTCTTTTTTCTATTCTCTCTCTCTCTCTCTCTCTCTACATTCTTCATTTTCTCTTTCCTCTTCTCTTTCTTTCTCTCTCTCTCTCTCTCTCTCTCTCTCTCTCTCTCTCTCTCTCACTCTCTCCCTTTATCTAAAATTTAAATTCCTTTCGTAATGAATTTAAATTTTTAATTGTGATGTTTGTGTCGTTGTGTGATGGGAATATCGGTCGATGGTTGTTGGCACATAATTTAAATCATTTAAATAATCGATTCATGAGAAAGCATTCGGCTTCTGGAAAAGAGTCAACTTCGAAAACCTAAGCGTAAAAATTTATTTACAAAAAGAGTAATAGAGAAAGGCGATAGATAGATAGATTTAAATCGAAACTTCGACCAGGATTCTAAGTCGTTTTCTTTACCCAACAAACATCGACCGATATTCCCATCACACAACGATACATCACAATTATAATTTAACGGTCATCAAAAGTTACATTAAATTTTTAATTTTAGTGTTAGTTTTGTGTTTGTTGTTGGGAAGCCATGGTGAGTGAAACATTTTCATGAACTAAAACAGCCGGAGTTTTTTAAATAATGTAACTCATACATATATCAATTGTTATGATTTGCGATACTCCTACACTGTAGTCTTAGGGTCTCATGAGTCATTGCCCAATATTTCCATAGTGGTTTCTTGGAGATCGTAAATTTATATGGACCTGTTATTCTTATTTGACAGTTGATGGAAAATAGAAAACCAAGCAGTCTATGGTATAAGGTCTATTCATTATTTTGTTTGTTTCGGGCATATCCCGCCATTCTTAACAGCCCATTGGGTCATTTCTCGATTCTAACTTCCGTACAACGGATTGTAAATAGACTGTAACTATTGTCATAGCAGATTAACCCAAGTGTGAAGTGGACAAGCTTTGTGGGTAAAAATAAGGAAAATGTGAAAACAAGTACGATTGGATTGCTTGTAAAACAAAGGGGAGAACTACACCTGAGCTGTAAACCCTGGAAGAGACGGGAAGATTGTTTCTGAAATCAGAAAGCTAAGAAAAACACTTTTCACTTTTTTGCGATTTGCCCTATCCTTTCTAAATACAGAAGGTTATTCATCTGACGCAGTGAGTTTTCAAGACAGGATTTTATAAATTTGCCAGATGGATCCAACTGGGGTACACTTGTGGAGTACACTAGATCAGCTTGACTTTACATAAAAGATCTGATTCATGAATTTAATGTTTAAGAGTTATAGTTTTACACGTTTTCATTGTACCACTGCTTTATATTATAATTCATTTATTTGTTTTTAAAAAGCTTTTTCTTAATTTTTTTTCGTTCTCTCGTGCCTATGCTTGTATGGGTAATGTATGCATAGATATTACATATTGATGAATGCATATGCTAAGGCCATCTTCCAGCAGACGGAATTACCATTCCGTATCGTTTATTTATATTTTTTTCATTAAATGTTATGTAATGTTTAATAAACTTTATTATTATTATTACTACTGTCATAGCTCGATGAAAGCAAATTATTATTGTCTCTCTTTACAGTTTGGTTTTCTCGCTGTTCTCTCTCCTCATTTAATCAGTTTTCTATTTTTTTGATTTGTTAAGCAAAAAATAAACCTGTAGTAAACGAAAACCACCATTTTCTTCTTCATAAGTCATTTCTGGAACCACCAGCCCTCCGGTGAAGAAGCCGCAAGGTTTCGAAAAACCTACATTTTATAAGAACCTGCTAATTGTGTATTATTTTGAATTGCATGATTGGTGGAAAAATGAAAATTATGTTTGGAGTTCTTGTGGGATACAAATCTTTACTTTATTGTCTATGTAATAGGACTCTTTGGCTCAGCTTCAGCACCCCGATGGACCATCCCCCATACTAGTCTCTGTACACCGGACGATTTTAAATACATTATAAGTTTATAAGTGTATTAATTTAATTCTTATTGGGTTTGATAACTTGTTTGACTTTCCCAGAGTTCTCACTTTTTACTTAATCTATTAATTATTTATTTGTTAAATAAAACAATGGTTTGTAAAAAAAATTTATGTTGTGATGTTCTACATGCATAGGTTTAATTGAAATCTCTCTCTCTCTCTCTCTCTCTCTCTCTCTCTCTCTCTCTCTCTCTACTCTCCCTTCCTCTCTATTTAACTATCTTTCTATCTATCTCCCTTTCCCCATCTCTTCTTCTCATCTAAATCTTAATGAAAGAAAACAACCAGATTTTTATCAATTCACATTTTGTAAGATTCCATTCTGCCCAACTTGCTAAACAATTTCATAAAAATATGTGGTGGTTAGTGACCGTTAATCGATAATTATTCAGAAATCGTGAGATGCGGTCTGGTGTGTTGTAGGTTTCAGAAAAACATTTTCTTTATCGTGCCAACGTTTCGATCTTTATTGAGATCATCTTCAGGGCCTGGGATATACAAACATTGTTTACATTTAACAAATACATTTAGGATGTGGAAAAGTGAATTTATACAATGCAAAATATATTTTTTTTATATTCAATCAAAGTATTTCTACCCACTAAAAGTGTTTGTCTTTTGTAATTGTGCCATTCTTGCGTGTCGTGTTGAGAGTGCTAGTGAGATTTTGCTGTTTTATGTTTATATACGTTGTATTTTTAGGGGTGGGGAAGGAATTCGGTATAGAAAAGACATTTTTGTATAAGGCGTCGGTTTCTTTGAGGTGAAAAGAGCCGTTGGCACGATAAAGAAAATGTTTTTCTGAAAACTACATCACACCAGACCGCATCTCACGATTTCTGAATAATTTCATAAAAGTTCCCCTTAGACTTGACTGTCAAATTGGGATGTATGCTGATGACATCGCATTGTTTTGTTCATCACGGAGGATGAGACTATCGATTTGAACCGAATTTCCACAAGATTACAAAATTTTGTTTCGGTTGGAAATTCAGTTTCAATACCGCAAAAACAGTAGTACTATTATTTACTTGAATGTACACTATGATAAACAATTAAATTTTAATGTTAACTCCCATTAACAGGTTGAAAAAGATTGGTCTACTATAAAGACCCTAAATACTATTTTTCGTGGGGCAGAAGTTACTCAAACCCGTTTCGGCTTTTGACTAACTTCAGTGAGAAACTGTAAAAGTTAATTTGTATCTACTCAAATATTTATTTATGAAATGTAAACTTTTCTAGACATTGTTATATAGTAGGTTTTTTGTTTAAATTTTTTCTCCACATTTTACAAATACAATATGTACTTAATTATGGTATTTTTTGTAATTTCTGTCATCCTTTGGCTCCCAAGTTTGCTCAGTTGCTTATAGCCACTTCACCTGTTGTTTCTAAGATTTTTAATTCATGTGTATCTTATAAGCATACAAAAAAAAACGAAACAAAAATAGAATTTAAATTTGAAAATATTGTACAAACTAAGAAGGCATTAAAGTGAATTTATAGGGGCCGGTAATTTTTTTATGACTATTCTTACTTTGATGGTTGGTGAAGAAAAGTTAACCAAATGTTAACCTGTGTGTAAGTGACAAAAATCTATTTGCAGACATGCAGATCGTGTCACCAAATATTTGATTCCTCTCATAATTTTTATTGAGACCTAGCATAATAAAGATTTGAAGAAAATTGTCCTACAGAGTTAAAATTAGGTAGTCAAAAGAAATATAAAGAAGATAAAAATAATAGCCCACTCGTAACTTTATCCTACCCAGCCTACAAACGTGGTAATCAAACCATTTCACGACTTTTACCGGCGGTTCTACGCCTAAACACGCGAGTCTAAGCGGGCCGCATTAATTTTTTATGAACAACCCTACCTGAATATCTCTCATCTTATTAACATCATTGCAATGTCACGAAAATATTTCAGGAGGTTTTCAAGTGATAGTTTATTACGATATAAATCTTTACCGCAAGTTTTTATTCCCAGAGTGAAAAATTACCTCAATCAATTTCGATAAAATTTTTATGGTTGGTAAGAAAATTGTCTTCTATTATCTGTAATCTTGCCACGTTGCATACAATTCATCTTTCCGTCAATTAAGATATTAAGATGTCGGAACTAACCCGATATGATAAAATCCTTCTTGCTCAAACAACAAGTAACAATTATTTCTTTAAAACTGTTAAACACGGCAATATACTTTCATTGTGTGAGTAATATGTAATATGCGACTACTTTTGTTTAAAAAATTTGTCTATAAAATCACGGATCAATTTTTGGAAAGCAAAAATCTAAAAACGTTTTCGTTACACTTACCAACATTAAAAATACTACGTTTGGAACAAGTATTTTTGACAATAAAGTTTTATTTTTTGATCAATTGTTTAAATAATTCTCGGCCACATTCTGGCAACATTTTAGGTCTGTTATATGTGACTACTTTTGTTAAAAAAATTTGTCTATAAAATCACGAATCAATTTTTGGAAAGCAAAAATCTAAAAACGTTTTCGTTACACTTACAGACATTAAAAATACTACGTTTTGAACAAGTATTTTTGACAATAAAGTTTTATTTTTTGATCAATTGTTTAAATAATTCTCGGCCGCATTCTGGCAAATTTTTAGTACTGTTATTTTTAGATTGATCGAATGCATACTTTCTCAACCTTTTAATTCACAGACCTGCGCTAGGTCTCATTTTTTAGAAAATTTTACGCTGAACAAGTTGGATTTTTTATGTTTTTTCCTAGTCGTCAGTAAATTCAAAAATTTGGGAAGATTTTAATTTTGGCACCTTTTACGAAAACTAATTTTGATAAGAAATTTTAACAAGTTTTCAATTGGTCAGCATCCACGTTGCCCGACTTCTCTACCATTTTTGATTTATTCGCGATTTTTTGGCAAAAAATGTGGTTTTTTACGTGCTCATGGAAAAAAAACCGATCACTATCTCTCCCGATTTTACCATACATAAACCTATCGTTTCAATACACACCTGTGAAATGGGAAGGAAAAATTGAATATGCAGGATGAGGTAAACAAGCGGTTATCGACAGCTGAAGCATTCCGCATCCCAAAAAGTCGAAGTAAGAAAAACTAAGAATTGTCGCTTTCCTGTTCACTTTTTGAAAGTCCTCGGAACAAAAGTCGAAGAGCGTAAAATTTGCGAAAATATGACGGTTCAAAATTTATGCATTCTTGAAAATCGGGAGAGTTGATAGGTTTTTTTCCATGAGCACTAAACACCACTTTTTTGCCCAAAAATCGGGAATAACTCGTAAACGGGCAATGAGGAAGTTGACCAATTGTTTAAAAAATCCTCGGCTACATTCCGGCAACATTTTAGAACTGTTAGATTGACCGAAAAAAAAAAAAACTATAATTAAACTGGCCGTTTTGCCATTCCATTAAAATCCTTCTGACGATCCTCTTTATAAAGTAACTTAATTAGAAGTGTTATGATGTGTAAAATAAATGATATTCTATATATCAGGTAAGCCGAATATTACTCTAATAGATAATTTATCAAGTCGTTTAAAAGCATTATCAAATAATGCAGAAATCGTGAGGTTATAAGTTAACACGCTGAGTTTTCTTTACATCATAGATATTAAAAATATAATTCCCATTCATAAACTGTTTTATGATTAAAAACAAATTAATTATAATTAAGTGTGATTGTATGTACTTACCTGCCGGTTTTGGAACATTCCTCTTGACTTGCATCCATTTGTAGGTGGGCACAGTTGGTTGCTGAGGATGCAACCTGGCCTGTTGCTGGTGATGTTCGTAGTGATGTTGATGGACGACTTGTTCCTCTTCTTTGACCTGGTGTCCGTAGTGGATCTCGTGTTGCTGGTATTCGATTTCGTGCCCTTGCTGCCCGTGATAGTCCAAATATTCGCTTTGCGACGGCAATACCCTGTGGTCCGAGTAAACGTCTGGCTTTTGATAGTTGTAGTCTAGGTTTGTGTAGGATAGGCCGTTGATGATGTTAACGTCCTGCGTCTGGTAATAATCCGGCTTTTGGTCCTGGTAATCCTGATAGCTGTCCGGGTAGTAGATGTGCCGTCCCGGGTATTCCTGTTCCTCGTATTGACACTGCTGTTCATCGTACGGATAGGGCTCGTATTGGTACATACCAACGTTCATGGTCATCATGTTTTCACATCACGGGCGCTACTGGTTGAAACCTGGGAGGAGCCAAGACCCCCACCAAATCCAGCCGGTAGAAGGGGAAGGACCAATCGTTTCCTCCAGTCACTATCTTCTATTTAGATGTCCACTATGATGGATCACCCCTCGGAGGACACTATTGTCCTGGGCGTCCCCTCTCCTCATGAGTGTCCCAGCCATCACCACCTCCTTCTTCCATTCCGCCCATCCCTTCCGCTCACAAAGGACACCTGGAGGACTGCCTCCGGCGATACGTTTGTACGACCTTTCCCGTCCGATTTTTCGCCTAGGTGACGACACACAAAAACTGATCCTGTGAAAGTACAAATTTTCGTCGAAGAATGGCCGACAGAATTCCTGTGTCATCGTTTGACGGATGGCTTTTCGCCTCTCGGCTCGTATGAATTAAATACTTGATTTCCTTTATTGCCCAAACAGATTTTCTCATGTTCTTTTACAAAGCGGGGCAGGGAAAGAAAGAAGAAAAAAAACCAAGCCCCCTGCGCCTTTAACTTCAACTAAGTCCAAAAACTAACATTAGCCACCATCGAACCGTTTCATTCTATTGATGAAAAAATATAACCATGATTCCTTTCAGGAATTGGCAAATTTGAAACCAACAGAATTCATAATTTGTATAGATAAAGCCATACTTACAAATGAGCTTTTTTTTAAAAAAACCGACACCCAGGGGCTTCATTTAACTTCGAAGATGAAATGCCTTAAAGAAAAAATATATTATATGTATACTATATATATGTATATATACTATATAATATATTGTATATACAGACAGATCAAAGGATCAAGCTGGGACCGACGCAGCGTTTGTCTGTAGAGACCGCCAGTAAATGTTCTCTTTACCCCATGCTTGCAGCAATTATACCGCTGAGCTTTATGCGAGAGATGAGAAAATTAGGGAAGTGGCTACTTCTAGATTTTTAAAACTTATAATCTACACTGACTCACAGTCCGCTCTGTTAAATTTGAAAAACATGTTTTTCCCCATCCTCTTGTGCAGAACATGTTAAATGCACTGGACGTTCTGCAGTGCCAGAATATAACAGCTTTCTTACTTTGGGTACCTGGGCACAGCGGGATAGTTGGGAATGAAGCAGCGGATAAAGCCGTAAAACGGTCTAGAACATGGCAAACGGTCTGGCTTTAACCACCATGAAGGTTTCATGTCCCACTTGAAAGAAATGATATGGCTAGCATGGCAACGAGTTATGGAGGTACGGTAACGCGGTATGGAAATAGAAATGATAAAATGAGGGAAGTTAAACCCCAAGGCACATTTTAGGTGTCTTCTTTTCGATCCTCAAGACACGAAGAATCCGTTCTAACTCGTTTAAGAATAGGACACACGAGACTCACACATGGCAATCTCATGGCCAAGGAAGATCTCCCTACCTTTGTAGTGTGTATCGTGCCCATTAGTATGAAACATTCTCAAAGCCTGCAGAGCATATGAGGACGACAGGAAAAATTATAATATGCCATACTGCCTTTCAGAAATTCTAGGAGATTGACCATAGATATTGACAGGCTGATAACATTTCTAAAGAAAACTAATCTATTTTCAAACATTTAAATTAGAAATCTAGCCATAATTGACATCATGCCAGACTTTTAAGGCGTAAATAATCCTTATGTCGGTTGACACCTTTATATATATAAAAATGATTTTCGGCCTTCGTTATGCAAGTATTTCCAGGTTATTAACTATCGGGTTTTTCGTAGGGTAAGAAAAAAGTATGCTGGATATATAAAATGTTACAAAAACCAGAGACACTTACGGTAATATAGGAAAATTTTTTTTAAATTTATTTAAAAAAAATTAATCGGTTTAGTTTTAAGCACTCTTTATAGCCTTTAAATACGACTTTTTCGGCTGGAACAGCTGGAGGAATTTTTTTTCGATATCTGGTGCTCTCCTTAAAATTTCACAAGGACTTTATGTTTCTGTAAAACAAAAGAAGTTTAAAAAAATATTATACTTTTAATTCTAATTTATTTACGGAGGCCAAGTTTGTAACTTTACTGCTCATAAAAAATCGACCACCTGGTTTATGCACGAAAAAATAGCCAAATTTAGCATATTTTCTCAGCCTTTTAAGTCACAGACGTGCGCTAAGTCTCATTTTTTAGAACATTTAACACTGAACAAGATGGCTTTTTAAATGCTTTCCTAGCTTCAGTCATTCATTATTAAATTCAACAATTCGGGAACATGTTAATTTTTGCGCTTTTTACGAAAACTTCCAATTGAATTTTGCATCCAGGAAATCGGGAGAGAGAGTGATCGGTTTTTTTGGGCACGTAAAAAGCACGTTTTTTTGCCAAAAAAATCGCGAACCCAAAACGGTTGAGAAATCGGGCGAAGTGGGAGGTGACCAACTGAAAGCATATTAAACTACTAGCAAATAAAAATGTATGTAAATTCAAATTTCGATAGGAAATTTTAATAAGCTTTCAGTTGATCAACATCCACAATGCCCGAATTCTCTACCATTTTCGATCTATTCGCGATTTCGGGCAAAAAAACGACAGCAGTAGCATTCCGCATCCCAAAAGGTCAAAGTAAAAATTGTTGCTTTCCTGTTCACTTTTTGAAAAAGTCCCCAGAACAAAAGTTGTTGAGAGTAAAATTTGTGAAAACAAGACGGTTCAAAATTTATCCATTCTTGAAAATCGGGAGAGAGATAGTGATCAGATTTTTCCATGAGGACGTAAAAACCACGATTTTTTTACCAAATAATCTGGAATAACCCGAAAACTGTTAAAAAATCGGGCAATGTGGAAGTTGACCAATTGAAAACTTATTAAATTTCCTATGGATTGCTGAAAGAATTTTCAGTAGAATATCCTCGCTCCACAGCTCAATTTAAAGTTTCCGTAAAAAGTGTACCGAATTTTTTTACTTTGCTGATAAATGACTGAAGCTAGGAAAACGTTTAAACAGCCTTTTAAGCCACAGACGTGCTAGGTCTCATTTTCTAAAAAATGACAACTAAAGCAAGTCTATGTCTAAAATAATTGGCCATTTTTCGTGCAAAAACCTTTTTTTTATGGGAAATGTGTATATAAAGTTTATAGGGTTTTCTTATAGGGTATTCCAGTCAAATGGACAATGATCAACCTTCAAAAGTTAACAAATGTGAAGCACGTGCTTTGAGATGTAGTAAACACTTGAAAGTTTAATGAATTTATAAAACACCAAATAAATAAATGTTTCTCCAAATTTTTCCCATTCGAGAATCGATGTAGGAAGTATTTGGCTAAATTCAATTGTGTTAATAAATCGAAAATCCGTATTTGGTGAAAACTTCTTGCGCGTTTCTTCATCTCAACATATCCAAAATATTTGCAATAATTGTACTATGTTTATTGGTGACAAGGTGAGGCTATGAATTGGATTACCGATTTTAATCGGACCTTTTTTCTTGATAATAATAGGTATAAAAATATACACCTGCCCAAGTGTTCTTGTCAGTCGGATTCGTTTTAAGAGCCATGAAAAATTCATATTTAAATTTTGCATGGGACCAATGTATGGATTCGCCGCGGTTAATTTTTTTCTCGGCGTTTTCCGTTGTTGTAATTAAAATTAAAACATCAGAATCAACCTCCCAAATTACAAATCTTGAAAAGATTCATTTCTCTTTTTTGCGAAAATGTTAACAATCTTTGGTTTTTAAGTTATTAAAATAAAGAAAAGTAAGAATGAAATTAAACTCCCCAAAGTTTTTAGTTTATTACAAACTTATGACAATGAGAAGTTGATAGGGTTCTAAACCTCTGTAACGTTTCATAGATTAGTGGATTCGTTTCAGTGATATATTTATTTTTTGAATAACAAAAAATAATCGGGATGCAAACCAATGTAGAAGTAAAACGTTTTTTGATTTTATGAGAAATTTGAATTAAGAAGTTGTTGGATGGAGAAAACGATCACTATTTTTGGTTATAGCCATAAAAATATTTTGACCTATTTTGATACGTTGTACCATCACTACGCCAAAATTTTACTTGGTATATAGTCGTAATATGGGTCACGTAAATACTGGAAAATGTACTTTGTATCCAAATTACGAAAAAGATTGCATTATTTTTTCAAGGTGACTGATATTTTTATCAGATAAGCTCTTTTTATATTCGATTGAGTCAGGATAAAACTAGTCACGGTATACGCAAACATTTTAGAAAACTTACAAGATTCCAGGCTTAACTGGCAAATACGAACTAACTGAAATTAATACTATATAAAGAAAAAGCAATAAGGAATGATGCACATCAGCTGGTTAGCTACTGTGTCATACTCGATGACTAAGAGAAACCACAAAAACAATTTAATTTAAATTGTTTAAAGGCTAAAAACTGACAACAGCAGTTAACCCTTTTGTTAGTGACAATCTGGGATATTCTCTAATATGGGGTCCTTGGATTGGCATTGCGCCATCATCAGTAATAGTAAAACTGAGTTTGTTTTGCAATTTTAGGTGCCGGACCGCATGAGAATGTAGCGAGAATATAAGATTTTATCATTTATTTTACAAAATAAATATAGGACTTTTTTCTCACGTGAGCTGGCAGGCAGATAAAATCCGTCAGAATTGAGATACGAATTGGGAAAACTCCCTTCTCGGAATAAGGAAAGTTGAACGTGGCAAATTGCGTTCATTTTCTGTCGATTTCGTGGTATTGTTTAAAACTAAATTAGTTTAAATGAGAGCATTTTTTCACCCCCTTTCCCCTTGAGGAAAAACGAAAACAAAGGATTTCTTTAATAAGTCATGCATGGCTCACGCCACGCCTTTTTAGATCTCACGTAGACACTTATCACGAGAGTGAACTTCGGCTGGAAGTCAAATAAATAATAATAAGTGTTTACACGATTTAAAGAAAAAATCAATAAATGTACACGTTTATATGACGGTGCAGCGTAAGTTCACCAACTCCCAGACCAACACGAAGTAACCACTCTAATTTTTCTTCTGTTTCTACTATTAAAATCCTTTCAAAGATCCTAGGGACGTGGGGTCATCGATTTTAATCAAACTTTTCTTAGTCATCCTTGGTCAAAAAATATTCTTCCCAATACACTCCAGGAGCCGAGAAAAAATTTTAATTGCTTATTTAAGTACATACTTTCAATATTTCTTTTGGCTTTGTTGTTCATGTATTTCAACGTTTTATATATTATTCGATTATTTTAAACTTAGGATAAGACAATGCCGGATCGTAGTGAATGAGATTAGACAAGTTAAAAGTTGTAAAATCCATATTATTTCCAGTGAAGTAAACAGGCATTTTTTTTAAATGGATTATTGAAGGCGCTAAATACGAATTTTTATAGCAATGACAAAAGAGACATTTTCGGGCTAGTTTCAGATACGTTCAGATTTCAATTTTTTCCCAATGACCAATGTTCCACATTAAAATTCATAATTATTTGGAAATCGTGAGTATGGGTCCGAGAATGCTCCCTTGTGGGACGCCGGGTTGTATCTGTTTGACTTCCGAGTACTCGATCCCGTACCTCACTCTGAAGAAGCGGTCTGCTAGGTAGAATTTTAGATTAAGACAATAAGGAGTGTGTAGGAAGCGTTTAAGTTTATAAAGCATACCTGGGAGGAAAAACTACATAGATCCAAATTCACTAATTTCGTGGTCCGCTTGACCATTTGATATATTATAATTAATTAAGGTTTTTAGTTGAGATAAAAAAGTCAATGGCACGAGCGGGATTCGAACCCACGATCTTCGGCTTGATACGCTGCTGCTCTACCATTTGAGTTATCGTGACCTCGATCCACTCGGACACCAACTTCCCACCTCAACCGCATCTTTTGAATTTTCCCTCCTTTTTGCCATTTTTCAAATGTCGTGTAATCGGATTGGATTCTCGACGACAAATGAATGGCCACGGAGAGCTTTCGTGAAGTATACTTCATTTTAAATCATTAAATTCACTAATTTCGTGGTCCGCTTGACCAATTGATATATTATAATTAATTTGGAAAATGGCAAAAAGGACGGAAAATTCAAAAAGGTGCGGTTGAGATGGGAAGTTGGTGTTCGAGTGGATCGAGGTCACGATAGCTCAAGTGGTAGAGCAGCGGCGTATCAAGCCGAAGATCGTGGGTTCGAATCTCGCTCGTGCCATTGACTTTTTTATCTCAACTAAAAACCTTAATTAATTATAATAGATCCAAATTTTGTTGTGTAGGATACGTCCTGTATTTTATTATAAGGAGTTGTTGTTTAATGTAACATCTTTCTTCAGTAAATATTTAAAAAATATAATATACTAAAGAATCTGATTAAAATATACCATTGCAAAAATTTATATTTATGTGAATTTTAGTACGGAGTCTTCCAAAACTTGGATGATATGCTGTTGAAACAGCTTTTGCTTAAAATGAGCAAGGAGGAAAAAAACTGTTTGTTTTGGTTTATTTTTTCGGCAGATGTAAGAGAAAGGGATTTCCGAAAAATATGCTGGAACGGTGACACCCGATCCAATGGTCTCTCTCTCTTTTATTTCAGCAAATATGTTTTGGTTTTGAGCGTTTTAATTGACATAGGGCAACGTACAACCCTCCTGGGAAGCTGGAGGAGCAGGTGTGGTTGTGTAATCTGCCATATACTATTATATTATTTACACGCCCGGTGTCAATATTTGTCCAAGTCCGTGCTCGGCCGGGGACGGATCTGGTGGGCTTATCGATTTCACTTATTCGTTTCCCATCCCAGATATAAATAGCATCTTTGCTCCCGGCTTGGCGTAGAGAGCAATTTCCGTAATGTTTGCCGGTTACCGGATAGTCGACGAGGCCGGGTTTACCCTCCAGGAAAGGACATTAGGATTATCATGCTCGGCAAACATATCCCTGTCATAAAGCCGCGTGTCCCTTCGTAACTTCTTAGACAAGAGGAACGGGGGAAATTTTATCCGATTATCATAATCTTGCCCCATAACAAATCGATTTAGTTTCAATCCCTTTACCTGATGGTACGAAGATCGATCCAAATAGAACAATATGATAAATACAATAAAAAGTTTCGCATTAGCCATGTCATTATCCTTTGTACCATTCAATATGCAATTTGTATGTGTTTTCTTAAAAAAAAGCATTTCAATCAATCCATAAAAAATTATTTTTGAACATATATGTATGAATATGTATGTATAGGGTACAAATAAAATAATTTTTAAAAAAAATTAGTTTTCACGTCAACATCACAAACCACGTATATTGCAGAGTTTTAATTATTGCCTTATTGCATTTCTGTTTTACACTTTGCCGTCCAGCGTAGGAAAGTTTTTTTCAATTAGTGAAAAACTACAATAAATTTGTATTTAACGGTGTAAATAATTTATAATAGTATTTTAACTTTTTTTCTGTTCTTTCTATTAGAAAATGTTAATGGCAACGCCTGTAACTCAAGCCAGAACCTCGTACTTGATAGATTTGGGTCTCGTATTTCAAATATTTAAAAAAATATTTATATACATTTTATGTTAAAAAAGAAACTACGATTTGTGTGTATATATTTTTAGCAAAATATTTAAGCTGATTTTCTCTCGTCGATATTAAAAGATTTTGATGGTAGCGACTGGGACCGAACCAAGTAACGGGCGTTCGATTGATTTATAGCATTTTTCAGTCAAATGAAACTTTTTTCAACCAAATGAAACTTTTTTCAACCAAATGAAACTTTTTTTTCAACCAAATGAAACTTTCTTCAACAAATGAAACTTTTTTTCAATCAAATGAAACCTTTTTTCAATCAAATGAAACCTTTTGTCCAGCAAATGAAACCTAAAACCTAACGATAATAATTATGTAGAGGAATAAATAAATGACTATAATACTAACAATAATTTTTATGATGATTGAATATTAATATTACAATAATTGAATCGTAGGTACAAGTACGTTTCTTGTGAAGATCCGTTTTCGCGTTGGCGGGGTATCTGCGAGTTCACTTTTGCAATTCATGTCGAGGGACGTGTTTGTAGAAACCCTTCAACCTGATGATGAGCTAAAGGGCTCGAAATCCGGATTGTTGCGAAACAACTTACTGTGAGTAGGAACCATCTTTTTAAAAAGTATTGAACTCCACACCCACTCCATCATTCATAATTTCTATCACAGAAAGTTGTTGCTCGCTCAAAAACACTTTTCTGTCTTACTTAATTAAATTTCGACGGGGTGGGTGTTTGATGAATACGGATCTTCACAAGAAACGTTATTGTACCTAAGCCTTACGATTCAATTATTGTAATATTAATTTCACTAATTTCGTGGTGCGCTTGATCAATTAATATATTACAATTAATTAAGGTTTTTTAGTTGAGATAAAAAAGTCAGTGGCACGAGCGGGATTCGAACCCACGACTTTCGGCTAGATACGCCGCTGCTCTACCACTTGAGCTATCGTGACCTCGATCCACTCGGACACTAACTTATCATCTCAACCCCACCTTTTGAATTTTTCCTCCTTTTTCCCATTTTTCAAATGTCGTGTAATCGAATTGGATTCTCGACGACAAATGAATGTTCGAATCCCGCTCATGCCATTGACTTTTTTATCTAAACTAAAAAACCTTAATTAATTGTAATATTAATATTCAATCATCATAAAAATTATTGTTAGTACTATAATGTCATTTATTTATTCCTCTACATAATTGTTATCATTAGGTTTTAGGTTTCATTTGCTTGAATAAAGGTTTCATTTGATTGAAAAATAGTTTCATTTGAGTGAAAAAAAGTTTCATTTGATTGAAAAATAGTTTCATTTGATTGAAAAATAGTTTCATTTGATTGAAAAAAAGTTTCATTTGACTGAAAAATGGTATATCTCTCGAGCTCCACATGTATTAAAATGAAAATAAAATATCCCAGAAAAACTATATTTATACTAGTAAGTACTAATAAAAAGTATATTCTATATATAATATATACAAATCTTCCAGTTTCTTTTTTATTTGTTATGCCTTAAAATTTGAAACACAGGAGTCCAACGCGGGACGTCGTACTCCAAAAGATTTTACTCTTCTGAATTAAATGTATCGAACACAAACCCGATGGCGATGTCAAACTCTGATAAACTACAGTTTAATTGTATATATATTTTATAAAATTACCTCAGCTTCTTTTCTCTCTTTTGTCAGAAAATTTTGATAGAATTACGAAGAGCCCAACCCATACTCTCCTATGTGACAGATTTGGCTCTCGTATATCGTATATACAACAATGTCGAGGTAAAGCTATGATGAAATGTTTTTCATCTCATGTTTTACGGAAATATTTCAGCTTCTTTTCTACTTTTTAGGAAGAAACTTTTGGTTGAAACTCAACGAGCTGCATCTAGTAGGTCGTACTCAACTGATTTGGCTCTCGTGCTTCATATATATTTCTAACAGGACAAATATCCTTGTACAACTATGAGAAAATTGTGCTTTTGAATTACTTCAAATGTAGGTATGTACGTTCATTATTTATTTTACTTAAGAATAAGTTGATGGCAACGCCAGATGCGTGTTTCAAATGTGTCAAAAAAAACATTCAATTATGATATTGTTTTAACTGTATATTAATCTTTATATGAAACATTTTCAGTCATTTAATAAGTTTTTATATCAGAAAAGTCTGATTGAAACACCAGGAGTTGAACCACGGACCTCGAACATGATTTTTTCCCCATTGTATTCTTCCAAATGTATAGAAAATAAACAGAAAAATGTCAATAAAAACTGTAATACTTTTTTACTTTAATTAATTTATCATACGGACCTTTTTTAGAACTATTCCACTCAATCTTCTCTTATATTTTATATCAGAGGAATTCACGTACTTTTAACAGGGAAACTTCAGTTTTAGGGGGCGTCGGTGGCCGCAACGGTTTAGGCGTTGACACGGCGCTCATCACAGTAACGTAAAGGTCCCGGGTTCGAATCCAGCGGCCCTGCATTCGAGCCCGACATACTTACAAATGGGCTTTTTTTTTTTCAAAAACACCAGCACCCCGAGGGTTGATATAACCTCTGCTGTTGCGAACCCTCTTAAAAAAAAAAAAAATAATAATAATAATAATAACTTCAGTTTTATCATATTTCTTTATTTACATTTAACTTGCTTTCCATATAGTTGGAACACCAAAGTTTCCCCGTTTTTAGTTTGCATATATTTTATCGAACTGTTTCATTAGCTTTCATTTTTTGTATTATGCAATTTGAGAGGCTACTACAACGACTGAACCTAAATGTTTTACACGACGGAAATGAATTTTGTATTGTTTGTACCAATTTTTACCGTGTTTTTATTGTAAAAAAGCCAAATATTATAACAAAATTTACGTACTAATATAGCCGGAAATAAAAATTTTCTTTCTCAGAAACTATTACCAAATTTTGAGGACAGCCAATGGGATGATACCTCGTAGCAAGTGTCATGTTATATTGTAGTGCTGTATAGTTAGCGAAACTGTATATGACAGAAATGTTAAATTAAAAAAAAATTACTGTTATAAAATAATTTTTTGTAATTACTGCGATAATGCTTGACACATTTTTATATATAAAAATGATCTAATCTTGGAAATAGCTTAATTGGCATTTAGGTTGGCGAAGATAATTGACAATGATGCAAAATTGCTAGAAACAATTGCATACGTCCACATAGATTATTAGAAATCTCATGTCTTGAAAAATGGGCTACAATTAAAATCGTACGCGAGAACCACTACTTTCAACAAATAAAAAAATACCCAAGGACGATGTTAAATAGTTTACAAAATTTCAGGAAAGAAAATTGCAAAATTGAAAATGTATAGTATAAATATACACAGAAACAGTATGCCATTTTTTCCTTGTCACATTGAATATCACGCAATTCAATTCAGCAATTTTTATTTTTTTTACGCAAGGAAACGAGGAGAAATTTTGTTGACTTTGGGATAAGTCAGAAAATCGTTAAGATAAAACATTTTTTGTTATGGCGCTAAATCCAGGGCAAAAGGGTGTTATTTGCAATATATTTATTGAAAACAGGTGTAAAAATAGGATTCAAAAAGAACTAGAAATGTCATAAATTCGAATAGCTTTAGGAAGGAGGAATTTAAGCCTAAGGATTGTTAAAGCAATGCCGTAAAATAATAAATGTGTTACAGGAAAAATATGTATGGATGTTTATGTGCACGAAAGATAGTTAGAAATCATATTTATTTAGAAAATTAGAGGGATGATGAGGAGTTCGATGAGGCGTAGTTGTATGGATACCCATATTGCTTAGTGGTCTGACCCTATATTTTTTCATCCATAGCTGCTCTGACTATGGCAGGGGAAGGGTCCGCGGTTGATATCGTCAGGTCTGGGGCTGAGGTCTAACGGGTCTGCCAGGTCTGCCGATTCGGGTTGGCGTCCAGTCGTTAGAAAACACATCCAATGTTGCAAGCGTGATGAAAGGTGTCTTGCCCAATGCATTATTAGATGAAGATCCCCATGTTTTATTCTGTGCATTAAAATCTCCATATATTACGGTGTGAGGAGTCCCAAATTGATCGAGAATTTCCTTCCAGTATTCTTCAAGAGTATAGTGACATAAGAGTACATTGTAAGGACCTTTATTGCTAACAACTGTACGTAATTTCTAGTATTGGGAGGAACTGAATGTTTGTGTCTTAGGATTCTTTCCGTATCCGTCGATTCTCTATTCTCGAATCATGTTGTAATTAGAGATGATAGCCTAATAAAAATAAAATGAAAGCGACTGAAAAATATCTATAAGGAAAAACTAGGAACTTAAGTTTTAATATAGTTTTTATTCACCTTTAACTAGTTTTCCATATAGTTTGAAGACCAAATTACCTAGGTATAATCTATGTAATTGTTGTCTATATAATTGAATGTTCGTATGTGACGTTGTATCATTAACGATAAAAATGGAAACTTCCGAACCGATTCGATGAAACTTTCAAACTTTGGTTTTATTAGTGCCGGGCGGGTGTAGATTGATAGGCTAATAATGGGCGTCAGGATATACAAAAAGAGAAATAAGAGCTTTTATTATCTCCCTGGGCAACGCCGGCTTATAAAGCTAGTATTGTACTAAACTAAACAAGAGCAACAACTAATTAAAATTTTAATCAATTTCAAGAACAACAGCTGTTCACTATCTAGACTCGTTAACAGGTAGTGTAAAACGGCTTGCGAAAAGATTTTTCCCTTTAAGTTTGTGGCATTAAAACGTTTGAATTAGTAAAAGTGAGAATTGAACTCTTTAAACGAAATCGTTCTTTGAGGAGTTGCAGTTTAAGCAATTTCAATAAAGCCTCGATCCTTACAGGGATCAATACAGATAGTATAATTGCCAACTATATGATCCAAAAAACTCTTTCCTGTGCATATTTGATAGTTTCCGTTTTTTAGTATGTTACGCCTTTCGTTGACTGTCTAAAACCTCTTTTACGTGTGAAACGTGGTCTTGGTAATTTTGACTAAAAAGATGAAAATAATTCAAAACAAATTTGTATTTAATATCCTCCAAAATCTAATTCATTAGAACACCGAGATCCGCCTTAGGCTATGATTTTTTATGAGGTTATTTAGTTATCGACCAACTTTGATTATAATCTGGCTTGGGATGTTATTGGGTATGTGGTCCTTCAATGAATCATACACTGTATTATACAGTTGCCAAGCTTTCGGCTCTATTGTTGGCCTTAGAGGTGTATTTAAAAAATCGTTGACTTGTAAATGGTTATTACATTATTATTTTTAAATTCACTAATTTCGTGGTCCGCTTGACCAATTAATATATCACAATTAATTAAGGTTTTTAGTTGAGATAAAAAAGTCAATGGCACGAGCGGGATTGGAACCCACGATCTTCGGCTTGATACGCTGCTGCTCTGCCACTTGAGCTATCGTGACCTCGATCCACTCGGACACTAACTTCCCATCTCAACCACACCTTTTGAATTATAATAATTTTAAAAGAAGAACAATTGGACTCAGCCACCCAAACAAAATTGAATCATCAGGTTTACGTTGCTTGCAATACATTGGGGAGCTATTAGAAAAAGTAGGTAAAATTTTTAAACGAGAAGATTTTAGAGTAGCTTTTAGAGTGTTCACTCAGAAACATCCTGTCAAAAACCTAAAGACAAGGATGACAACATGTTAAAAAGCGGGATTTATAAATTATTTGTAATGTTTGCCATACTAAATATATAGGACGAAGCGGCAGCAAAATTAAAACGAAACTTAAAAACTATACTTAAATCCACACAAATTTTCTGATTTTAAGAACCATCTAAATGAAACGAAATACTATTTAATTTTAAACACAACAGTGTTACATTGTTTTAAACAAGGGAGGGGACCAGATTGGTTTGAAAAATTTGAAATAAAAAAATGTACTGTAGAAACCATATGAGGAGTACACAAATTGGATGATAAAAGATTTAGGTTAGGCCATTCATTGGCATGGTGCAGAAGAATAACAGGATGGAACTGGGGATGTAGACCGGAAACCCTGCTTTGGATGTACACCATGATAGTAAGACCCATACTTACATATCGAGCTGTAGCCTGGGCCGATAAAGCAGAACAAGCAACTAAAATAAAAGAACTCACAAGAATACAGAGACTTGCATGCATCTGCATAACGGGAGCAATGAGAAAATGTCCCACGGTTAGTATGTAAAAAGTATTGGGATTAATCTCCCTACACCACATGGTAAAGAGGACAACACAGAAAACTATCATTAGTGACTTCTCAGACGCCGCAGAACCTTGTATCATTGCTGAGGCAGTGCGCGCAATTCATTGACGGCCAACATCCCAAATGTGCGAGGGTCGCAAAGCATGTAGCGCAACGGTTGACAGACAGAAAACTATCATTAGTATTATCAAAGAAAAACCTCCAACAGGAATAAAAGTAAAATGGAGAGATAGCAACAAAATAATGAAAGACCATCCGATACTCATGGCTCCAAGAGACGACATAAACAGGATGTTTGAATTTAATCAAAACTTCCAAATAAATCTAGGTACCAAAAAAGAATGGGAAGGAGAGGGAAACATCTTCTTTAAGAATGACACCCCAGATGGATCTAGAATACAAGAAGGTACAGTGGTTGGAGTATTCCGTCCTGGAACCAAATACTCAGAACCCATGGGAAAATACACCAGTATCTTCCAAGCTGAGATTTAGGCAATCGAGAGATGTATCCAACTCAACTTGAATAAAGGATACAAAAACAAGAACATGGCTATCATGTCAGGTTGCCAAGCAACCATCAAAGCACTAAGCCCAGATATCATTAGTCCAAAGATGGTGTTGAACTGCAAAACCAAATTAAATATTTTAGGTACGCAGAACAAAGTCTGCTGGGTCCCAGGATACATGGGAGTCGAAGGCAACGAGAAAGCGGACGCGCTTTGCAAGGAAAGGAGCTGCTACACCGCTGACAGGACCCGAACCATTCTGTGGCATAGGAACCCACACTATTAATGACTAACTCAGACAGAAGGACAAAAAGAATATGAAGGAACAGTGGAATTCACTCATTGGACATAGGCAATCCAAGAATCTCCTAACAAATTTTGGAAGAAAAGAAATTAGAGAATGTGTCAAAGGGATCGGAAATAAATGCGAATTGTAATAGGATTCTTCACAGGATACTGCAATTTAAATGTACACTTAAAGAAGATTGGAATAAACCAAGTCGGCACATGCAGATTCTGCAAAGATGTAAAGGAGACCCAAAACATCTACTAACGAACTGCGGTGCCACACTTGCCCGCAGGAGGAAGTGTTTTGGGATGTAAATGTGACCATGTAAGATACTCAACCACTGAAACCGGGCCTACTAATCAAGTTTCTCAATGAAATAGGAGCCACCGGTGTGCTTTAGGCTGAGAACGGGGGATACAATAGCTCTTCAAGGGCGCAGTATATTACACCCCGAATATTACATCTACATCTGCATCTAGACCATTTATTGGCAGTGCATTGTACTTGCGACAGTTTTAAACCTCATATTCATCTGTAGAATAAACCTTGTTTAAATGCAAGAACAATAATAAATAAAAATCCGAAGCGTGACGTCAACATTTTTCTTCCGGTCCCCTGTTGATTCGGACGATTGTTTTCCATGACATGTTAATTGTCGCGCTGGGCAGGAAAGGGCTATATCTTCTGCTTGTATCAGAACGGTTCTGAATTGCCCGTCCATATATCATCCACTTCCGTTTTGACAGGATTAATTACACTAGACGCTTTTCTAGGTCGTGTCACCTGCCGGGCCGTTAATTTTTTTTTCCACCGTTGCGCCTCTTTCGGACATGGGAGAGGAAACCGAGGCCTCGGCCTTCTCGAAAACCTTTTCCGCCAACTATGTCTGAACGTTTTCAAGTCCGAACATAAATATAATCACGCCAACTGATTACGTACGATTACGGAAATCGAGTTAACTGACATAAGTGGCCTCATTCATATCAGATCCTTCAAATGTCAGTTAGACATATTCACAAGTTACAAAGTTCTGTTTTTAAAAGACTCGATTAGACCATGTTATGGATCGTTGACGTTATGCTAAATGTGTGCTATTTAGCGACCGTTAATTAATGCTTATTTGGAGATCGTGAGATGCGGTCTGGTGAGACGTAGGTTTTAGAAAAACATTTTCTTTATCGTGCCAACGTTTCGATCTTTATTGATATCATCTTCAGGGCCTGGGAGTTGTAAAAATTGTTTAAATTTTACAAATACATGTAGGATGTGAAAAAAATGAATTTATACAATGCTGTAGCAATTATGTGCTAGCATTATATATGTTCCATTTTTTCACATCCTACATGTATTAGTATAATTTAAACAATGTTTATGAATCCCAGGCCCTGAAGATGATCTCAATAAAGATCGAAACGTTGGCACGATAAAGAAAACATTTTTCTAAAACCTACGTCACGCCAGATCGCATCTCACGACCTCCAAATAATCGTTATGCTAAATATACATTTTCAACAATCTTTCCTATTTATAAGCAAGGAGAAATGACCGCCTGGATTTTGCAATTCACTATTAACCTTGCTGGGCCTGTTAATTTCTTGGATGTATTGATGCTTACATGAATACAAAACTCGATTTTCTGAATTTATAACTTATACATACTCCACTGTTCCACTGCAACCACGGATCGCGTTATATTAAGTGGTTATGGTTTATTCATAAATGGACATAGTTTAAGTCATCAGTGGTATGTGGTCACTAGCCACTCTAGTCCTTTTATCCTTTTTGGTTTATTATATTGAAAGCCAGCATATTTATTCCATCTCTGATTTTTTTTTATTTTATAAATATCAATATTAATTATTTATGTGCCTAATTTTTATTAATTACATTCAATTTTTCTCTCCCTCTCTTATTGGGTGAATCATTTTCATTAAATAATCAGCTAGTCTTCTTTTTCTTAATTATTTTTATCCTCAGTCTGTATGTATGCATCTCTCTCTCTCACTCTCTCTCTCTCTCTCTCTCACTCACTCCCTCCGTTTCTATTTTTTTTTCTCTCCCTTTCTCCCTTTCTCTCCCCCTCCTCCTCTCTATCTCTTATCTCTCTCTCTCACTCTCCCTTCTTTCCCTTCAAATAACGAATTCGAACCTCAACTGGAGTTGTAAAATTTTTAATTATATAAATGTATCACAAATTAATATAGAATAAGAAAAAATTATATACATTATCTGTCGGTTTATTATTGTATGTATAATTATGTCGTTGAATGTAAGACTGGCAGTATTTGTCCAAATTCTCCTACCCTAGATAAAACCGCATTCATTCTGTCTCACTCTCTCTCTCTCTCTCTCTCACACACACACACACACACACACACGCACTCTATCTTTCTCTCTCTCTCTCTCCCTTTCAATCCATCCCGCTCTCTCTCTCACTCTNTCTCTCTCTCTCTCTCTCTCTCTCTCTCTCTCTTTCTCTCCCTCTCTCTCCTTCTTTCTCTTTACTTAAGTCTTATTTTATTTATTAATTTATATTTTTGAATTTATTCGTTTTATTTGGTAAAAAATTGCTTGCACACGCACACACACGAATACAAACAAAATTATTTATCATTTCTCTCATCTTTAAGCTTGTATAATTCCAACGTTTAACAAAAAATTCAAAATTACCCAGCACCTCTACTTTTCTAGTTTCTCTGTTGTCCTCTCTGACTATCTGCTTGTCTTTCTGTTCCACAATTATATATGGCACCATGCTTCTGTCTGTTTATCTTTGCCAATATCTGTCCTATAAATATTTAACTGTCTGTTTATCCTCCTCTTTTTCTGAATTAACTTCTGTGTACATTATTTATGCCGCTAATAAAGCAAAAGTTGTAAGAAGAACGATAATAAAGCAAAAGAAGTAAAAGTGTTGGTTATGCAATTTTTAAAAAAAAAGTAAAACAAATTGAAAGCGATTTTGACAAAATAAAAATGTAACATAAAATAAAACTTAAAACACAACGTATGGTTAAAATCAATCCTGAAATTAAAATATATATTAAACGTACACAGATATATTAAAAATGTAGGTTATGATTCGATAAAACACAAGTTTAGCTTAAAGAAATGGTCATTTATTTGTTTAAAAAGATAACAAAAATTATTTTCGATGGTATTTCCTAAAAATGTGTATGGTCTGTTACAACCAACATTTTTAATGTTACCCAAGTATACTACGAATTCCTATAGAATACTCACTTTATAAATTATTTTGGCAACAACGTAAAATATTTTTGTTTTAAGAAAATGGTGACTGGCGATAAGTATCGGAAATTTCATGAAGTGTTTCTACTCACCATATGCAAAAAAAATTTCCAAACCCCTATCCAAATCTCAACGGTAAAGAAGTAATTTCAGGTTTTGGGTTTTTTCCCATCTCCACCAATTCGCTGATTGTCTTCCCTCTTTCTTCTAGTGAAAGCACCAGTTTCCCTCAGCCTCTGATGAATTCGTAGGAAGGTGCGATCTGCGGGACGTCTCGATGTGGAAAACCAGCAGCAGTAGCATTACCGTTGCAGTAACCGTAAATGAAATGCATATCAGCAAGATTTGCGTTAAGAAACAAAGACCTAATTTAAATCACCACCCTGAGGACGTTTTCAACTGATAACATAAAGCAAACTGATTGAATTTATCAATAAAGAACTGACACAAAACTCAAGAGCCAGACGGATTTCCTGGAAAAATTGAGCATTCCCCCCAGTTTTTTTCTCAACAAAATGCAAATTATTTGGGCCTTCCAGAAGCGCAATACAAAAAGGTGGGCATGCCGCTGGAAGCAAATTGAATGGAGAACTTTGGAGGGAATTTGCAAAGCTACAGGAGTTTGTAGTTATTAACATTCACCAATCAAACATTTTCTAAAAATTCCAAATTTCAACATTTTTGTTTTTTCTGAATTTTTCGGGCAGAACTTTTTCATCAATTTTGCAATGTAGAATGGTTTTCTTACAGCACATTTAACATTCTTTCAGGCGGCGCAAACCAGATTTTTCTACAGTCCGTAATTCTTAAGTTTATAAGCAATTTAGTAGACCTAAGTTGAAAATTTTTTTTAAAAATCCTGAAATTGCTTCTTTACCGTTGAGATTTGACAGAGATTTATAGGATTTTGTTTTCGTCACCCTGCATGTTCCGTACTTAGGTTGTACCTTTTTTAAATTCATCACTACGACGGTTTGCCTATTATTAATCTAGAAAATGATGGAAAAAAAGTTTCAATATGCAATATGTTCCAAAAGTTAGGAGAAAATTGTACCGATAGGTGATAATATTCAACTTTTCTTGAAAATATACCGAAAAAACGGTCAACAACCATAACCTACTGTTAAATGCGGTGAGAAATATGTAATTTTATATTAATTTTTATAAGTCTATATGTATTCACGTTAAATTATGTCTTTTCTTTTGCATAAATAATTGATTAAGTGGTGAAAGTTAAAAAGAAGTTAACACAGTATTTTATGAATTGATTAAAAACGCTTCACGCTTCTTAAATAACAGTGCAGATGTGGGCTGAGTGGATTATGATGGATCAGGTGCCCTTGAGTGGCCTGTTAAGTCCGGTAGCCGGTCTAGAAAGACGAGGGTAGGAACGAAAATATAAATTGAAAAAGAGCGACCGCTGTTATCGTTATCAGACGGGATTTGGAATGTCTTCACGCTGATAACAGAATGACGCGATAATCTACCCGTTATCAGCAACCCCCAAGTTATAGTTGACTCTGAGCTTAGCAGGGCAAATAAATTGACAGTGCATATACCAGCGACTGTGGAACGATTCTGACACAGTTCAACAGCTTTCTTTAACTTTATATTTTGAGTAGAAGATGTCAACGAAATCAATGAACTGTGTTCTAAATAATCAGCTTAATTGAACGTTTTGACATTATTAATGGGGGGGGGATCTTTTAGAGGAAAGGCTTAAGTATACATGTTCTGCATCTGTTAATGTACAAAATAAAAATATTTGATCCTTCTTTCAATTAATTAATCTTTGTATAAGGTATTGGTTGAGATAAAAAAGTCGGTGTCACGAGCGGGATTCGAACCCACGATCTTCGGCTAAATACGCCGCTGCTCTACCACTTGAGCAATCGTGACCTCGATCCACTCGGACACCAACCTCCCATCTCAACCTCACCTTTCGAATTTTCCCTCTTTTTTGCCATTTTTCAAATGTCGTGGAATCTATTTGATTCTCGGCGACAAATGAAATGGCCATGGAGAGCTTTAGTGAAGTTCTACTTCGTTTTACTTATTAAATCCATTAGATTTCGTGGTCCCGCTCCTGATACTGACTTTTTTATCTCAACCAATAACTTACATAAAGATTAATTATTTGAAAAAAGTTATTTGGTCAATCGGACCACGAAATCTAATGGATATTTTACACTGTTAAATCAAAGAAAAAATTATAATAAATACTTCAAGCTACCTACCAATAGCTTTTCTGCTTCTCATTGGAATTATTATGATATACATAATACTTAAACCATAATTAATTAGAAATCGGCAACTCATTTTTACCTTAAAGCTTCTAAGTTCACATTTAGAAAATAGCTATTTCACAAATTTATATCAAGTAGAAGGCAAAATAGTACTAAGTGACTAAGCCTTCATGCTAATGGCATAAAAAAATATTTATAGTTATTACTTGATGTGATTTTCTTCCTTGTACATGTATTTCATTTTTACGTATATCAGTCGGTTTGTAATATTAGGACAAAAAAAAATCTCTGAATTTCATAAAATTAGATAAAAAGTTACAAAAACGAAAAGAAGCTTTTAATAAAGTAGGTCAAAAACATTTTTTTTATGAAAAAACAATTTCGAATTGTTTTAAGCACACTTTAAAACCCTTTAACACGAATTTTAATTGCAATAAAAATATCACAGTGAAATTTATAAGGGCCGCCCAAAGCCCTTTCACAAGCCACTAAAGGGAGGAGGAAGGAGACTTCCACTGGACTAGATGCGACGTTTGATTTTTTTGGTGAAAAAGCAGTAAAGATCAGCCCATTTTCATCTAGCGAGAATCATCACGGAGGGTTTTTCATTTTAATTTGTTTTTCGTGGAAAAGGATTTCTTTATCATTTAGTTTACAACATAGAGTCAAATTTTTCATTTATTTAATCAACACAAAGTCTGTCTTACAGTTTGTTTGTTCAATTTTATTAATAATAACAATATTTAGTCAATTAAGAATTGTTTCTGTATTTTAATATAAAAATTACTAATAATAATCAGTCAGTTTCCTTTACAAAATTGTCAAATTGTTAATTCCAAACTGACAACCTTAATTTCAAATTTTGTTAATATCTCAATATAAGAATTGTTTCTTTTTTAATATTATTTTATTTATTATTAATTTATTTATCTAAACAAGGAAAAGATCCACTCCCTCAGGGAAGGACCAAACAGTAAGGCAATAAAAATTAGACAATTTTGGGGTGAATCAGCTTTTTTTTTGTACACTCTACTTAAAAATTCATAACCCTTCTGAATTGTGTCGAAATTGAACTTTGTACGTTGGAATCGTTCGTTGGAATATTTCTCCTTTAAGGCTATCGTTTAGACCAGTGTTATATAACCTTTTTTGTGCCATGTCCCAATGGACTTTTTCAAATCTCTTCTGCCCCATCCCTCAACCCCAATGTACATAATCTATAAAATTAAACTGCTCATGGAAAAAAGTTAAAAATTATTGGGATAATCACTATAGAATAACTGATAAAACACAGTATGCAAATTTATTGAAAACCGGGAAAACCATGTTCCACGTTTAGGTTACCGAATATGATATTAAAAAATCATTTGATTTTGGAACTCATCCTCAACAACCTTGAAATACATGGCCAACTTTATGGCTAAGACAAATACATGTTGTAAAATTTATGTAAAATACATAAAAGTAATGGTTCCATGAACCTGGGCATTTTAGGTCATAACAGCTGAAGAGGTGGAGCGAGCAGAACTCCGTAATCGATATTTTTTAATAAATAAAGACTACTTTTTATGAAAGTGTGTTTTAATTGTCTCCGTCTGTAGAATAGCGTGGGTTAAGATAAAAAATAAATTTCAATAAGTACAATATTATTAAGGTAAGATAATATAGTTTTTATGCTTTGGTAAGTGTTATTGCGTTACTGTTTGGTCCTTCCCCGAGGGAGTGGATCTTTTCCTTGTTTGGATAAATGTGTGAATAATAAATAAAAAAATATTTTAAAAAGAAACAATTCTTATATTGAGATATTAACAAAATTTGAAACTAAGGTCGTCAGTTTGGAATTAACAATTTGACAATTTTTCAAAGGAACTGACTGATTATTATTATCTTCTTTTAGATTAAAAAACAGAAACAATTCTTTTATTAACTAAATATTACTACTATTATTATTTTCTTTAATTAGAAAACGGAAACAATTCTCATGTTGAAATATTAACGCAACAAAACTTGATATTAAGGTCTCAGTTTGGAATTAACAATTTGACAATTTTGTAAAGGAAACTGACTGGATATTATTATTTTTTTTATATTAAAATACAGAAACAATACTTACTTCACTAATAATAATTATTATTATTAATAAAATAAAATAAACAAACTGCAAGACTTTGTGTTGATTAAACAAACGAAAAATTGACTCTTTGTTGTAAACTATAAGATAAAAAAATCCTTTTCCAACGAAAAACAAATTAAAATGAAAAAAACTTGCGTGATGATTCTCGCTAGATGAAAATAGGTTGATCTTTGCTGCTTTCTCGCTAGAAAAATCCAACGTGTCGCCTCTAGTCCAGCGCAAATCCAACAGGCTTCTTCCAGTGGAAGTCTCCTTCCTCCTCCTTTTAGTGGCTTGTGGAAGGGCTTTGGACGGCCCTTATAAATTCCACTGTGATAGTGTTTAATATTGTTCGTTTCTCAAAAAAAATTCGTTCAATTCCTCCCTCAACCCAAGTCCGCAAGCTTGTTATGACAAGAGAAAAAGTATTTTGAAGTATAATATCTGAAATTTTTAATGGATGCATTACATGATTATTTATTTTCTAATATTTACGAGAAGACTTGATGGATCCACCAAATCTAACATCACAAAATTCACTATAAACACGGAAGCGTCTCGGCCTTACAGTCAAGACTGATCTTTAATTTGTACATAAAATAAAATTTACAACGCTTAATAGCATAATCTATATGATGTAGATTTATTTAATAAGTTGCTTAACCTGAACTACAAACCGAACCAACTTCTGGACGAGAAGAATGCCCTCTTTTGAACCTGAAAGCAAGGAAGGACATTTTCCATTTTATAGCGGTTTGCCCTATTCCTTCTGAATACAGAAGATTATTCTTCAGGTGCAGTGTACGTACAAGAAAAGAATTTTTAAATTTTTTGGATGGATCCAATTGGGTTGCATTGTGTGGAATACACCAAGGCAGCCTGGATATACAGAAAAGATTATATTGACTGATAACATTGTTTTTATCTCTATCTATTATTCGACGTTATTATTACTTTTTAGTTCTTTTTTTTAATTCTCGTTAGTAAACTTATTTCCCTTCTTAATTTTATTCTTGTTTATCCTTATTTCGTTTTCTTAACCTATTTTTACTAGGGTTTATGGCATTTAACTAACTCATTATATTAGTTTCTATTTAGTTATTTATGTTATTTCGGGATAATTGTACTTTTGTTAACCATTTACAATAATTTATAATCAGAGAGGTATATATTATTTTGCAGCGTATAAAATTATTTTTTTATTTTATTAATTCTGTTATTATTATCATTATTACTATTAGATTATTAGATTCTGACCACCTTCCGGCAGACGGAGAATCTATGCTGTATTGTTTATTTTTTATTGAGTACATTTATGTTCACTTTATTATAATATTGCTTATACATTTAATAATAATAATAATTATTATTATTTATTGTTAAGGGCGTTTTAATGGCTAAGGTCATTTCACGCCCTAACATCCAAATCTTCTATCTTAGGTTTGAAACCCTTCTGAGAGCTACAAAGACTCCAAACATTCACTCGTAAACTAATTTATCCTATTGCCATCCAAACTTTACTTTATCTTTTTAAAATCTTAATTTGGAAGGCCAAATGTATTCAAAAATCCCATTTTAAATTACATATAAAATTTATTTCTGTTTCTTTTTTTAATTAGAATTCTGAATTTTTGTTCCATAATTTAAACATTTCCCATAGGCTTGTATGGCTAATAATAATAATAATGGAGTCAGACTAGCAACAGTCCGTATCCTTATCCTTTTATTCTTCCATTCAAATATGATACATAAACTAAGTCTACATAACAATAATAAGAAACAAAACACTATAACACTTTTTTTTTTTTTTTGAGGGAGCTATCTTTCTTATTTAAATTGCGATTTTGGGCATTTATTACCCCGCAATTTGTATTTGTTTCCATTTCATTTTTCCGCTCCGGCAGCCTCAAAAACTTCTGAAAAAAAAGAAATCTTGCACGCACAACTCTCATTCAAACATTAGCAGGCAAACATTTAATGGTACAACAATTTGGGAAAAGGTCTAAATCTCATTATAAATTCCAATAAATTTGAGAAAACTGAAAAGTGCTCTTCGAAAGAAACATGGGGACCCAGTAACTCCTGTAAATCACTCGAAAGGTTGAGCCTTTGTCTAAAGGGTTGCAAAGTGGGACAGTCGACCAAAATATGTTTTACTGTCAGAATGATACGTTCTCCAGTTCGCATACATTGAGGACAAGTTGGAAGGTTGTTGCCTATTAAAGGCCTATTATGGATTAGCCTGATGTGACCTATTCGCAATCTAGAGAGAATCACAAGTTCTTTTCTCTCAAGTTCCTTAGTTGGCCATTTATGTACAACTGCTTAATTCCTTTCATACTATCTCTACAGACATTCTATCTTGCCGCCCACTTTCGTTATTATTATTATATTTAATAAGGAAACCTGATTACAAGAGTTAGTATTATTTAAATATTAGCTTGATCGACCCGGATTACCCTGATCCGTCGGTTTGTTTTTCTTTGGATTTTTGCGGAATGGAATTTTGATTGACAATAGTATAAAAAAGTATTGAAAATCGGTTTGCTCTGATCCAATGGGTAGTTGGACAATAGCCTGGATAACAAAAATTTAAAAAGGAAAAACCAGTTAAGTATAAATTAAATTAAATTAAATTTATTTTTAATTCGATTCCTCTATTACCAATTTAAAATCTTTTGATGGACATTTGCCTGAGGAACCTAAGTATAATGGGAGGAAAAATGATAAAAACGCCATTGAACAGACATTTAAGACTAACATACAATTCATAGTATAAGAGAAACCCCATAATAACCTTGAATAATCTAATAAATGGAGCAGAAATTATAAAACAAAATTATAAAGGGACATTTGCTTTTTATGCCATGAGAAACTACAAAGCCAATCACACGATAAAGTGAAAGCTCAAAGAAAAATGAATGAAATAATATGGTTAATTGTTTAAGAAACATAAAGTTCAGTTGATGTACATGGTAGTTTTATTTCATTTTAACACTCTTGTATGTTGCTTCCCAAAGCTCAGATTCTTCTGTTTTTATATTTTAAACAAAACAGACTTAGCTTAATCCTATTTCGATAAAAGGAAAATGGATCGAAACCTCGTTTCGAAGATATGGGCAAGAAAGGCATACGATTTTCAACATTTAAGTTCAAAATAACACGATAAATATATCATTTCAAACTGTGCTCTCACAAAAATGGAATCGTAAGGAAAAGGACAGCCGATAAGTGGCGAGGATATGGGCACTCGGATGAGCTGGATGACATAGGGCAGAGGGTGGCCAGCCAACCCCGAAACGTCAGCCGCTTGATGGATCGGTTGTTGGAGCCAATCACGGATCGGGCTTTCGATTTGAGATCTGCTCCTGCTGTAATTGAACCGTCCGTCCTTAGGGTGGCACGTTCAAGTACGTCCAATAAATATTTAAAGGGATATTGTATTTGTCGATAATTGTTAATTACTTGTTAGAGCTTCTGTGGACATTCAATTATTTACTTTTGAAGAATATGATTTAAAACATTATTGGACAAAGGATCAAGCGTAAAATGTTTGTGACGTTAATCGATAAAGAACAATTGGGAAAGCATGAGTTACATCATTTTAGAAACAGCTTCCATCTTTTCAAAGATTTTTTTTATTGTTATGGTTAGTAAGGCAGGTACATAATCTATTTTTCGGATAAACTAAACGTTTCTTTGCCAAAAATAAAATGAGTAGTGGATGAACTCCTGAGGTAAACTCATGGTTAAAGAAAATAAGGCTCACTTCTTACTTTCTGTTATTTGATGAAAATTCCCATTATAACTATCTAATAGGCAGTAGGTAAACAAATGCAAAACAAAATATTAAAATAGTGTAGAAAAAAGTATACTGGCCCACCCAAGGAGGCCCAAAACCGTACTATTGGGTTGGTGCAAATCAAAAGATTTTGAAAATTATTTTATTTTCACAGATACTTACTACTATAAAGATACAGATATTACACAGATACGAAACTAAACCCTCAAATCTAATTTATGGATTTTCATAAATACTTTTAACTGTTATCCACTAGGACACCAACTCCCCATCCGAAAAATGGCAAAAGAAGGGAAAATTCGAAAGGTAGGTTGAGATGAGAAATTGGTGTCCGAGTGGATCGAAGTCACGATAGCTCAAGTGGTAGAGCAGCGGCGTATTTAGCCGAAGGTCGTGGGTTCGAATCCCGCTCGTGAAAGTTACCAATACCTTAGATAAAGATTAATTAATTGAAAGAAGTTATTTGTTCAATCAGACCACGAAATATAATGGATTTTATTGTATGTTGGAGGGACAAAATTTTGAGGCGATGAAGCTGAAAACTTTCCAAAACTATATTGCACGTGAATAAAGATTTTTTTATTTCAGCGGAAGAAAAGCGCTTATTACACGTTGGCAAAGAATGTGATGGACAAATTTCAAATAAATTTACTTTATTTTATAAAAATTAAAAATAGTTTTGACCGCCTTTTCAAAACCTGCATTACTTTTGAACCAGCCCAATATCATTGCATCGAAAATACTCTTGGTATTACAGTAAAAAAGTTATACGAATCACTGAATTTGTCTTGACCTGATCTTTGCCAATGGAATACGAAAAAATTTAGCACCACCACGGATAAGTTATTCCCGTTAAGCGAAAATAATATTTTAAGGGTACCCGTGTGATGGTACCGTCAGGTGGAGGTGGGTGGAAGGATTCGTCTCGGTTTCGGTTAACAGACCCCGTCAGATGTACGGTCGGCCTGGTGGCTTTGTTCTACTTTCCCGTCCCACAAGTTTGCCCATTCATGCTATTCACGTTTGACGGGACTGTCAAAACAGGACTGTAAGCGACAGGGTTTGCCGTCAAAAAGCCATTTCCAGGACGTTAATACGCTCGGTGATTCGAGAAAAACGTTAAGGACAACTTTCAGATGTTTGATTTGACCTTTGATTCACAGACCGTGTCCAATAATGTAAATAAGTCAGAACTACAGGTTTTCCTTATTTCGGCTTTTTACTAAAGAGGTTTTCTTATTGAGAATTACATTTACAAAATTATTCAGCCAAAATTATGTTGAAAATTTCTATTTCTTACAGAAAACATTAACATTAAAACGGTATCACGCAAACATTTGCTAATAGTGCGTGATAAAGTCAATTTTTTATATAGATTCTTAAGGATTTTCTAGCCCTTTTTCACCCAAATATTACTAATAGACTTCTTTTTGTTAACGAAAAATTATTTTATATATTTTTTTAAAAATATTTACAGTGTTTGCTTTTTCAAGGTTTTCTAACACTTTTTCTACTCTCATACAATATTCTAATATAAAAAACTGTTTTTGGTTTATGCAAGGATAAATTATTTTTTTACATCATTGTTTTTAATTTTTTTAAGGTTTTCTAGTACTTTTTCTTCACTCATATATCAATAATATACTCTTTTGGTTTCTGCAAGGTTAAATTATTATTTTATATGATTTTTTTTTTTAAATTTTAAAAGATTTTGTTGCACTTTTCTTCACTTATATTTCGATAATGAACTACTTTTGGTTTATGATAGGTTTAATTATTATTTTATACGATTTTTTTAAAAATGTTTTGTTCTTAAAGGCTTTATAGCACTTTTTCTTAACTAAGCACTCTTTTCCTTTCATATTTCAATAATAAACCGTTTTTGGTTTCTTCAAGATTAAATTACTTTATGATTGGTAATTTTTTTTAATAGGTTTTTTAGCATTTTTCTTCACCCATATTTTATTAATACACTGTTTTTGGTTTATGCTAGGTTAAATTATTATTTTATATGATTGTTATTTAATTCCCTAATATTGTAGTCCGCTTGACCAATTAATATATTACAATTAACTAAGATTTTTAATTGCGATAAAAAAGTCAATGGCACGAGCGGGATTCGAACCCACGATCTTCGGCTAGATACGCCGCTGCTCTACCACTTGAGCTATCGTGACCTCGATCCACTCTGACACCAACTTCCTATCTCAACCCCACCTTTTGAGAGTCGGAGAATCCAATCCGATTACACGACTTTCGAAAAATGGCAAAAAGGAGGGAAAACTCAAAAGGTGGGGTTGAGATAGGAAGTTGGTGTCAGAGTGGATCGAGGTCACGATAGCTCAAGTGGTAGAGCAGCGGCGTATCTAGCCGAAGATCGTGGGTTCGAATACCGCTCGTGCCATTGACTTTTTTATATCAACTAAAAACCTTAATTAATTGTAATTGTTATTTAAATTGAATTTTTGTTTTTAATGTTTTATAGCACTTTGTTCTTTCATATTTCAGTAATAAACTATTTTTGGTTTCTTCAAGATTAAATTACTATTTTATATGATAGTTTATGATTGGTATTGTTATTATTATTTTTTTTTAAAGGGTTTTGTAGCACTTTTTCTTCACCCCTATTTTATTAATAAACTGTTTTTGGTTTACGCTAGGTTAAATTATTATTTTGTAAGACTGTTTGTATTTTAATGACTTTTTGTTTCTTTTTAGGGTTGTATAGTATTTTTCCTCTTTTTCCTCTGTGTATTAGTTTATGTTTGGTTAAATTATTATTACATACTATTTTATAGTGTAATACAATATGAAAATGTGCTAGCAAATTCTAAAAATAGGTTCTATTAAATAATAAGTTAACCTAGCATAAGCCAAGGAACAGTTTAATATTACGAAGTTTTGTGATGCCAATGTGTCCATTTCTGAACTAATAACACATCGACATTAGGTTGGGTCTAAAAACATTTTGATCGAGGCTGAAGGTTCAAAATTCTGTTTAAATCAGGATCAAAAGGAGCTCCATCAAACATATTCCTAAACGAAACTTTTCAAAGAAAAACTCTCAACTTTTTGTAGTTATCTTTGTAATCTCCAAAACGATGATTGGGTTTGTACGTTTTAAACGTTATCGTGCCTTAAACCGTTTTTGCGAACTTAATGAATTTAATATAAATTTTGTACATTTCTTTTTGTAAATTGGGACAATTGTTGATCATTGGGACAGAGCGCAGTCGAAGAAAGAAAAAATCTTATCACACTAGATAACCAAATATTTACAAATCAATTTACCTTCGTACTTTTTTTTTCAAAAAATCCTAATCGAACTCTTTATCGTTGACGCGTTAACATTTTGTTTGAATAAATTTTTTAATTAGGCTATATCTTAAATAAATAATTTATATCTTAAAAATTTCTACGCTGATTTGTTGTGAAATACATTGTGTATTTAGTTTGTACAGATAACACGTCTTCGTCGATACTTACATGTACGGTGTTGTTTTTTTAAAACGGGTTTCGTGAAAATTTGACGCCGTCGATCGATCAAATTGTGTCAAATGGGATTATACCTTCATTCTTATCTTTTTTTCATAAATATACTTTAAAACGTGTTTACTTTTTCGATAGAAAAAAAAAGAAAACAATGGAGCTGGACATGGTGGTAGAGGTACTCATCTTCCGCCTACTCTCGTTTGCTTTTACCCTCGCGAATTTTTTTTTTCAATTTTTGTGGTGGCTTTTAAAACCATAAGTGGGTTACATCATTTTGGAGGACAAGACATTGTCTGTATCATTTGGTTTCAATAAAATAAACCATTAGTTCGTTTTGCGTTTTAATTAAGAAGAAAATATATAATAATATAAGATATGCTATAAAATAACAATAGTCTTTTCAATTTTTCCCTGTGTATCGCGAGACGTCTAAAACACCGTTCTTCTTATTTTTTTGTGGGGTAACGTTACTTAAACAGACCCGCTGTAAATTAATTGTGAAGCCGAACCACTCGGATTACCGCACGCTGCTGACATGATGGGTCCTGACAGTCGGGAGATAGAAATCAGGCACTCAGCCGTCTCTGGAGCCAACTCGGTGAGCGGGCCACAGGCGCCAACTAGTTTTTCCGGAGGCGTAAATTTGATATAAAACGCTTCCAGCGGATCACGTTTCCTCGTCTCCTCGTACGTAGAATTTAATTAAATTCCAAATACTCCGCCTGACAACCGGCAAAACTAACAAGGTGTGAGGAAAACGTCGGGGTTCGTTAAATCTCAAAAGATTGGGCTAAGTGACTGTAGAATGAGAAGAATGCGATGTTTTCTGTCTTTCTGTCTTAAGAGTAAAAGTGATCTTACCTGCTGAGTTTTGAACCAGCAGACAGAAAGAAAATAAATTAACACATTTAACAATAATTAGATTAAATCATGTTAAGTATCTAATGAGTGGCGTAGTTTTTGAAACTCTAAGCCAAATTTTTTTTAATGTTATTTTTAATTTTTTGTTTAGTTTTTTTTGTTTAGTTTTTGTTTAGTTTTCAATTTTTGTTTAGTTTTTTTTAAATGGTATTTGTTGTTTAGCTCTTTCTTCATTGTTTGGGCTATTGCCAATTATTTTCTGCTACTCTTTCTTCTTATAGAAAATACACTGACAGGGAAAAAATTCTGCCTACTTGTAATATAACTTGATTTGTTTATATTTTTGTATATTAATCAAAATTTCACGTTTTTTAACGTTTTCTCATTTTAAAGTAAAGTAAAAAAATAAATTGCTAAGGAAAATGACAAAAAATTAATTTAAATAAAAGACGGACAGATAAAATTTGTTGTAGATTTTTAATTAACATTTCAATAAAGAGGATTTCCTCCTCGTCCCTTAATTACGTCTCGAAGACGCTTCGGCATACCTTCTACCAGTTTGGAAATGTTTCTTTGCTGGAGGTTAGCTCATTCTGCAAGAGTCCTTTGAAGATCGTGGAAGTGATGGACGTGCTTTTATTCGTCTTTTGAGATTATCCCAAATGTTCGATGGGGTTCAAGTTTGGAGAACGGGCTGGCCAAGCTAAGACCCTGATGTTATTCGGTTGAAGGTTCATTTGTACTACGCGAGCGACATGTGGACGGGCATTATCGTACATTAGAATAGGATTGTCGCTGATTTCATCGAGGAAAGGCAACGCATGATGTTCCAAAATTTCATCCACATAGCGAGTGGCAGTCAGAGACCCTCCACGAACAACAACCAAATCTCTGGGACTGTCTACACTATCACTGAGCTACATTGAAAAAATTGGCTCTGAGAAAAATTGCATGCATCCTACCTTTCATTTCGCCTTTTCCGTATTCTTTCACGCCCATCTGGAGAACAAATCTACACTCATCTGTAAAAAGTACAGCAGACTAATCGTCGAAAGACCAATGGCTGTGTTCTCGAATAAATGGGAGCCGTGGAACTCTGTGTGTTCTGGTCAATTCTGATCTTCTTACGGAGCGAAAAGTCATCAGTTCATACGGATTTAATCTTCTTCAAGCAGTGCGTTCAGAAATTTGGACACCTCAAATTTCCTGGAACTGATGAATCCCTTGAACAACAGTAAGGTGCTGGTTTCACAAAATTCTCAAATTCAGAAAACGGTCATCCATTGGTTCTGTTACCCTAGGGCGTCCAGAACCGGGCCTTCCATGGTAGGACCCAGTTCCTCGAAAACCTCTAACTGCATCTCACAGAGTTTCGTAGTGAACTCCTATGGCAATAGCCGCATACCTTATGGAACGTCCATCATCAATAACAGTCACTCCACGCGCAACCTCCTCAGCACTAACTAAGTGGCGTTTTTAAGTTTCAAAATTGAAATTAAGAAATTAAATATGAAAACTAAACAGTTTATTGTTCGAGAATTCAAATGAGTTTCAATAAACATTTTTAATTCCGTGTAACTTAAACATGGAAAAATCCTTTCTCCTTATGTGTGGTGATTAGTGACCGTTATTCGATATTTATTTAGAAATCGTGAGATGCGGTCTGGTGTAATGTAGGTATCAGAAAAACATTTTCTTTATCGTGCCAACGTTTCGATTTTTATTGAGATCATCTTCAGGGCTCAAAGTGTTTGTCTTCTGTGTAATTGTGTCATTCTTGCGTGTCAAAATAGCAAAATCTCACTGGCACTCTCGACACGACACGCAAGAATGACACAATTACACAGAAGACAAACACTTCGAGTGAGTAGAAATACTTTGATTGAATATATAAAATATATTTTGCATTGTATAAATTCACATTTCCACATCCAAAATGTAATTGTAATATGTAAACAATGTTTGTAAATCCCAGGCCCTGAAGATGATCTCAATAAAGATCGAAACTTTGGCACGATAAAGAAAATGTTTTTCTGAACGCAACATCACACCAGACCGCATCTCACGATTTATAAATAACTTTCTCCTTATTTTGGATTAAGGAATAAGTGTTTTTACGTTTAATTGATATACCCAATTAAAAAATATATTAAACAAATATTTATTGATAAAAATGAAGGGCAGAATTTTCGTTTATGGAGAAAATGAATAAAAAAATCAATAAGGTGGAATTTTTTGCCTGTCACTGTATTTTGATGACTTATCAAAACAGCTCGAATTTCAAGTATATAAAAATTCTTTCTAGGACACATCGTTTATATCACCAAAAGTTGTTATTGCGGCCGTTTTGCCGTCCTAATTGCCGCGTATTGTCCCCAAAGTCGAAGGGTTGTTCTGGGACGACATAGTGATGCCCTGTCGGCGCTATTCACCGAGATTGATGGATCGTCCCCAAGGATTTGTAAAGGTAATACGGGAGCCAGTAGGAAGAAACACGTCCGATATTCGAAGACCTTCCGGCCGAAATTCACCCGCTGAATCACTTTATTATAAACTGGAGAAAAACGCTACGAATTAAAAATGCACAGTACAAATTCGCTGTATGATTATTGACTACATTTCAAACAGCAACGTACAAAAATTCGTCATTATTTTCCTTCTTACATTATTAATTAACATTTTGTAGGAATTTTTTAAATGATAAATTAAACCAATTATTTCCGATTATCTTAAAATATGTAAAACCGTTTAATAAAAAAACCAATTTCCTGAAAATGGAATAGGCTTAAATTCTTGAATTCACTAATTTCGTGGTCCGCTTGACCAATTAATTATATTACGATTAATTAAGGCAAAAAGGAGGGAAAACTCAAAAGGTGGGGTTGAGATAGGAAGTTGGTGTCCGAGTGGATCGAGGTCACGATAGCTCAAGTGGTAGAGCAGCGGCGTATCTAGCCGAAGGTAGTGGGTTCGAATCCCGCTCGTGCCATTGACTTTTTTATCTCAACTAAAAACCTTAATTAATCTTAAATTCTTGCTTGATTTTGGGAAAACTGACTTCAATGTGAACTAAACTGCAAAAAATGAATAGGGATATTGCCAATTTTGCAATATTTACTTTCGTTTTATCTTTATTATAAATTTAATTAAAACTTATTAGAAATTATTATGTATTTTAATGAAGGAAAATTTTAATTAAGGTATTTTGAAAACTAACATAATAAAAGTTTTTAATTTCATAATTTTGTTTGTATTGGACACTTTTTTTTTTAATTTAAAGAATTGATACCGTGTATAATGTCCTCAGTTAGCTAAAACCTCTGTGCACCTGTTAGGTATACTGGTAATAAGCTTGTCACTAAATTCATAAGGAATTTCACTCCATAGATGTTGGAACACTGCTCTCAGTTGTTGCAGGTCAACTGGCTGCGGATGGTGATCAAAAATCCTTTCTCTGCGATGCATCCCATATGTGCTCAATGGGATTGAGGTCTGGAGACAATGGGAGAAGGGGCAGATGTGAGATTCCCAGATTTTCTAAACATAGATGAACAACTCTGCACTGTCATCCAGAAATCAAAAATCTCTGCCAATGAGATCCCTGGTTTGAGGGATGTATTCCTTGATAATTTCTTGGACTTAACGGACTGCAGTGAGGTTGCTTACAACAATATGGAGTCCAGTTCATCGTCCAGTGTAAAACCCAGTAAACTGCGCTGAAGTGAACATGAACTGGGGCATTGTACGAATCCTCTGTTCTTGGTGGACTCTTCGGCACCTGCTATCACAATTAGACAGAAACGTGAATCATCAGTAAATGTAACAACATACCGATTGGTGTTCTCTTTTAAGCACTTGCTGCACCATATTCTTCTGAATTGCTGGTGATGAACTGTTGTTGCAGGTGGTTACAAAGGGGCATAGAATGTGAGGCCAATGCGATGTGGCTCTGCATATCTTCCAAAGCAACTGCAGGATTTGGTCAGACAGCTCTGTCATTGGCAAAAGATGCGAGGAGGTTGGTCTAATGGGAATATCTGCAGTATAAAGGTTGAACCGACCACACTGTTCTGTGGTACCCCAGAGTGCAATATTCAAAGTAATCTGATCCTTATCAGACATGAAAGAACTGCTCTTTTAGATATGAGCTCAGGACTCATTATAATTTTTACAGTGTACACATGGATCAAACGTTTGTGGTACATCAAGAAAAGCTCCCATATTATTTGTGCTTAAGAAAGAAGGATATATGGTCTACAACGCCTGATGAATTAACAGCAACTTTTACAGTATATGTAGTTTGATATTTTTTGATCATCCTATTCTGCCTACTTTGCTGGTTTGTAGAAACATTGCATCCAGCATTTTGCCATCTTCAGTGTGTCTGACAATTTTTCCCTGCCAAATATATTTATGGATCATCTCACAACCAATTTATTTATTAATATGTATTATATTAATATGACTAATTGCAAGCACTTAAATCTGAATTTTTAAGAATGATTTGAACAGTAAAAATATTCAATGTTATGCAATATTCTGTACATTTCACAATAGTGGTTCAATAGTACATAAAATTTAAATTTTGTTTACTTTAATTCATATTATTAGTTGCCTTATTTCCTTTGTACATTATTTATTTTAAAACTATTTGTGCATATATTTGTTTTGCCCAAGTGAAAATGGTATGCTTGTCTGATCGAAATCACATTTCACCTTGTGAAATGTAAATATAAAAACACAAAGAATTTATTTAATTTATTTATATTTCAATAATTTTTACATTTAATAATTAAATATATAAATATATTTGATAATAATTCATAAGAAATGACTATCAGTAATTTTTTTAAAGCTTTATCAAGTTGCCACTAGTTGGTAGGGTCGATAACTTACCTGTAGAGTGCAGTAGCAACCAAAGCTCCGGTTTCATGCTTTGTCCTTAGAATTGGTCATTATTGATACATTTAAATATTTTATATATATTTGTATAAATTGAGCCGTCGACTTGCAATGGTTTTCCTAGTATAAATAAGTCAATGATGTAATTGAAAGAAGGAGAGGTTCGGGTGAGCCTAAGCTGGTTTCTCAAGTTGCTAAGCTAAGTCCTATATTTAATTTACTAACTTCTTTAGACAATAAAATAATATGCTCTATTAATTTATTCAATGAATCAAGAAGAAAATGGAATCTATGGTGAGAGGAAAAAAAAGTGGCCACCCTTAATCTTTTTAATTATCTTTTAGACAATCCTCCCTCAAATATCTTGCAACAATATTTAGTACATTTTAAAGGATTGGAGGTTAAAAAAAAAATGTTTGATGATCAGGCCGCCATCGCATCAATGGTCATATAGAATAGATGATCATTATGTTGTTTGAATGTATTCCGTTATCAACATTCTATCAATGTTGAGATCAAACAACAACTTCAAGTTAGAAATACTAATATAAGTTTACACACTGTAAGCCGATGACTTTCAGAAGCTGGATTATATGCGAGAAGGCCTGCAACTGGTCCCAGAACTTCTGACAAGGCACAGAACACCTCGGTTAAGTTTTGCAAGAGATCCCATCAATTAGTCTGATCAAGATTGGACTAAAATCTTGTTTCTTGATGGATCATGATTTTGTTTGATGTCTTCTGATGGCTGGGAGAGAAGTACAGGAGAGCAATATATTCTCGCAATATTTTCTGTTTGGAAAAGCTGTGGTGGTGTTATGGTTTGGGCAGGCATGTTTATGGAATATCGCACAAATCTGATCTTCATAGAGGGTTCCTTAACAGCTGCATGATATGTGTTATCAAAAGAAGTTGTTTCTTATATGCCACTAATTGGAGGTGGTTTTTCTTTTATGCATGATAATGCAAGACAATGCAAACAGCTAGGTAGTCGGTGACTACTTGGAACAGGCTTCAATTCAATATTTGAAGTGGCCAGCATGTAGTCCCAACTCAAACGGATTGTCAAAAAAGGAAAAAAGTCGCCCAGGGATGCCAGAGAATTTACAGGAATTGAGAACGGAGCTGTTTGAGGAGTATGAAAATATTCGGTATAATGTTTATCAATGTTTGTCTTTCTTCTTTCGTAAAGTACATAATCGTTCAATGTGTAATGGATTGTTGGTTTCTATTCACAGGATAAAAATGGGCTCACATTAAAATAGCTTAATTGTTTATATATTTTATAGATAAAACTGATTGGTACAAAACAAAAACTAAAATATTCAGCTGTTCTTAATATGTTCGTTTATTAAAATAAGAGTAAACCAGGGTTTCTAGTTGTATTGTTCTTTGAAAACCGCCGTCCAAACACCTGTTCTTATAACGTCTTGAGCTGCTGGAAGGCTCGTCAGATTGGGTAAAAACGGACGTTTAATTTTTTTCTACCGATGGCGACCTGTGCTGCTGACAAGAGGCCGGGCCTGTTGTCCAACGACGACTTCCGCCAGTTGCTGTACACCCCAAGGACATCGTCGGGCTTTACGGACGCGGCCGGTCCCGCAGAACTTCCTTCGGCGAAACCTGCTGAAAAGAGGCAACAGAAGGTCACGGAGAAAAAAGCGAAGAAAAGGCGCTATACGGAGGCCATGCGGAGAGAAGACGTTCTCTCACAGGTAAAAGACAAAGAAAATGAAGCCAAACTAAATGTAAAAAACTCTGTTTTGATCATTTATTCTTTAAAATCACAGATAACATATGTTCAAACATATACAATTGTAAAAATAAAACACAATTTTTGAGAATAATTTAGAACATGAGAAAGAGGGAGGGAGGGATATATATAGTTCAGCAGATATATAGATATATATAAAGATAGGTAGATAGTGAAAGAGAGAAAGAGAAAGAGAGAGAGAGAGAGAGAGAGAGAAAGAGTGAGAGAGAAAGAGAAAGAGAAAGAGAAAGAGAAAGAAAAAAAGAAATTTTAGAGGAAGCAACGAATGACTACGACCAATGTTGGTCTATTATGAACCTCCATTATTATCTAGACCTTTTTGTTATGCTTAGAGCTTTTTGTCAGTTCCAAAAGCTTTAAGAATACAATGTGTATCTTCAGGCAAGGTTTTTCCTCCCCCAGGAGAAAGAATGTCATTATGCCTAGGCCAGCTGACATGTTCCACTATTTCCTACTTTTACTGGCAATATCTCTAAGGCTTGTTTCTGTTGCTTCGAGTCTACACTTCATCTGGAGTTTGCGGTGTACAATCAGAGGGCAGCTATCATTTTGGCTGAAACATGTTTTAGGTTTAGTAGTTCTGCCTTTATTTCTGCGATGGTCGTTTGATGAACATTTGCCTTCTGCCCATTACCTGGTATCCAAACAAAAGTAATTTTGTTGTTGTCCCCAATGCTCTTCCATGTCCTTCATGCAATCTCAAACTGCTCTAAATTTCACTACCGATGAGTAGTAGTAGTGGCCTTTAGTGCCGCCTGGCTGTCCGAGTAGATGGCTATTCTTTTGTTGGTAATGCCCAGCCTTTTGGTATCTTTGGTACTCCACTTAAAAGACCGACATATTACCCAAGGCTTATAAGAACTCTTCTCCTTGGTATATTCCCGTACATACCAGCATTTGACCCATGCTACGTCTTATAGTCATCTGTATACTAGATATAGTAGGTATTAACTAGTATCCGTTTCTGTCTCTCTCTGCTCTGGCGGATATTTGTTAGGGTGATTGCATCTTTAGATTCTTGTCTTAGCCTGTTTCTGCATTACCCTGTGGGGCTCTAGCTTCTCCTTGGATAAATATATGTAGTGGCTGTAGATTCAGGAGACCTCCAGGACTGCAGTGGGGTGTTCTTTCTCATTGCTCCTGTAATGGATAAGTATGGTAGTTTCTCAACAGTACTCGGTTCCATAATCATTATCCGTAAGCTATCCCTGGTCTAATAACCGCCGTGTCCCATAAGGATATGGCACTAACGGTTAGTACATAGTCCGTAGTTGATTTACTGTCACTTTGGAAAGTGCCTAGATCGAGGGTACTTTCGTTGAAGTCCTCAAATCGTGTATGGTCAATGTACAATAGATCTGTTAGCTCGTTCCAAAGAGAAAATTTTTCTAAACAACTGAGAGATCAAATTAAATTTTTCTTAAATTATTTTCAGCTTCAAAAGAAATACAGGGACAGGGCTCAGGAGAGGAGGGACGGGCAAAACCCTGATTATGTTATAAGCGAAGACAGAGAACTGCAAACGGTATCAGCAGGGGCGTATCACGCAGTCGCGCCGGACGCAGGATACAATAGGAGGCAGGCCCTAAGGAGAAAACAGCTAATTCAGGAGTCCAAATATTTAGGAGGCGACATGGCCCATACTCATCTTGGTATTTTCTTTAATTAATAAATCATTCAATAAAAACAATAAAAATTGTTTTTATAGTGAAAGGCCTTGATTATGCGCTGCTCAACAAAGTAAGAAAGGAAATCGAAGTAAGGAACAAAGAAAGAGGAGCGAAAGAAGAAAAAGAAGAACAAGAGGCAGAGGCAAAAGAGCAAATAGCCGTAACGAAGATAGGCAAGGCGGTGATGGATGTCGTCTTTTCGAGGCGAGCTCTAGAAAAGAATCCGTTGTTCGCTCCTGGAAAAATGTCGTACGTCGTCCATCTAGAAGGGGACGAAGCCGAACACGAGATCCCGACCATTGTTATTAGAAGTAACAGGGACATCGATCCTGAATCTCACATTAAGTCCTTGACGACGACTGACGCAGTCATCGAAAAGCTCAAGACCGTGCTGGCTCATGTTAAAAACGGGGTACGACTGCTAATATAATACGGGCTACTTAAATTTACAAATTTTGTATTTCAGGTAAAAATCAGAAGGTCGAAGAAGATTAGCAATGAAGACCCTTACAACGAATATCAGGAAGAAAAACCTCAGAAACAAGAGGTTAAGAAGACGAGTAAAAGCCCTACTGCCGAGTCATCTTCACTCTACAAGAAAACCCTCAAGACTAAAGAAAGACTGCTCCAGAGGTTGAGTTCCGAGCCTACGAGTTATGCAGAATGCTACCCTGGACAAGTTGAGTCTGTAGAAGCGACGTACGACTCGGACGAAGCGGCTGATTATTCCATGATGGATAGAGCGAGGAAGAGCGCGGTCGGACGGTAAGTTTAACATTTATTGTAAGCAGTCTCTGAGAATAGGCAGACCAAAATGAACAGAAACGACTAAATTATCAATTTCACCAGGTGGGATTTCGACCACGAGGAAGATTACTCGGAGTATATGACCAGGAGGGAAGCCTTGCCGAAAGCCGCCTTCCAGTACGGACTGAAAAAGTCTGGAGGAAGGAGGACGAGGAAAGGTAACCCGGAGAAAGCAGCCTTGGACCGACTCTGGGGAGAGATCAAGACTAAAATGCAGCAGATGAAATCTGGAATAATAGAACCGATCACCTAATACCTTATAATGTATTTTTACGTGAAACTATTCAATACAGTAATATTACATTTTACGGTTTTTGTCTAATTTTACCTACAGTAAAGGACAGTCAATTGTATAGATTTATAATATTGTAACATTGCAGTAGTATTTTTTCTACCAGTCACAACACTGAAATAAATTAACAGTATGGTATTATACTGATATTGTATTATCGTATCCATTATATTTCGTGGTCTTTATGTAAGGTATTGATTGAGATAAAAAAGTAAGCGTCACGAGCGGGATTCGAACCCAGGACCTTCCGCCCAATACAACACTGCTCTACCACTTCAGCTATAGTGATCGATCGATCGACTCGCACACCTATTTCCCATCTCAACCTACCTTTCGAATTTTCCTCCTTTTTGCCATTTTTCAAATGCCGGGTAATCTATTTGATTCTCGACGACAAATAAAACGGACACGGAGAGCTTTTTTTTAGTGAAGTATACTTCATTTTACTTTCATGGTTCGATAGACCAAATAACTTCTTTCAATTAATTAATTTTTATGTAAGTTTTTGGTTGAAATAAAAAAAGTCACAGGGCAAAAAGGAGGAAATTTGGAAAGGTAGGTTGAGATGGGAAGTTGATGTCCGAGTGGATCGAAGTCACGATAGCTCAAGTGATAGAGCAGCGGCGTATTGAGCCGAAGGTCGTGGGTTCGAATCCCGCTCATAACACTGACTTTTTTATCTCAACCAATACCTTACATAAAAATTAATAATATTATTATATTGATATAGATTATTGAGCAATCTGAAGCAGCCCCATTCTTCAAAGTGAGCCTCCCTAGAAAGGGCATGCACTACACCAATGGGAATATCTAGATAGAAATAACTTGTGAGTCCATTTAAACAGACCCTTTCAGGTGGTGCATTGCTTTCCTTATGTTGCGTCGAAAAATGAACCACCATGTACCGAAATTGTAATATCAATGTGAACTATGATAAAACCCTAGAAAAAAAATAAATCCAAAATTTGGCCAAAAATAAAGTTACAACATAGACTATTATCATTTTTTTTAAATTAGTTATTGGGATTTTTACAATTTTATTTTTTCGAAAACTTCAATACCCGTGTTACATTACCGTCAGTCGAAGTTGAGTCCGAGTTTGGTAGATAGCAGCAAATGCTAGAATTCATTGTTTGGCTCCTCCCATAAATCACCCCTCGCTGTCAGCCGTCAGCATGATTCGACGTGGTAGGGTGATGGGACGCCATAGTGACAGGCTGTAAACAACCATCGTGTTTCAAAACCTGGGAGGCCATTAAAAAAGACAGGAATTCTTAAATCGAGTAAAAACCGGCCGAAACAACCGCACACTTATTATATTTTAATATAATATTTTAAGTCACCCTCTTCTACACAAGATTCACTTATGTTACAAAACCGCATATCAACAATTGAAAAAATGTAAAACAAGGTTTAAACCCTCAAAGTCACAACGTATCACTTTTACACCCCGCCGTGAGTGTTCTCCTAACAATACTTAAACAACGAACCTGTTTCTCAAACCGACAAAGTTAATTATTTAGGACTTATATTTGATAGAAGACTAATTTCGAATCTACAGACACGATTTAAAAAAACAGACACTCAACAAACGATTTAAAATGCTTTATTGCCTAACCGACAATCAAAACATCAAAATCAAAACTTTCTACATACAATTCACTAGTATCGTGGTCCGCTTGACCAATTAATATATTACAAATAATTAAGGTTTTTAGTTGAGATAAAAAAGTCAATGGCACGAGCGGGATGTTCTCGATTCACTCGGACATCAACTTCCCTGCTCAACCACACCTTTTGAATTTTCCCTCCTTTTTGCCATTTTTCAAAAAGGTAGGGTTGAGATGGGAAGTTAATGTCCGAGTGGATCGAGGTCACGATAGCTCAAGTGGTAGAGTAGCGGCGTATCTAGCCGAAGATCGTGGGTTCGAATCCCGCTCGTGCCATTGACTTTTTTATCTCAACTAAAAACCTTAATTAATTGTAATATATTAATTGGTCAAGCGGACCACGAAATTAGTGAATCTATTTTAAACTTTTTCAACAGGATTTGTATTTGCCTGAACGAGTATATTTCTTTTTTAATTACCTGAGTAGCTAAGATTTTTGGTAACCTATCATCTGGAAGATTTAGAATTTTAATTGTATACTCAAAATGCAATTTACTTGTATACAGAAACATGGGAAACACAACATATTCCACCATCTCTGGCTCTCTAGATTATTTAGGTATAGAGAGAATAACGTGGGACTGAGGAGGCAGCCCTGCCTTACTCCCATTTCGGTTTGGAATTCCTGTGTTACGTGGAATTCCGCTTATGAATCAAACGTTGTCTCAGTATTTGCAAGTAGGTTTTTTATTGAGTTTATAATTTTTGAAGAGAGGCTAGTCCGTGAAGTTTAAATGTAAGTGCATATCGGTCAACACTGCTGGTTGTATATAACACATATAAAGTTGTAGAAAAAAATAAATGAAGTAAAAAAATTACGTTACAATATAAGTTCGTAATCAATGAGCACTGGATGGAGATGCCTATATTATATAATATAGGTTTTCAGCCATAAATAAACATGATTTTACATTTTTACCCTTCGGTTGTTGTCGTTTTAAATTTTTCTTGGGTTTCTTTTCACGAACTAGACAACCATCAAACTTATTTTCTTTTTATATATGGAAATTGAGTTTGATGGTTGTCTAGTTACTGAAAAGATACCCAAGAAACAGGTTTTTGTTACTCTTAACCTAGGAATTTTTATTTGTATGTAATTGATTAATTACTTTATACAAAGTGGAAGTTTGAAAAGTCGTTTGTTGTGATAATGGGTCTCCGAAGTCATGATAGCTCAAGTGGTAGAACTCGAGACACTAATTTTTTATATCAACTACACTACATAAAAATAATCAATTTATTAAAAATTAATACTATAAATTTAGTTTTAAATCACCAGTACAGAAATATTTGGCATCATATGCATTCTATAGATGAAAATTATAATGTAAATTGAAGAATTGCCAATTGCATTATCTCTTTTTTACAAAAAAATTATTATAATAAAAAATAAAAATAAATAAATATTTAGTCTTCCAAAGTAATTGATTCCCTGAGAGGTTTATCTTTTTATTTAAAATTATCCTTATAAAATATTATTATAAAAAGTAAACTAATGGAAATGAAGCATGAAGGCCAAACTACCAGAAAAATTTTTTTTACTAATAAGTTGCCCTGGAAATGATTAAATATGTAACAAAAGGAACATTGAGCGAATTAAACTAACTGAAGATAATCCGACAAACTGCGATTATACATAAAAATAAACGAAGACAAAAAATGTTTAATATTTATTTATGTCTAACAGACCAAGGGTTTTATGGTTGTGAGAAACCCTTCTTGCATTTATTTTATCATTTTTTAATACATGTTGCTACTTTTTAACCCTCTGGCATATATTATGCTAATCTGTTTAACTTAACTGTTTTACTTTTCTCTTTCGCACATTAAAATTTCATAAACTTCCATAGTCTCAACAACAAAACGGCCTTACGGTAAACAGGATTTAAAAATATTCAAAACCAACTTTTTTTTATGTCAATATTTAAATATAACCTAAGCTATTTATTTTTAAATATCAATAAAATTTAGTTTCAAAAAGAAAAAAACTGAATAGTTGAGCTGGTTTTTTAGTAAGCCATTATTGATCAATTTTCGCCATTAATCTCTTTGAATCACGGTTCGCCTAGATACGCTTTGATATGATAAATTTCACTTTTTTAGCATTTTTTCAGACACTTATAATGGGAAAGAATATTTCGACCTTTTTATTAATTGAAAATGATAATTCAAGATATGTTTTCTTAGGGGGGTGGGTAGAAAAATAAAACTTCTTGATAAAAAAAAATTGTAACTTGTAATTTAAGGTAGGGTTTTTAAAGTCTGAGTAGCACTTAGTTTATTATATAGTATGAAAAATGTAAATAAAGGTCCCCAACAATTTATATTTTATCTGAACAATTGTCTACAGTTGGGTGGTTTCTGTTATCTGTCCGCGTGTTCTCGCACCTTCCTCCCCGACCAAGTCCAGCGTTAGTTGATTCTTTACAGACACTAGTCAGATCGGTCGAAATGTATGATTAAATTATATTTTATGTGTGGGGATTAGTGACCGTTAATCGATAATTATTCAGACATCGTGAGATGCGGTCTGGTGTGATGTAGGTTTCAGAAAAACATTTTCTTTATCGTGCCAACGTTTCGATCTTTATTGAGATCATCTTCAGGGCTTGGGATTTACAAACATTGTTTACATTTAACAAATACATTTAGGATGTGGAAAAGTGAATTTATACAATGCAAAATATATTTTTTTATATTCAATCAAAGTATTTCTACTCACTGAAATTGTTTTTCTTCTGCGTGTCATGTTGAGAGTGCCAGTGAGATTTTGACAAAAAAAAATATTTTGCATTGTATAAATTCACTTTTCCACATCCTAAATATATTTGTTAAATGTAAACAATTACAATTAATTAAGGTTTTTAGTTGAGATAAATAATTGTAATATATTAATTGGTCAAGCAGACCACGAAATTAGTGAATTTAATGTAAACGATGTTTGTAAATCCCAGGCCCTGAAGATGATCTCAATAAAGATCGAAACGTTGCCACGATAAAGAAATTTTTTTTCTGAAACATACATCACACCAGACCGCATCTCACGATTTCTGAATAATTATATTTTATGTGTTTCAAGTGAATAGATAGTTTTTTGTGTTTGTCATTTTTTCTTCGCTTGGAACAATTTATACTTTGGACGTTTTCGATGATTTTGGTCGGTATATTCGCGCCGTTCGGTTTTCCGCAATATTTAGTTTTGTGTGTGTGCGCGAGATTCAATCATACAATATTAAACAATTGTCAGCTGCGGGATTGTCACGTGTCATCTGGGTCCGCCTGTTCTCGCTCTGCTTCATTTTTGTTTGTTTCCTCAAAGGCACTATTCAAACCGGACAGACTAAATATTTAAAAATTGCTATATTGTTATTTTCAATCTATGAAGCGATTTGGTTTATGTTGGTCCACCAGCCCTTCTGATCTGGCACTTTTCTTTATTTAGTTCAAAACGGATGGTGTTACTGACATAGCCAATTCTTAGTCTAAGAACGTTGTGCACGTTTTTACTTAATACATGATAATTTTTGTCTTAAAGTTTTGTTAATAAAGTAATACATTGATTAAGTCTCTCTTAAAATGAAATTCTTGAACGTTTCGTTAAATAAAAAACTAGACTCATGTTTGATGGATTCTAAAAATTTTATTTAGTTTGTATCAGACGGTAGATCCTTTGGTGTAAAATCCAGCATTTTATTTAGAAAAAAATAAAGGTCAGGTTTATTGAACAGGTCGTCACCTTTGAATACACAAAATAACAAAAAAAAATGTAAACCCTGGAAAACGAGGGTCGGGTGGTATTGAAATATTATAAAGCACAACTGGTAGGAAGGGCTGGTATATCAGAACTCTGTTTATCAGAGACTTCCATACGTCACCGTTTTCATATCTTCTTATTCGTCCCTTTTGCAAGAAAAAGCGAAGAAGATACATAAAATTTTCAAATGACAAACCCTATATTCAGTTTATGAAGTTTTCGTCACTACTGATATCTAAGATTCGAGAATTCATGCCGTTTTATTCTACCTGCTATTTTCTTCGTTCAGGTCAAACCAATTTTTTATATCACAAATTATAAAATATTCGCTTCACCATTAAAGATATATAAGGAAATATGTCATGAAACAAGGGTAGATTACGCTATTAACAATTGCAATATTATAAAGACATGAATACGAAAATTTTTTGAACATTTTTTATGCAACTTATATTGGGTTGTCCGGAAAATAATGCAGGATTTTAAGTTTTCATTAAAAAAAATCTATATAAAATATTCTGTTTACGTTTACAGGATTACTCATTTGTATGAATGTCAACACTTATTAATCCTCTTCCAAATGATATTGTTTGTTTACCTCTGTAGCATTCCGCTACNGAAGATCCCGTGGCCATCGTCTTTTTAGTCGGCGAAGAGGGTTGGAAGGAATTCGTCGGGATGAGAGGATTTGAATTTGAGGATTTATAGTGGTTGGGAGGTTTGTGAAAAATTTTTGGTAACGGGAGTGGATTACATCTTGGACAAAAGGAATATTTAGGTCTTTATGGGTAGTGTCGTTGGACACATAAAAGGGAGCATTAAGGATTTTCCTGAGGATGATGGATTGGGCTCTTTGGATGCGTAGGATATTGAAATGTTTGGCTGAACCCCACACTTCCAGTCCATAAGTCCATATTGGCTTCACTAGGGTGATATAAAGTAGTCTTTTGTTTAAGAGAGGTAGGTTAGAAAGTCTGTCAAGAAGTCGTGAAAGTGCTCTGTAACGTTTCATAACTTCTTGCCGTTTCAGTCGTGTGTGAGGATACCACGTCAGACCTTGTCCGCAATTGGGAGGGGTATTTGATTGAAGTAGACTGGAGGAGGGATCTTTTTGCGGAGGGTGAAGATTATGTGGGTGGATTTTGCTGGGTTGAATTTGAGTCTTTTTTTTACACCATGATTCCAGTAGTGTGAGGTGATCTTGAAGGTTTCGAGTGGAAATGACTGGATCAGAATTGCTTGAAAGGATCGCTGTATCGCAAAGGTTAGAGTGGTAGTTTGAGGATGGGATGGGAGGTCTGCCGTAACACTTGGTACACTGCCCTGCGGCACACCAGCAAGGAGAAGGTGGTTTGGGGAAGACGCCGATCCTTCAATGACTCGGAAGTACCGGTCAGTGAGGTAGCTTCGAAGGATAAGGTGATAGGTTGAGGGAAGGATGTCCTTGAGCGAGAACAGCAAGCCCTGGTGCCAAACTCGATCGAAGGCCTTGGCCACATCAAGAAAGGCCCCCGAACAATACTGTCCCAACTCAAGAGAGGCAGAAATAACATCTACTTCTCGGTGGCACTGCTGAACTGCTAAGTGACCGCCACGAAATCCAAATTGATGGTTAGGGAAAGAAAAATTGACGGATTGTTATTTTATCAATTAAACTTTAGCAGTCCATGACGTTTGATGATGTTGGTCTGCAATTTGTAAAATATTTGTTACCTGGTCGTGACAGAGGTCCACAAACAATATGTACAATCATTTGCTTTATAGATCTAACGGCAGAAAAATATATATTGAAAGGAAAAATAAGTACCATATTACGTGTTCTTTTACTGTATATTATAGACCTAAGTATGGATTTTGAAATCCAAAAAAATTCCAAAATCCAAAAAGTTAAAATCACATTGGGGAAATTGTGGTAAGCCATGTAATTTTCTACTTTTTCAACGTTTTCATACCCAGGTTCCGGCTTTTAGCCGACCACTCCTTTTCTGTTTATCCGGCTCGTCTCCATGGGGGCTAATGCGGCCCGGATAAGACCACGGCCCTCAGTGACAAATGGGCTGGCGTGATCGCCGGCTACCTGAACCAATAACCCTCCGGCAGCAGCATTTGTCCATTGGCCGTCTGACACCTTGGAAACGGAAAACGGTGGATGTCATGCCAGCCGATTGTCACTCGGAGTAATAATAGAAACTAAACCCACCGCCAAAACAATAAATCGAAAAAAAGTTGATATAAAAAATTATTTCACAAATAATAGTTACTATTTATGTATTTTCTTAAAGGTTTAATTCTTAACGGCTTATTTAATACTTAACATTTTAATACTTAAACTTTTTAATAAAGAGTCATTTTTGAGTAACTAGATGGGTTTTGGTGTTGTTGTCTTTATCTTCTTTCTTAACCATTGCATTCAGGCTGTCTGACTCTAAAAATGCAATAAAAAACATGATTTAAAGAATGTGGCAGCGTCGGTGGGTTGGATTGGCAGATAAGATCTCAAAGATACAAGATAAGAACCTGACATAGGTGGCCTTCGGAGGAGCTGACTCATAGAGGAAGGGTCATCCTCACAGGATGAAGAATAGGCAATGCTAGGTTGACACTCGAGCACTTAATTTTAGGCCAAGTCCCGCTTATTTTTCCTGGATGTAAAGAAAGCTTGCTCGATCTGTGGCACCTAGTTGACTGGTGGAATTCCTTGGCTCAATGTAGAGAGCGCTTAGAAACACCGCTCGATGTGAGAATTGTGCTTGAGTATCTGGTCCCCTGTTCCGATTCTCGAGCACAGGGTTATCAGGAAACAGGGTTATAATGATAGTTACCATGCTTTCATGAACTAGGATACAATATGAGCGTGAAAGTATATTTTCTCCACTCACTCGTAGCCTACTTTCTCGAGAATCTTGGTGGCTTCTGCGAAGAGAATGGTGATAGGTTCCACCAGGATTTAAGAGAAATGGAAAGGAGATACCAGGGTAACTGGAATTCGTGCAAGATGGCAGACTACTACTGTTGTATGCTGAAGCGAGACTGCAAGGATGGTGGGTCAACTTTGGAAAACCAAGAAAAGAAAATTCAAAAACTAACCTAGAAATGAACTTGGTTGTAAAAATGTATTTAGTTTACTTGCATAGTAATATAAAGTTTAAAAATATTTCATGTCTCAATAAATTAATTTAAATTATGGGTTCTCGTTGATTCCGATAATAAAATTTGCTATTATATTGAATTCGATTTGTCAAAAATCCTGACGTGGTAGAAAAAAACTGAAGTCATATTCAGAATTAGCACTGAAAAACCATTCAGAAACACCTGATGTGATGAAATCATTGCTTAAAAAAGTTTTATTTGCACACTGGTGTCGTCATTTTCCCCCGTAGCGTGTGTTAGGAGTGAATGTATTTATTTGCGTAAGAGAGTCGATGGCCGAATATTGAGTACCCCATCGGCCCCAGTTAGGATGGGCACAATCGATTTAAGGGGCGATGGAGGGATTTGAGAACTCCATCAACTTAACTGAGTGAATGGTAAGTATATATAGGAAGAATGCATTTAAGAGTGAGTGAGAGTGTGAATGGGTTTGGTTTTAGGTATCTAGACCTAGGTGTTGACCAGGAGCCTAATCTCGGTGGCTGAACGGATAATACCGAGGTTTGAACCCGAATTGCCATCACCAGGGGTGGGTTTTCGAGGCCTGCCTATAATTTACTGTAGATTGATGCGAGAAGTGATAGGCTTAACTCTGTACAGCTGTATATTATGTACGTGCGTGTCAGATTTGAGCTTTTATAAATCAGTAGTGAGAGATGGGTTTTTATCCAACCGTGTTTGCACATATAAATTTTCTTCTAATTTCGGCTTAACTATGAGAATTAAATAGTTATTTGTAGCTTTATAAGCTATTACATGTAGCATAAAAGTATTTTCCATTCTCTTCTGAACTTGTCACAAATAAAAATATATAAGAAAATAGTGACAAAAGAATATTGTAGGGTTGTGTTAACTATGGGAAATCATTCCACCAATTGAAGTTTGACATTGTTAGGAAAAATAAACGTCTCGATCAACCCCAGGATGATTTCTTTCTGAATTACGAGGAGTACAGGTAGCCATGATATAATGGAGGTCGTAATAACACGTCTGGAGGGGCGAACTCGGGGAAAAAAATTATCAGTAAATTACACAGGCCGGTTCCGAGCAAGATGGAAACACTCCGTAGAAAGAGAAGGCAGATAAAACACGATAGACAGAATAATAATGGCGGCTGAGTAATTGGGTGAAATCACACGGGAGTTGTAATTTGTCCTTCCAGCCGTGGCAGGGAGAATGGAGGATTTATGACCATTCACACCTTCTTCTTCAGCGATGGTGAATAGTGGGGAAAAATGTAAAATGGGAATGACCGTACGTGTGAAAAGGCCGTCACGAACTCAATTCCAAGACAGAGTTTTACCAAGCTCATGTCGGATATGGAATCGTGCAGGTTCTCCATTTCCTTTTAAAATATCCAATCAATCAGATTTCGTCTATAACCAGCTCTTGAAAAAGGACTTAATATTTATACAAGTAGGCTAACACAAGTCCCAATGTACGGACTTGCGGTCAAATGGTTCTACGCTACATTCGTGACTAGGTAAAAATGAATCCTGAGAAGAAAGGCAACGACAAAAAAATCCTGAAGAAATCGTGTCTGGGACATTTAGGACCATAGAAGCGGAAAAGTCGTGCAGTTCCACTTGAAAAATAAGATCTGGAAAGTAAGATTAAAAAAGTTCACTTGAAAACTCACTAACGAACTGTAAAATCAAAGAAAAGATTATATTATTCTAAAACATACATTAAGGATATACAAATGCATATTATGTACAAACTGATTCACATGTGACCATATGGACTGTGAGATGGTTACAAGTATATGTCCAATAAATTTTTAAAGTGATCGTCTAGCAATAAAAACCCTCAACCCTTTCCATTTTTAATTCCCGTCTTTTTTACCACCTACTGTCCCTACAATTTAACACCCAGGATGTCCAATTTCTGTTAATTTTACCCCTTTTTATTTAATTTAGTTAGTTTAATTTTTTTGTTATAAGATTTAAATTTTTATTTAGTCAATGCCTATCAAAAAACACCGACCCCCCTGGATTTTGCACGAAGAAATGGCCCAATTTGGAAAAGCATGTTTTCTCAGCCTTTCAAGTCAGACTTGCGCAAGGTCTCATTTTTAGATAATTTTACGATGAAAAAAATTCCTTTTTTGAATGTTTTTCTAGCTTCATTTTGACAGTTTTTAAGAAAATTTTTGACCCAAAAATCGCGAATAACTCGAAAATGAGAAATTAAGCAAAGTGCAAGGTGATTAGTTGAAAGCTATTGATTATATGACCCCGCACCAGGACGATTTCCAGGATCCTCAGCTCAATTTGAAGTTTTCTTAAAAAACCTAAGCCCTCTCCTGTTGCGATTTTTGAAGGAAACATGGCTGTTATTGTATAAAATACATATCTCATTTTACTCGAACGCTTTACTCATATTGACATTCAGATCATTTTCCTCGCAATATAAACGAAAAGTGATTTAACTTATTCTAAGCAATTATGCCAATTGTCCGCATGAAAGAACGGATCAAAGCTCTCCTCTTTCCAATTTCAATCCTAAGTGCTCCAAGAGGTGAGTTAAATACTTTATTATGACTTGCGTAAAACAGGAAAACAGAAATGGGCTTATAACTTTACCCTGCATGACTCCCTCAAAGATACCGTTTAGAGTGACATCATTTTTCATGAGGCATTGAGTCTATCGCTTCACGGAAGATTATAAAAATACCTTCTTTTGAAAAATATATTACCATCTAGCTCTTCGCCCTTTTAAAGCCTTATCTGAAATATCTTAAATCTATTCGCTCAGGGTATTAAACAAACTGCGAAAATATAACTAAACACTTTCAATAAGGTGCTACGAAAAGAAATGCCCAATGTTTATTTCCAAATTCAAAATGTATACTTACATTTGACAATAATCCAAACCTTGTATATTTTTATTTTGTTTTATTGTTTATAGCCATGTTATTTAAAAATGTTTATTTTTATTGACCAACAAACACTCGCCGGTCGATAATGTCATGTTTTGTTTGTACCGTATGACCACCATTAGTGACATTTAAATTAGCCCCATCATGACATCCATTTGTGAACAATTGTTTCGCAAAGTTAAGACTTAAAGGTAGTAATAAACAATGTAAGTTTGTTGTTTGAATCTTGAACTTGAATTTTTGTAATCGATCTTGCCTTTATTGATGGATGTTCCATTCAACATCGTCGAAAAATATTATCTTATGAAATTATGATTTCTTAACGAAGGGACAAGATTCCGTCCTTATATGCAACTTTATATATTCAAATTTGGATTTATATTACATATTTACATTTTTTTATAAAGAAGAAAGGGTTCCTTATCCATGTAAATATTGTGTTAAATTGTTGATACAACACAAATTATATCAATTCTGCATACTCCAGTTTTCAAGGGGTAAAAGATGTCAGTTCGACTGCACTTCTCCCAACCCTTTTCCTCTGTACACAAAATAAATTGGATGATGGAAAGACAAGCCGACTGAAACTTTCCTACGCCTAATTGATATCAAGAGCCCGGCTTGATAATATGACATGGAATTGACTGGAGAACTTTGGAGCAACTTCACTATCTAATAATTAGCCGTTGGTGAGAGGGTACGAAAGGGATGGAACGCGATGGGCGGGACGGGAAAAGAACTGAAAGTGGGTGAAGGATAATAATTATAACGTCGTTATACGTGTTTTGCTTTCCCCCAAACCGAATTTCATTGAAGGTTCATGGAATGAAAAAGTGCGAAATAAAAATATATGTTAACATCCGTATTCTTAACTCACCAATTTTAAATACCTAAGAAAAGCTACGATGCGGGAACCACAAGATTAAAAGTTTTGCAAGATATTGTTAAAAATTGAAAGAACACAGTCAAACAATCGGCCCGATCAATGATCAATGAATAAATTCATTGGGGCCATGTCGGGATCGCTTTCAAAGCATAAATACCACTGTGGTTTAAGCATTGGTCGTTGGGTAATGCCCTACGAAATACATCACTAAATCCTTGGGACGGCCGCGAAATGATTGATTGCCGCAATCCGTTGCTGGTTTGAGTTACAAAACAGAGGTAATCCACCGAATTGCCATTGGGACGCCTGGCATTTAAACCAATGGATATAACCTACAATAACTAAACGGTTATTCTCCCCCTAAAATGGAATTACGGATTGAACAAAAACGCACGAAATCTTCCTTTGTTTAAAATTTTATATATTAAACTGTATTCATTCATTTCACAACCTCCGGTAGATAGATTTTCTATCCATGCTGTAATGCTTACGTCATCTATTTATTTGTTAATTATGTACACATGTATGAATGAATGTACGTAATGGAGAACTTTAGAGGTAATTTGCAAAGCTCCACGAGTTTGTAGTTATTAACAGTTACAAATCCAACATTTAAAAAAAATTCAAAATTTCAACATTTTTGTTTTTTCTGAATGTTTCGTGCAGAATGTTTTCATCAATTCTGCAATGTAAATAGGTTTCCTTACAGAAAATTTAACGTTCTTTCAGGTGGCACAGACAAAATTTTTCTACAGTCAGTAATTCTAAAGTTTATAAGCAATTCAGTGGACCTAATTCGAAAAATTAAAAAACACAACAAACCTGAAATTACTTATACACCGTTGAGATTTGTACAAGGGTTTATAGGTTTTTGTTGTATATGGTGAGTAGAAACACATCCTGAAATTTTCGACAATTATCGCCAGTCACCCTGTATATAAATTATACCATCCCCCTCATTTCTCCCAGTTTCTCATTCTCTCTCTCTCTCTTTCTCTCTCTCTATCCATCTACCGATCTATATATTTATTTATCTAACTTCTACCGATCTATATAATCTCTTGCACACGCCCTTAAAAATCATTAATTAATTATTAATGCTATGCATTAGTTTTCTTCTTATTTTTTACTGTGTTAGTTTGCTTTCTTGGAAATTTTCGGTGCCCTAGGACATATCGCTTAAGCTATTGCTTAACAGACGAAGGCATTATGAGAGGCAGTTCCTTTCTTCTCAATGCATAATCTAAAAATAGGTTAATTAAATATGCCTATGTTGTGTCAATGTTTATCGGTTCAGTGTACAGTCATATCACTTTTCTGAGTTTTATTTTGTCTGACTGTAGCAATGTGTAAAATCCTTTTTTTTTGTAGGTGTATTCTCAGATACCATTGACTATTATTCTCTCTCACTCTCTCTCTCTCTCTCTCTCTCTCTCTCTCTCTCTCTCTCTCGATTTCCCTCTCTCTTTCTCTCTTTGTTTGTAACTGTGTGTCTGTGAGTGCGAGATATTCCCTGTTTTACAAATATGCACTTAACATATTTTTCTATATTAATTCTATATTAAGAATCGCCTACTCTGATTCAACTATATACTCTCAAACTCTCTCAAAATATGTATGTAACAAAATCATTTGTTTTGTTTATTTTGTATTTATTTATTTTTGTAAAATCGAATATTACAAATAAACTAAAACACACAACAATAATAAACACTAAAACGTAATGGAATGATAAATATAGTTTTTCAATTCAAATCTATTCTTTTTTTCTTCCCTATCGCCCATCTCTATATCTCACTCTCTCTCTCTCTCTCTCTCTCTCTCTCTCTCTCTCTCTCTCTCTCTCTCTCTACCTCCCTGCCTACCCACCAACCTACCTACCTATTTAACTATCTAATCCATTTATCTACCTATCTAATTATTTCTGTCGATTTCTCTTTACTTATCTATTATCTCCCCTCCCTCCCTCCCAAAAATGTGGGAGTTGGTATCGAGGCGGGTTAAGACGTCAGCTTCTCAATTTGTAACCGAGAAACATGTAATGTTAATGAAGATGAAATTAACAGCATCACAACGCACAATAACCCTATGTATTTACTAGTGTACAATCTTAATTGAACAAATCTGATTTGTGACATAATTTGCTAAAACGCTCAGCATGAATATACATAAAAATTGGAGGACATTTTGAATTTTGGTACAGCCCCAAAAGTTTAGTGAGTGTCTAGTCTAAAACGGGTCTTATTCTTTGCAAAAAGGGTTCTATAAAAAAGTAAAAAAAAGATTTCAAATGAAGACATCTTTAAATAGTACTTAATTTCACTAATTTCGTGGTCCGCTTGACCAATTCATATATTATAATTAATTAAGGTTTTTAGTCGAGATAAAAAAGTCAATTGCACGAGCGGGATTCGAACCCACGATCTTCGGCTAGATACGCCGCTGCTCTACCGCTTGAGTTATCATGACCGGTCACGATAGCTCAAGTGGTAGAGCAACGGCGCATCTAGCCGAAGATCGTGGGTTCGAATCCCGCTCGTGCCATTGACTTTTTTATCTCGACTAAAAACCTTAATTAATTTTAAATAGTACTTTTGTCTATAAAAAATTGGAAAAGTAAGCAATCATAAAAACAAAATTATAAAAAAAAGTTGATTTCGTTTCTCTTAATACCATTCATCATCCCTGCTATTTTTTTTGTTTGACAATTTCGTAGATGGCTAAATCTTCTCTTTTTCAGAAAACGCACTTTCTTCCATGTACCAAGGTACATGTGGGCCCGCAAGTCACCACCTTGGACGACAGTGCGTGGCTACAGGCTGATAATTAAGTTCCTTGAAACAATTATGGAATAGTCAATGAACTAAATTGTCCTTTTGGCCTTGACCGTGGCGTTGACACCCTTGGAGAAGCCATGTCACTTTCGTGCCTTGGTTGACTCCAAGCAAGTCTCAGGAATAAGAAGAAGATGAACGAAATTTGATAGGAAAACAGAAAATTAATTTTATAATCTATCTCATAAAAACAGAAAACGGTTTTTTTGTCGATTTTATAATTTATACGCAGTCTGTCAGGCATAAAGATGTGCTGAAGTATGACCAAATCTCACTTAAACAAAATTCGATTTTTCAAGTTTTGCGGGATGATGCAAAAAACTTATAGTGGGCAAAATAAATCAGAAAATTAGCCTATTTATAATTAATTCGCATTAATGTACTGGCTTGGAGGTAGCTTGCGATAAACTTATTGTTAATGCGGGCTTTGAATTTGCCAGCTAAGTCGTAGAACAAGCCAAAATTACATCGGCCAAAAGCTAAATTCGCGCCATTTTCCAAAGAAAAACGGAACAACAGGCACGATTAAATGTCACGCTGTCAATTTTCCGCGGAAGGGGATGCCCATGTATTTAAAGCCGAAGGGTTTTTCTTACGATCGGCCGAGGCAAAAACGGCCGAAGCCCTTGGCTCAAACACTTGTGGGAACTAATTAAAAACGGATTACGCGTAAACCTAGTAGCGCGGGCCTGTTTCAATTACATTTGTGACTTCTGGAGAGAGAAATGGTTTAATAATTGGCAGTGCTCCCTTCTCCGAATTGCCGGCCCAGTTCAAAGAATCCTATGGAACGTTAATGTAAGTGAAGTTCTTAGTGTTCAAATATTTCGATAAAGGTTGAATTTTATCCTGGCAAAACAGTGTGCAGAACAAAATACACAGTTAAAACTTGCGCACATAAACCCAGCCTTTCCGTTTAAATATACTTATGTACCAAATTGAAATAGGGTTAAAATGTTAAGGACGGTTGACAGACAAAGTAAACAATTGAGCCGCAGTGCCCCATGGAGCGATGCGATAGTCAGGTAATATCAAGCAATCTTTAATAGACCGATACAACCTTTATCGGCGCAACATTCGCGTGCCCACTAGAGCAAGCAATACGATACATACCATAGTACCTTTTTACATTAAATTATTATATATGCTGACTAGCTTTTACCTGCGACTTCATCAACGCGGGACTTTTAATGCCATGCAGTGCTAGTAGGCTTTTTAATGCAATATGTAGTTTCTCAAATTCTTCTCTTCTTCAGTTCACTTCGGTCTATACAAATTGACCATATGATTCCCTTGGAGATGGAATTTCAAAAAATCTTTTCTTAACGGCTATTACATTTCCATTATAAGAATGCACTGTCGAAATTTCACCCCTTTAAATGCAGGGGTTTGGTCTGTGCGTTATCTCAGTCAGTCACAGAACTTTTTGATATATATAGATGATGTGGTACTACTGGCAGACTTTCCTTTGGTGATACAAAAAATGGTAAAAGATTTAGGAATGTATTGCGATTACTGGAAATTTAAAGTTAATAACGCTAAATCAAAAATTAAAATTATTATATTTAGAATTTAAATAGGTACACCCATATAATGTTAACAATATTTTCAGCTTCAGCTTTTGTGCTATTTTCTTCCGTGCTACGCTTGTTAAATTAGTTCTTGAATGACTTTTCAAAGAATAGTTCCATAAACACGGGTTCTGTTCAACTATTTTGTCAGAAGAATTAGCAGCAGAGACGTCCTATTGTTGACCGGACATAATTCACTGACGAGTCACGCCGATTGACAAGCTGTGTCGTCCCAACCGATACGCCGCCGATAATTATTGCCGTTGTATCGTAATAGCGCTGGAGTGCACTGGTGGCCTAATTTCTTAGGAACACGTAGTAAGCGATACGGTGTCGAAATTGCATATCGCATCACTTGTCGTATCGCGTATTGCATCGCACTAGTGGGCCCCGCGCCAAGTCATGTGAAAGGCAGCATTAATGAATGACCTAAGCGACTATTTTTCATTTTGAAACGTTTTCGAGACTGCAAGTCCCATCTTCAAAAAGTTTTCCAAGTGGAGTGCCGATGCAAACGGTAAATATTCAGGAAGAATACAGGTACAAGAAGAAAGTATATAGACGTTTGATAAATATAATAAATAACTGTACATAATTAGGCATAGTATTGACACCACTTATTGTCAGTTAATCGCAAACTTTGAGGATAAATACAGAATAATAAAGAAAGCGATTTATAATATTTATTCCCGAATTTTCCCGAGTGGAATACAGTTAAGACAAACTAGTTCAAACTAAATTATAGCCCTGTTCGGATTCGCAAAAATTTAAATTAGCTTAAAAACTGCGATTATCCAGAAGAAAGCATTAAAATGAAATCTAGTATATCAAGGAATGTTTGTAAAGAAACACTGAGTCAGGGATGGAGGTTTAAATCAACTGCACAAGGGTGAAAGTGTTGTTTGGCCATTTCTGAACATTTTGGTTTACATATAATCACTTTTAGTCCGTCAGATGCGTTTTGGTTTCTCATTACAGCCTTATCATTACAGAACATACTTGATTAGGTATTGCCACAGCACCTCTTAAGGGAAAATGAAATAAGTCCGGATCTAAGAGAAAGCCACTATAAATATCTGAACATAATAAAAATAAATGAGATGGATACAAAAATGTGAGATAAAATTGCCTTATTACGATATACAAATCTAACCTGGAATATGGTGTTGGGGAAGGAGTAAAAGGACCATATTTTGACCTAGCGAAACCTCTAGGCTCCACAATATTCATTTTCAGAACTGAGATCCATGCAGTACTAATAACTCTGCACAAAAAAGGGGGATTAAAATGGATTCAAAAGTGCACAGATATGCACATTCTCTTACAGTCAAGAATCACTGTAGTCTTTAAACCCCTCTGCCTTCAACGCAAAGATAGTCTGGGTATGCCTAACATATATACTAACATTTCAACTCCTGGGAAATCAGATAACTGTGATGTATCAATGGAGGCAATGAACAAGGTGGAAAATAACAAAAATAGGAGTGGCACTCATAACCTTTGGACCATAACAGGAAATTGAGACCTCCGCGCCCCAAAACAATCAAAAATTTTTCTCAATATCTCAACCATGAAGTAAAAAAACATTTTGTCTTCCAGCAGATGTTACAACTTTTGAAGATATCAGAAAAGTAAAAAATTCACCCCAACGTCGCATGATGAAGTATTTCGCAAATTTCTGAGGTAAAAAGAGACTGCGAAAGGCTTCTTTGATATCTGGCTGCCGGATGAGATTATACTGGCCATAGCTCGTTCTATTACCATTTTAAGAAAACCGACACAAACTTAGAAAGTAAACTAAGTCTGTCGTCAAAAGCAGTAACATGGGATCATGCCTAGGAAAGCGAATAGAAACTCGGAAAAGGGCAACTTTTTAGTTTAGAAATAAAAATGGTCAATTTATACCAATATAAGGGGCCCTGTAGTCACTAGTGACCTTGGAGGGAAAATGTCAAAAAACATCTGTTCCTCGACCTAAATGTCTATTCTTGTTAAAACCTTACACTGTTATTAAAGTGTACTAGTCAGCTTTAGACTGTTGATCAAGTTTCACAGGTTGGTGATTCTTTTGTATAGGTAACTGCTTGTGGTTTTTTCTCTTTTATCAGCAGAAATTTACACCCAGACTAATCCACTAAGACGACTCTTTTTGAACATAATGCACAATAGTAATTCAGATATCGTGAGATGCGGTCGGGTGTGATGTAGGTTTCAGAAAAACATTTTCTTTATCGTGCCAACGTTTCGATCTTTTATTGAGGTCATCTTCAGGGCCTGGGATTTACANGTGATGTAGGTTTCAGAAAAACATTTTCTTTATCGTGCCAACGTTTCGATCTTTTATTGAGATCATCTTCAGGGCTCAAAGTGTTTGTCTTCTGAGTAATTGGGCACTCTCAACACGACACGCAAGGATGGCACAATTACACAGGAGACAAACACTTTGAGCCCTGAAGATGATCTCAATAAAAGATCGAAACGTTGGCACGAAAAAGAAAATGTTTTTTTCTGAAACCTACATCACACCCGACCGCATCTCACGATATCTGAATTACTATCGATTAACGGTCACTAATCTCTACACACAATAATGCACAATGTTTCTTCACGCAGTGCTCCTATCCAGTACATGTGTCTTAGGCGCCAAGGTTTAATGAGGAGAATTTCCTGAGGGGTTAGAAGGAAGAAGAAATTTTGAGGCAGTTGAGAACTTTCAAGACTTCAAGAAAAACCTAACTTTTAGGTAGCAGCATAAGAAAAGGAGGCTGTAGTCACCAGTGACTCCGTAAAAATGATTTTGCTTAATGAAGATGATGAGAAGCCGAAACGCTTCTGGCTGATTAAAATCTCGTGAATAGGCAGAAAATTTGACGGGGAAACAAACAAACTACATTTAAACTATTGGCAGAAAAGGAGTGTGCTACGCAGGTTTGTCGATCTCCATTGTACAAAGCTATCTGAAAGATATAAATACAATTGTTTGACCACTTTGTGGAATTGCAAAAAAAAAAAAAAAAAGGAATTAAGAAAAAACCTAATATAAAACTAAAATATTTTTTTGAAAGATGATCGCCAAGGACGTTATCGTGATTTTTAATTATTATAAACTGGCAGACCGTGATGATGACCAAAGAAATAAAGCTGAAAGTTTGACAAAAGCCTGACAATACTCAGCAGATCCATTCCAATATAACGTTCAAAAAATGATCCACTTTTTCAAAAAAATAAACTTTATTATGTAAGAACATATTATTATGTTATTAGGATGTGGTTTTTGGATTTATATAAACCTAAAGGTGCACATGTGGCACACACATGAGGCATAGTTGAGCCTATTACCTCTTGCAGTACACCGGCACCTCCAGCTTTTATAATTTACACCAAATTTCCTCCTCGTCCTCCCGGTCCTTGAGAATCTCTCACCACGGTGGTTGACAGACCTCGGTCGTGTCAGTCCAGCACCGGTAGCTACAACTCACGACAATAAATTCATTCCACTCAACACATGTTAGTTACTCAAAACTTTCAAAACTATGTACGATAAAACATCCAAAAATCGGAACAGGCTACACAAAGATTCGCTGCCGTGCTCGTATATTATTATGTTTGTTTTTTAGAACACTTTCTTATCAATTCTTAACTTTACAATTTGGATGATTCAGTAATACACTCAGGTGAAACACAACAAATTTTCAACAGAGTAACTGCCCTCTACCAGCAATGTAATATTTTCGATTTGAAAAAGTCACAGCCGTCTCAACACAATGGAATCATTGTGAAGATTCCCATAGAGTAGGATAGAAGATTGGATAGACGACATTTAAAAAACAGCCTTCATATGAAATTAATTACGGTCATAATAAAAAGCAACAATGAAAAATCACTTGCCCCCAGGTTTTATTCCAATCAGGCGAACGACGACAGACGCCTCAGGAAAATGGATGGCAACACGGAAAGAATAAGATTCGGGCAAGACATCCGGTTGACCATATCCATGGAACAAGGAGCGGCTGGCCGCGGAATGGCGTCCAAACCACGCCCACCTGTCAACCATTGGTCTTTTCAAAATCTGACAATCAATAATTATTAACTTTTACGCTTTTTTTCACTCGCGCACTTCGTTTTTTTCCAATTTGTTCTTTTTGTGTTGTTCCGAGGAGTTAATGGGAAGCGTGACCCGAGCTTATGGACGTGGGCGATCATTGATCGATTGGCCATTTCGGCCTGAAATGGTTTGAAATTTTTTTTCGGAACGTGTAGTCGATAAATTAATATAATGAAAAAGTTACAGTATCACGAACAAACGTCATACGTGGTTCAATGTTAAAAATCTCGTCTACTATTTTATTTTCTATATTTTATACATATCACTTAAAATGATAATTTTATGGTACAAGTTGTAAGATTCTTTCTTTTATTTACTTTATAAAAAGTTCATTATTGCAAGTGCAAAAAACCATCTCGTTTTATATATACTATATACAAAGGAAACGAGAGCGGGAGGGAGGAAGAGAGAGAAATAGAAAGAAAGAAAGAAAGAAAGAGAGAGAGAGAGAGAGAGAGAGAGAGAGAGAGAGAGAGAGAGAGAGAGAGAATAACAGTCAATGATATCTGAGAATACACCTACAAAAAAAGGTATGTAAACGAATAGAACTGGGCTACTTGCAAAGGTGCTAGACACAGAGAAGGAAAACTTCAGCTCAGGAAAACTAGCAAGCACATTGCTACAATAAAATATATAAGCTAAATAAAACTCAGAGAAGTGATATGACTACATACTGAACCGAAAAACATTAACACAACATGGGCATATTTAATTAACCTATTTTTAGATTATGTACTGAGAAGAAAAGAACTGCCTCTCATATTGCCTTCGATTTTGAAGCAATACCTTAAGAGATATGTCCGAGTGCACCGAGAATTTCCAAGAAAGCAGACTAACACAGTAAAAAATAAGAAGAAAACTAATGCGTAGCATTAATAATTAATTAATGCTGTTTAAGGGCGTGTGAAAGAGAATAGATAGATCGGTAGATTGATAGAAATAGAGTGAGTGAGTGAGTGAGAGAGAGTGAGAGAGAGAGAGGGAGAGAGAGAAATGGAGAGAGTTAGAGGAGAAATACAGAGATCCATAGATATCCATAGATAGGTAGAGAGAAAGAAAGAGATAACGAGAGAGTGAGAGAGAGAGAGAGAGTGAGATAGAGGGGGGGAGAGTGAGAGAGAGAGTATAATAGTCAATAGCCTGAGAATACACCTACAAAAAAGTATGTAAACGAGGAGAAGTGGGCTGCTTACAGAGGTGCCAGACAGAGCAAACTCACGAAAACGGGCAATCACTTTGCTTCATTGAGGCGAAATAAAACTCAGAGTAGAGATAAGACTATACACTGAACAGAAAAACATTGCCATAACATGGGCACATTTACTTACACTATTTGTAGATTATGCAACGAGGAGGAAGAAACTGCCTCTCATATTGCCTTCGACAGTGAAGCCATAGCTTAAGAGATAAAGCCTATGGCACCAAGAACTTCCAGGGAAATGAATTAATTGCTATAACCCTTTTTACAAGAAGAACTAGTCAATTAAAGAGAACTAAGGAACTAGGAAAAGTACAATAAACAAAAAAAGGTGGAGTGCTTACGGAACACAAAGCCCCCACTTCCTAGTAGCACCATACCTCACCTGTCCTCTCAGACGTGTTTCAAGATTTCGACATTTTCAGTTCATTTTGATTACAATTATATTAATAACTGATCGATAAGAAAAGACCGGACTACACAATCACCCTCGTCCAGTCTCCTCAAATTTTAGAGTTTATCTTTTTAGATATATGTTTATTTTCAGATTGTGTGTGATACTTTCATAATCTAGATCTGTTTCTGGATTATTCGGTTTTTTTTGGTGTTTTTATTAGGAGGGGGGTATGTAATCTGAACCAAATTCAGTACCTCCTCGCGGGATTTTTTTGCAGTCATCTAGCGAACCGTCGAATTGCCGCATGTTGCCAAAAGAATAAATTAATCCATATATGACTTTATTTCATTATGTATTTACACAATAAACATGATAAAATGTTGATTGGTCATTGTAGCTGCCTGATGATGCTTAAATAATAAAAAAAGCTAAACCGGTTGCAACATCCAAAAAACTGTCTCAAAAAAGTGATGTGAAACGTCTTAACAACCCTAAATTTAAAAAATAAGTTGTGAATTTATTTGTATGAATTCATACTTTGTTTAGTTTTTATGTTTTGTTACGATTTAATTTTACATTTTATTTGTACTGTTTGGACAACCTAGGAATGTTGAAAAATTCAGGGAAATCGCGGTCAAAAGATATCTTACTCTAAATCAAGGCCGATGGGATCTAAACAACCGGTGGAAATATGTTTTTTTGTTTCCCGGCTCCGATAGGAATAAACGATAAGCGAGGCGGCGAAGGCGGACGGCCACAATTGTCAAACGATCAAATCCGCCGGTTAATGCGCGTTGGCCACGGCACAGGGCAATCACCGACGGACGGTACGAATTACTACCACACTTTAATAATATCGGGGGATTTTTTTCCCCCGGTTTGACAAAAAAGAAAGGCCCGGATAAGGAAAACGGTTTGCTTTTTGACCGCCTGGAACGTGAAGAGAAAGGAAATGAACGGAGTGCGTGGAGGAATGGCCTGCGCTGTCACGGATTCCTCCTCTCTTCCATCACGAGCAGAGGCGTCCTTTTACCTTTACCGCTTCCTTGCATAACTGGAGACTTGCTGGAAGTGATTTATGTCCGTGTTCACCGATTGTGCCTCACTGGTATTACGGTGCCGCGGAAAAGGACAAAACGGACATTCGTCATTTTACACAATATGGTTTTCGTTCGTGTCGTTCCACCTATTCAACTACGGCGTGGAAATGAAGCATAACATATAAAAGTGAAAATCCAGCGGAGAAATATAGATAAATGTACAATTTTATAATAAAAGCCGACCAAGGATAATGCTAATTAGAAAGAAGAATAGTACTATCTATGAAATATCCCCTTCGTCAGGATATTGGAAATGCTCTCAGTTATCGGGTTTGTTCAAGATAAACAGCAAGGTTTTGCTTTATTGTCAATTTTTCGACTGTATATTTAGTCATTTTCAAATTGCTACAATGACAAAACCGTTTAACAATACAGCAATTCAAGAAAAAATACACATTTTTGTTTCGGACTTACAAAAACAATGTCCTAAGTTTATAATTATTTATGAGCATACGAAAATCACGGTACAGGTAACAAAATAAATACATGCCTCTCTTTATCACAGTACAATATCATTCAAAAAAGATAGCAGACCAATTAGGTGCCGTTCTTACATAATATCCAAAGCACTAACGCAACTTTCCCTCTGTTGGAAGGTTTTTTACAAATATCAGAAAAAAAAGCATTAGGTTTTGCCACAGATGGAAACTCAGGTTAAACACAACAAAAACTGAGGCAATTCTATTCACAAAACGACATCCTATACATAGAGAATTTATAAGAATCGGTGACTCAAATGTTCCTTGGCGCAATAGTGTCCAATACCTTGGTTTACACCTCGATAGCAAGCTTAACTTTGGTACCAACACTTGTAAAAAAAGTTGATAAAGGGAAGTGTGCTATCAAGACTCTGTTCCCTTTAATGTGTAGAGAATCTGGAATGAGCCCCCAAAATAAACTCATTATATATAAAACTATAGTCAGACCATTGCTGTTATACGCCTGTCAGGTATGGAGCTACACAGGTAACACCAATATAAAGTGCCTACAAACAATTCAAAATAAATTTTTAAGGTTAATTACATCCTCTAAAAGAAGTGTTCGTATAAATTATATGCACGACATTTTAAACATCCCATACATTAAGGATGATATCAAAAGGATCACTAGCTCCTTTTATGAACGTAGCGCTGAGAGTACAAATATGACAGTAAAGAATGTAGGAAATTATAACCACAACAAAAATTGGAAACGCAGGAGGATCAAACACATTTTAGTGTGACTGCTTTGTATATTTATTCACTGTGATATTATTTATTATATTATTTATTAAATTGTTAATTTTACTGTTTATATATGTATTTATTTATTTATTTACCAAATTAGTAAATGTCAGACTATGTATTGTACAAGTCTATTCAATGATTTTAACTCAAAATAATTAGTAATTATTTATTAACTTGCTTATTTATTAACTTATTTATGAAATTAGCTAATATTAAAGAAATGTGTTGTTTATCAAACTTATCTATTGTACATATGTAGTCAATGACTTATGATTTATAATTTATAATATATGTAATTATTTCTAACTTCCCTATTTATTAATGTATTCTTTCTGCAAGTGGTTTTTAGTATAATTTTCACCACTGTTCTTATTTCTCTAGGCCAAATCAACAAATATTGTAAATATACTTAAGCCCTCTGCCACAAGGATGTTTAATGTCCTAGACATTTCCCCTTGTAGTCACTTTGTACAAAATATATGTAAAATTATCTAATAAATAAACTCGAACTCGAACAAATATCAGAACTTATATAAATAAATATGAATAAATAAATATGAATAAATAAATATGAATAAATAAATATGAATAAATAAATATGAATAAATAAATAAATAATAAATAAATACATAAATCCCGTTCCCGCTCTACTATGGTTTTTGTAATCATATGTTTGATTAATCATGATGGAACTAATAATATAAAATATGTGCCATTAGGGATGGTTAGAAGGTAGGTAAAAGAAATTTATGTAAATTTTTTTTTTATAAAAAAAATATTTAAAATTATTAGGTAAATTAAGGCATTATCAAATTATTAGGGAAAATTACTTTAATTTACTTTTAGGTAAAAGAAATTTCCACAAAATTAAATAAATTACTAAAAAGAAAAATAGAAAACGTCAGTTGTTTGCAAATTTGAAAACAAAATAGAAATTTTTTTTACAAAATTAAAAGACAAAGAAAAAAAAAGTAAAAATATCCAACGTTATACATTGTGTTGATTGTAACGATTGCCCCACGTGTAGTAAGGTCTGACTAAACAATTTTTGGCCGAACGCATTAGTCCCACAAATAATATGATTACAAAAACCATAGTTGAGCGGGAACGGGACTCGAAACATTCAATTGAACACAAAAACACAACTTTAAGTTAAATATTCTTTGTATATAAAGTCTCGGTTGAAATGAAAAAAGATTAGTGCCATGAGCGGGATTCGTACCCACGACTTTCGGCTCAATAGCCCCTGCTACTTAGAGTCACGATATCTTAAGTGGTAAAAGCAGCTGCGTACTAAGCCGAAAGTCGTGGGTTCGAATCCCGCTAGTGGCACTAAACTTTTCATTTCAACCAAGACCTTATATACAAAGAATATTTAACTTAAAGTTGTGTTTTTGTGTTCAATTGAATGTTTCGACAGTCCCGTTCCCGCTCAGCGATGGTTTTTGTAATCATATTATTTATGGACGGAATGCGTTGGGTCAAAAATTGTCTATCCTGACCTTAGTACACGTGGGGCAATCGTTACAATTAACACAATTCACGGTACAATTGCCATCCGAAGATACACACATAAATAATTTACAAAATATAAATATCCCTGGACTATGCCATAGATACACATATATTTCCACCCGATTTGAGGGTGATGTCGTCAAAATGGTTTAAAAAACTTTAATAATAACGATCATTTTCATTTTTGAATAATTAATGATAATTTTTCTCATTATCATATGTTTTACCCATGTAGGGGACTAAATAAAATTATCGTTATTATTACAGGTTTTTAATTTTTTATTTTTTTATTATTTTTTTTAATTTAATTTAATTTTTTTTTAATAGTCCAGGTATATTTATTTTTTGTAAATTACTTATGTGTGTACCTTCGGATGGCAATTGTACCATGAGGTTTTCCATGTTTAGGTCTGATGATGGGCCGTAAGCCCGAACGTGCATGTAATAGAAAAAATAAATAAAATATTTCAACCATGGATAATTTGGGATTTTTCAACCATTTACATAATTAAGATTTTCTATGGTACAAACATAGAGATCATGTTTCAGCTTGAAAGGGGTGCACTTCTTTAATGAATTTGATTGCCCACATTTTATCTAGCTCAGAATATACCGGTTTCTCATTTGGGAACCATCTATTATGCATTACCATATAATTGTATTTGGTTAATTTCTCGAATAAATTTGATGAATATTTGAATAGACTTCTTATTCTCCTCATTATTTACGTTGGTTGACGAGTCAACCTGCTAAGTATAACTCACAAGACGTTGCTTGGTGGCTTAATTAACATTATGTTGTACGAAAGTGTTACGGACCTATTGAAAAACTGTGTTCGTACAATATACACGAAAAGTCGTTTAACACTAAAAAGGTGTTTTCCTTTCTTTTGTATTTTTTTTTTAATATTTCCGTGTGGTCTGTTTTTACGAATCGATTGATAAGATCGGAGGGAGGAGCTTAGCCCACGAAATGTTTCCAAAAAAGGTTTCAAGTAGTATAATTGTAGTGCTGGCTGCACGATAGAAGGAACGCGATACGGCAATAAGAGAAATTGTTGAAACGTCCCACCCACATCTTATTTTTTTTCTTTCTCTTTTTGTCCTCTTTCTATCAAGTCCTTAGGAAGAGTGAGAAATTGAAAATGTTTGTCATATATCGACGGAAGCATATTCATAACGAATTCAGTCATGTGTTTGGAAACTCGTTTTATGATTTAATTTTTTGATGGTTTTCAAATCATCGATATTCAATTCAATTCCGTTTAAATTACATACAATTTTATAGAAATACAATTTTATAGAAAAGTATGAACAAAAACGACAATAAAGGTTATATTACGTTGTAATGAACGTCGTTCAGTTCTGAACTCCATTTAAACCATCCTTCGGGACGTGGGTTCGAATCCCGTTCTTGAAATAACTTTTTCATTTCAACCAAGACCTTAGATAAAAATAATAATTAATTGAAAGAAATAATTTGGTCAATCAGACCACTAAACAAAATGGATTAAATATAGTATAACCCATTTTATAATAATATATAAAAAATATTGACGACATAAAAATTGTAGACTATGAAAAATTTCTAGGGCGTAGATTACGCAAAGAATCTATATATGCCCAAAAAGATCCCAATGCTTGCAATTTGAAAACTGATTACAATATTATTAGTACAATTTATACCTGGACTTACTTACTCTAGAGACTTAATTACTCCTTCAACCTGATGATGAGCTAAAAGCTCGAAATCTGGATCGTTAGAAAACAACTTACTGTGAGTAGGAACTAACTTTTTAAAAAGGATTGAATACCGCACTCACTCCACCATTCATCATTTCCATCATCTTCCATGTTGTCCAAAATCTGATTATCAAGTATATTTCAGATAATGTTAAGTTTTTTCTCCATAAAATCCCTTGTATCTCATCAAATGTTAATCCTAAAGTAAATTGGATTACATTAATAAAAAGAGCATTAAAAATCTATGATAATCATATATGTTTATTTTAAGCTTAGGCAAAACAAAGGCTTAGCAGATGAACTTTTTTGAGTTGCCAAAGTTCAAAGTGTAAGAAATATTTTCATGGTTTTGTAAACATGACTGAACCATTTCATGATCTTGTTAAATTGTTGAAATGTAATGATAAACAGCACGTTAAGAAGCATTAATAGCAATAAAAATTTTTGTCATCATTACGAACTAAATCTTCCGTTTTGCTTAAAAACATCGATTTTCTCACAATACCCAGTTCTTTGTGGTGTTTGATGTACCAAATCCTCGAAAATATAATGCACCTATCTTACCAAGCATACCATTCGAAGGTTTATTAAATGAAGCAGTTTTTGTGGAATGAGCCAAACTTTAGGAAGTTGAAACTGTGAATTTTTGAAATTCTTGGTAGATCTTCCAATTATTAATTTTATAGGTTTGTACCAGAGAAACGGTTTTCATTTGCACCGATAGGGTTCCGAAGATAAATCATTCTTTAGGTAGTGTAACGTAGATTTTACAACTAACCTTAATTTTGATGACAATTGCTTAGTTAAACTGAATTTAAGGAACTAGCAAAAGCACAATAAACCAAAAGGTTGCAATGGTTGGAGAATAAAAAACGCATGCTTCTTAATCTCTTTTCATCAACATCATCATCTTCGATGTTGTCCAATAGTTGTTTCATGTTGTTTAGCAATTTCTAAAGTAAAATTTAAACTTTCTTAATTCTACTGCGTTTACAGCCAATCATCCATTAGTACAGCAAACCATCCTGTATGGCGATAACATCTCAAAACTGAAGAACAGAAAGAAGTAGAAAGTAAATATTCTAAAGAACAACTGATAAAGAAGATATTATTCGTGGATCAAAACAGGCTATTCTAAAATGACTTTTTATTAGTCTGAAATGCTTATGACTTAGAAAAAAATGATTTCCTGTCTGGAATAAATAATACTTAGTTATTATGGCGACCGCCTCAGGGCCTGTTCCATGAAATAGGAGGACCTGTAGGTAAAAATTGATGGCCATAAATGAACAAGAAGTAAAAAAGGGAAAAGAAAGATTTATATCCATTAAGCTCCAGGAGCGATTAAGGCATAAAGGAAGCGTACAGAATCGGTGAAATATCAACGTTCTTAGTTTCCATGGTGTCTAAAAACAAAACAAAAACTATTCCAAGGCGTTTTTCTAGGATTGGCCGGTGTGGGCCGAGAACAATGAGCCATTAATAACTTTCACCATGGCGTCGGCCAATTTGATATATTTGCCGGGGACGTCCCATTATCTAATCGTCATGAAATGTTCATTCGATTTTTTTTTAAATAGTACATTTATTGCTGCCTTCAATGAGCAGACGTTATAATTCCAACCGGGTTTGACAATTACTCAAGACTATAATTTTCTTAGTAGCCTTCCATCAGACAGAAAAAGACAAACAGAAATTCTCCATTTCCCATAGAGCAATTATGGGAAATTCTTTTGGTATTCGTATAAACTTATAAGTAATGACCGAGAAAATTATAGGCTTCAATACGAGCCGCATATATTTAGGTTTATACGGGAACGAGATGTGTCTTCATGATCATTGTGCCATTCAACTCTCTCAAATTACATCCGAAGTCCTTGATTCTTCGATAAGAGATCCTGAGGAAGACGTCAGCTTTCAAACTAAATAGTTCAAATTAAATAGACAACATCCAGTGTATTAACATATATCGCCAAGTTGGTTTCATGGTCGATATGTATTTTTTAAGTTGTCTCACCATAAATGTATAAAATATTGCAATATTGATTTTTTTGCTTTATTAGTTCTTTAGTTGTTAAAGACAGTACAACCCAATTTTTTATTTTATTCATTAACTCTCCAAAGAAAAATCCTGAGTTGAGAGTAGGAGTTGGCAAATTACTTATTAAACAATATATACTTTAAGAATTAATATAAATATCTGAATCAATATTTAGTATAACTGTTTAAATTATCCAAATTATATAAATTTAAATATACTTAAAAGTAATTGAATATTTAATTTTATAATTACAAATAAAAAAATATAATACGTATTACATTTATTTACATTTGAGCTAATAAAAAACAAAAAAATCGATATTTCCAACATATTGATATAAGCTTCTAAATAAGAAAACTTTAATAGCAATAATAGAAATAAAACATTACAATAAATCACTTAAGAAGCTCTCGCGTATCGAGGACTGTCGATAGGTGGCTCTCGAACGATCTGGGGTCGTCCTCACCTGAATGAGAATAGGCCACGTGAGGTTGACATACGGACACTTACTTTTGGGCCAAAGCCCGCGTATGTGTCCAGCTTTCAGAGAAAGTTTGCTCTTGCTCTTTGTGTCCCACCATTAAATTATGGAATTCCTCGGCTACACATAGAGAGCACTTAGGAATGCTACCAGATATATAATGACAGCAATAAAAAGAAAACCAAAAAAGCTGTTTGGTATAAAATAGAACATAAGATACAACATCGAGCTTCTAAAAATTTTATTAATTTAAAAAAATTCCACCTTCTTACAGAATACAAGACTGACATCGACCCCTTACAGATTTTACTGCTTTCAAGCTTTATTAAAAAAACGACAGTAATATAAAGTAAACCAAATAGACACTTTAGTGCACAATTGAACAGAAAAAACAATAACAAGGTTTTAACAATAAATTGTTAAAAATGTCCACGTTCTTAAAGAATACAAGCTTGACATCGTTTCCAGACAGATTTTATTGCTTTCAAATATCTATTAAAATAATGCCAGCAATACAAAGTAAACCAAAAAGGCGCTTTGGTACAGAATTGAACATAAAACAAAACATCAAGCTTCTAAAAATTATATTAATTTTAAAAACAAGTCCAGCTTCTTAAAGAATACATGCCTGACATCGATTACCTGCAGAAAAATTAAAAAATTATGACAGTAATATAAAGGAAACCAAATAGACACTTTAGTGCAAAATTGAACAGAAAAAACAACAACAAGATTTTAACAATAAATAGTTAAAAATGTCCATGCTGTTAAAGAATACAAGCTTGACATCGTTTCCAGACAGTTTTTATTGCTTTCAAATATCTATTAAAATAATGTCAGCAGTACAAAGTAAACCAAAAAGGCTCTTTGGTACAGTATTGAACATAAGACAAAACATCAAGCTTCTAAAAATTATATTAATTTTAAAAACAAGTCCAGCTTCTTAAAGAATACATGCCTGACATCGATTACATGCAGAAAAATTAAAAAAATATGACAGTAATATAAAGTAAACAAAATAGACTCTTTGGTACAAAATTGAACAGAAGAAAAAGGACAGTAAATTGTTAAAAATGTCCTCATTCTTAAATAACACAAGCCTGACATCGTTCACTGGCAGATTTTACTGCTCTTAACCTTCTATTAAAAAGTAACGGAAGTAGAACAAAGTTAACAAAAATTCTCTGAGGTACCAATTGAACTTAAGAAAAAACTAGAATTTTCGAAAAATTAATTTAAACAATTTGCCGGATTCGTGAGGAGCGGCCATGAATGAGGTTTTTAAAAACCCATTTTTCTTTTTTGTCGAAGTTTCAACCTTTATTCGGGTCATCTTCAGAGCCAGAGTGAATTACCAAACATACGTTGATTGGAAAAAATTCAATACAGACTTAAATATAAACTTTGGATCTAGTATTTCACAGTCACATAAAGTGTGTTGCTTCTTCTTGAGGTGTCATATTAGTGTGCGAAATTGTTGTGAAACTTGAATCCGTGTTTTGCTGTTTAAATCACCACACTTTAAATGAATATGAAATACTTGGTTAAAGCCAAATTTACATCTGAATTTCATTTGTTTTCAATCAACGTCTGTTTTATAATTTACCAGGCCCTGAAGATGACAGAAATGAAGGTCGAAACGCCGGCAAAAAAATGAACAAAGTGTTTTTCTGAACTACCTCATTCTTGACCTCTTCTCACGAATCAAACAAATTAATAAATAATAGGTCACTAAAAAACACACATTAATTTAAATGTTAAAAATGACTACCTTCTTACAGAATACAAACCTGATATCGTTTTCTGACAGATTTTACTGCTCATTGACATAAATCATCAAAATCATGGCATGGTTTTTGAATAAAGAAATATATTCTGACTTGATAATGATGGTAAATTAAGTCTTTTACTATTAGAGTTGACCAATATAGTTTATGTTAATTAATAAGAATTTTTTACTTAGCTATTCCCATATATTAAAAAAAAATCATTAAAAAACATGTTTTTAAAGTCATAAAAATCACTCCTAATAAACAAAACGAAGCAACAAAATTAAAAGAAGTGGACCTAATACAGTTCCTTGGGGCATACCTCAGGTCACACATTTAATATTCCTTTGAGTATCACCTCTAACATCAAGCTTTTTGAGATTCTTCAATAATCATAAATAGTTAATAGAAGGTACTAGTTTTATTATATTCTGTATGTATATATTATATATACACAGACTGATTACATAATTACCATTAATGAGTGTTTCATATATATATTTAGAAACGTCCAAAATAGCATGGAAGGTTGACTTCTCGATCTGAAAACTATATGAATATGCAAAAATAATTATTGTAAGTTGCAAAAAGTTAACTAGTACAATTTTATAACGCTTTATGACAATTTAAAATGATTTGGTTATTATTGTATTAAATCCATTATATTTAGTGGTCTGTTTGACAAAAGCACTTCTTTCAATTAATTAATCGTTTTATGAAAGGTTTTGGGCGAAATGAAAAAGTTTGTGTCACGAGCGGGATTCGAACCCACGACCTTCGGCTCGATTCGCCGCTGCTCGAACCACTTACCATGTCACGATAGCTCAAATGGTTAAAGCGTTGGAATCCCGCTCGTGACACTAACTTTTTCATTTCGACCAAAACCTTACATAAAACGATTAATTAATTGTATTAAATGTTGGGTTACTTTCGGAATAATATAGCACAAATACGCGGGAAACGAAATGTAGTTGTGTTGTATAAATAGAATGACGTTGTATTTCCGGCCTGTATAAAATAAATAAGAAAGATTCGGCAGAGATCGAATCCTTGTGAAGGGGTTCGGTAATCCGCAGAAACAGAGAGGAGAGAGAGATAGAAGAGGCGGTTCTTAAAGACGCTTTGAAACATTTATACGTGGCTGTTGGATGTGCCACCCCAAGGAGTGACGTTGATGGATCACCGGGCGGCCTGACTCACCAGAGAGTATTTAGATGTAGCACCCACCCCCCGAGCAACCCTCTACGCCTCCGCACGGCACCCCACAGCCGAAAGCGATGCCCGAGCGAATTGGATTCATTAAAATCCTCCTGGCACGCAACACCCAGCACATGTGTGCCTCCGCCCCCGACCTGGACTACAGGTGGTATTTAATAAACGTTAGGATGTCCGTTTCTCTCGCTGCATCTCCACGACCCTCATGAACCCCGTCATGTGGCATGTGGTAGGAGATGTCGGGGATGATTAGCACACTGAATTTGGTGAATGTAAAATATGAAAAGGAAGTGAGTCCTTATGTAGAGAACATTTCACATCGTATTGTCTGAATACAGAAAATAAAATCTTTTCTTTCCAATATTTTTATACAATGACCACTGACCAGAGAAATAATAAAAAATAGTTTTATTTAAAACTTGATAACATCATTGAGTCACCTATCTTATCCAGTATATCTTTTCATTCTACAACAATCCATCTAATCTCATCATTTCGGTTTGCCACATATTTCTGATACTCGTCAACGTCAGGCTGGCCCTGAGTGGTGTGAAAAAGGCCAACAAAGATATCCCTAGAAATAAAAAAACTAAAAGGTTTATCTTGGTCGAATGAGAATAAAAATACTGGGAATTAAAAAAGACAAAAAGATTACTATCTACCGTGACAACTATGTTACTCATAATCGACTTCTTCAACCTAAGGTAATGTAAAATTGACTTAAAAAAGGCTTTAGGGAGCTACAACCCTTACGTGGAAGAGCACAATAGTAAGGCCTTTTATTAATGCGAACCTACTAACTTTACATAATCTATTATTTTTTTCATGGTCAAATCAATGTAACAAGTCATTAAATAGCTGTGTTAGATAGTATTGTGGTTTTATTGAATTCTACATGAATTCATTGCATATAAAAGGGGTATTCACGATGTTTGTAAGAAGTTATCTCGTGTTAACTCGAATAGAGAAATGTCCAGTAAGATCGTAAACGCCCCCTTCTTTTCTTAGCATGTTGAATGTTAATTTTTCCGCAATGCTGCGCGTGGCGATTTGTAGAACCAAAAATAAAGATATAACAGTCCTTGAAGGCGTGTTGAGGTTTGTTATGGTTTTTTTTCTGTTAAATTGTAAGATGCCAGAAGTTAATAAAAAAGGAAAATTAACCAACTTTTCCATTCGAAATGCTATCTATTCACTCGAAAGTACTAACAAATGGCACGCTTCAATTCGTGCCGACATACTTAACATGTATCCTAACGTCATACAGCCTACAACTTTATTAGGATTATCTATTATGAATAAGAGTATCAGGACAGGGCAGAAATTAACAAAAGAAATGTATTGGTAAGATTTAATTAATGCGTATTTAAGAATAAAAATACGTGTTAACAAAAAACAGCTGTTATATTCATGGCTGTCATGTTGGTTACCGACGCGCTAACGGATAGCACTGTGACTATTTTTTCGACCTAACATTGGCCCTGGCCAAGCAATGTTAACTAGCCGATTCTTACAAGTCTACGTCATCATTTTTCTCGATCTAACAGGACCTAACGGAGTTATCAGGAAGATCGAGAATACCCCTAAAATGAATTTATAAAAATTGTAGCTAACGATTAAATACATATAATGCTGTTTGTCAAAGCAGGTTATAATTTTGTTATTTAACTTCAAATTTTGTTAGTTTCTATAATTTTCTCTTGTTGCGGAAAAGTGTTACAGTCTAAAAAAATCGATATGGACTCCGTTTTAAATACCACTAGTTTTCTAGTTTCAGCAACCCTGGTCAATTTCGGTAAAGGTTTTAAAAAACAAATCAACACCTTTTTTCTGAATGGTCGTAGGTTGGAGTTTTTCCACAGGAAATCTCATTTTCTCGAGTGAGGATGTAAAATTGGAATTCGGGGCTTGAGGGTGTGCGGCTCTAAGCCCTTGGCAAGCCTGTGATGTGGGGATCAGGAGAGTGACAGAGCAAATTGGATCCTCGGGGTCACCATCCGACCGGTAAAACACCATCCTTTACCATCTAACTTGATGGGATATTTTACGGAAAAGGGGTACCACGAAAAACGCCTGAAACGTCTTTACACACGATCCATTAATTTAACATAAAAATGAACTAAAAAAAAGAAAATTCGGCCAAATCCTTATGTTAAATATTCCAGGTTTAGACCCATCTTCCCAACCCAATCAATCGAACACCTTGAGTAAACTTCAAAAAACAAATTTTGCAATATCTGTAATTATAGTGAAGTTATAATAAAACGAGAGGCCTTCCGTACAATTCACTTACCAAAAAACACGCCACAATACTTGTGATGTAATAAAATAATACAACACGATTTTAGTACAAAAAATAAACTTGGGTCACTATTGAAAAATTAAAAATGAAAGTCAATGGTTCGAGAAAGAACATTAGGCAATTTTCAAATAAACATACACAAGCACGAGACCTTGGAAGAATAGGAATGACCTCATTACAGCAAAAAACTATCTGACCCTCAAGAAGGAATGCAGCGAAGACAAAGAAAAAAATTGGACACGTCTTTGACCTCTAACAGAAATCTGGGACAGAGAGAAAATAAAAATGTCACAAATTTAAAAATGGGACTGGAAGAGTAACAAATAAAATAATAAATTATATTATTTTTTATATGTGGGAAAGAAATACACCAAGACAAAACCTTAGCTTGCCTTAAAAGACTCCTTGTTGATAGATGATATAATGTAAAGTAACTCCTAGCCCTCTTAAATCAACTTTATTTTTCATTAAGGAAAAAAAATAATAAAAAAGACGGATCCATGTACCTGAAAAGTCCCCCTGCATATAAACAACGCAATATAACCTATGAATTTCTTACAAAATCAATAGTGGGTGATAGGAATCAGAGAAATTATCCAAACCCAACATTGAAAATGACGAAATTCATTCCTTGAGTACTGCATAAACTCTTGAGTAGATGGGACTTGTAAAGTAACGATAATACCGATAAAAATACCGGTAAAAATCCTTTTTTTAAAGGAATTGTATTGCAGGTTGCATTCAAAAAGTTTTATTAAAGGAGCATCCCAGACATTTTCGCAAAAACCTACGACATTTGAGGACTAGAATGATAGCTGGACTTTCACAAAATACTGGAGATTCCTAAGGAATAAGTATAAAATCGGAGCTCACAAACAAGCTGATAACAAGTGATGATATTGCCAAGAAGAACAAGAAACAGAGGAAAATGTCCTCTATTAGTTTATGCAGACTGAGATTCATACTCCTGGGAGTGGAAGGCAAGGCCTGAAGGATATACGAAGAGCTCTACACAATAATGGGATTGCACAGTAGACCGACGTTGATATCGGTTCGCAAGGTCGTAAAACGGCCGATTCATTATTTAAAAAAAAACTACCTAGGTAGAAAAGCTTATCAAGCTAAGTCCAGGGGTTAACTTCAACAAATACCATGTTATCACCAAGTTTTCATTGGGTATTTCAGAAGCTTATCAACCTTCCACATTCACTGGAAAAGCACTGGCTGCCAGTACATAGCACAAGCTCCCTCACCTATCCTAGGATGGAGGATATAATCTCTTTCTTGCTAAAATGGCGCAGCAAGTTGGCGGTTTATTAGGAACAAAATGCTTTGACAGCGTAGTTCGTCTTTTCAGGTTGCACTCCAACCGATGTCTGCCCTCGCCGTTACAAAATGAGATACATAAGAAGACATACTATTCTACTTGTCAAACAAATCAGTTCCCTACTTAATTCCGCTAGGTCAAACCGTCTTTTAAGGCGATGGTAGTTTCGCGCTCTATGATACATAAAGTGCCTGGGCACAGAACCTCACCTCTTCAGGTTGCATTCCACCCCAGGTTATGTCTACCCGCTTTATTTATTTATTTAAATAAATATAAGATCAACAGCTTTGGGTCATTTTCCGCCTTAAAAGCTTCCGGCTGGGAGGCAAATGTGCCACAGACCAGGAACACCCGACAGCGGAAGCCCCGGCAGTATCACTTGCCCCCAGGACACCCTTCATATTAGACTTTATTTAGTACAGATCGTTCAAAGGTGTGTGGATGTGAATGGGGTCGTCCACACACCTCCTCAATCTGGGCCTCATAATGACACATGGATCCCAGGGGCACACACCCCGCCCATGGCACCACCACCCGATGGACACTCAAACCGCATTTTAAGACATCTACCAACCTTTGAGTAAAATACAGATTAATGCATAAAATGAATATTCTTTTGTATTAAATTATAATTTTATCTTCATATTTCAGAAATTAGTTTAGTTGCCAGGAAAGTTAGTAGTTTGTCCATTTGGTGGAAATTTCCAGCGGATGTCTTTCTCTTTCATATTTTTTTCCAATTTGTCAAAATGTGTTTAACTGTTATCCTTTCTGTACAAACATCACAAAACGGAGTATCTTATTTTGCTACTGCTTGGATACTTCTTGCCTGGAACCTCTATGAGATGAGGCCCAAGGTTTTACACAGTCTTTTACCTCCCTAAATTTGACATTAGAAGTCGTTTCCCATTCCTTTTGCAAAGACTTACTGCTTACTTACTTACTTATTTACTGCTGCAAAGACTTTCTTTTATGCCAAGCCGTCACATCGGATTTTGTTTTTTTTGTAATTTTATCTCCATTGAGGACAGCCTGCTTTGCCAAATGGTCCACTTTCTCATTACCAAATATTCCGCAGTTTCCAGGAATCCACATGTATACTACACTATTTCCCTGATTTTGCAGTAATTCAATGGCAAATAGGATGTCTTATATTACTGGATGTACTGAAAAGTTGTTTTTGTCTGCCAATAGCGCCGACAAAGAATCAGTACAGAAGACTATCGTTTACCTGGAGGGGACTAATATAGTTAGCTCTTTGCTCAGCAGTATAGCTGCCACGTATATGTTGTAGGGTAAACATACACTGCGCATTATTTTTACAAATGAAGAAAGCAGCACCTGCCCCTACATCATTTTTTGAGCCATCTGTAAAACAGTGTTGCATTCAAAAAGGTATTTATTGTTTTATAAAATTCTGACTATACATGTAGGGGGGAGTATTCTGCTTTAAAAATTTAGTAAGGTCTAAGTATAAATTATGCTTCGGAAGCAGCCAGGGTGGTTTGGATGAAACTCCGATTTTATAGAGAGGGGGATAGCAGCATTTATTAATTGGAAATGAGCAGCCTCTCTAGATGGAAAGTGTTTTCGTTGACAACATAGAGTATTTTCAAACGGAATGGAGTTTCCGCTTGGAAAAAGGGAAACTGAAGGATGGGAAGGGCATGAGAGAATTTTCACTGCAAAGTTCAAATCAAGCCTTAATCTCCTATGATCGAGGGGCAATTCTCCGGCTTCTCCATGCACATTAATGAGCTGTTTAAACTAAATCTATTCTCTACAACGGATTCAACCCGGGGACAGGCTACCACTACACCCAACGGGTTGCACTGGGCTTCTCGGACCAAGGAAAAGTCTTCACGGATTCAAACTCCTGCCACGCCGACCATATAGAATCTTGCTCAGTCAGGTTATTTATTTCCATACATCTAGTTGGTTGAATGGAAAAACGTAATAATTTCGCATAGATGGCAGTGCGGTGTCCAATATTTTTCGCAATCATCCTTAGGGGATGTCTATGTACTCTTAAAATACGTGGGATGATTAACCTATTGAAAGATGGTTGTTAGAAAAAACCGGTGGCCATCCACCTCCGCCTTTGCGTATGACCTTTCTTGCACCCCGGCCGCACGGGATACGAAGGATCGGACCGTCGTTGAGGACGCTCAGACTACGCTGACGGAGTCCCTCGAATGCGTGAGAAATGGAGGATGGGAACGGATACTGGTCGGTGGTGCCTACATGAATGGCGTACTTTACCGAAGGCAGTCTCCTCTATTGGGTGATTAGTAATTCCGCTTTAAAAAAAACCGCGGCCGGAGCGGATCCCGAAGTTCTTACTCTGGATGAATGCCAATACTCTGGGAGATAACGGACCTTCTCTATCTAGGGAATGAGTGGGAGACCAGGCTGATGCATTTCAGCCACCTTGGGTAGCCCTTTACCCGCGGTGTACGGTCTGATGCTCTACGCAGACCCGACCACTCGGAATGGGCAAGCGGGGAGTGAGATTCGTCTTTCTGTGTGTAGGAACTATCTTTTTAAAAAATGATTGAACACCGAACTCACTCCATCATTCATCATTTCTATAATTTCTACAACGCAACACACTTCAGTCGTGAGCGGAGGTGCGTCATCTCTCATCTTGAGAATCAAAACGTCCGGTGAGGGCATGAGCCAGGTATGGACGCTAAAGATTCTCGTTGTCCTTTTAAGGACGACCGAGTATTTTGGAACGGTTGTTTGAAGAAATCATGTTTTAAAAGATAATTCTACTTTTTATAAAATATTTAAAAAAATCACTAATTTTTATGTTAAATATCATTTTTATACACCGTATTCGTTATATTTTGTATCAGTGGTGCTATTAGTTTCCCAGAGTAAATAGTGAATATTTGGATATTTTGCAGTATATTGGATTTACGATGTGGGGTAAAAATTTAAATAAGCGTTTATGTGTCGCCAGTGAAATAGGCCCTTTGAAAATTCAAATGAACTCTCCCAACCCCCAATTCTCATAAATCCACCCGGTCGAAACAGAGCAAAAGGCCGGGCAACAAAACAGTAAGAATATGCGTAAACAGGGCCGGATATATGGAGTGAGAAGGTGAGAGGGAGAAGGAGAGATTCGGCCCGATACATAATAAATCCCTTCAGCGAAGAAGGAAAGCACCGGTGCGAGGAAAGAGAGCGATAGACGTCCGGGGGTCGGAGGGGGTGAACCGCTATATGTATAAAGGGGAAAAAAATCCCTCTATTTCCATCTCACTCTCTCCATCTCTTCGAGCCACCCCCCTTTTATCATTTACATAATGGCTGTCTCATCGATCAGTCGATAAAATTGTGCGATGCTAAGTCAAAGCCGGCCGGCCACCCTCCGCAGCGACACGAAGTTCTCCGAGGATCGGTGCGAACTTGACGAGGGATCCTACGAAGATTCGAGAAATAGAACTTATGGTCGCCATGGTTACACCCGAGGTTGAATACTCCCGACAGTGACGTGCTAATCAATTCAGCAGCGGCGTCATCGCTTTCAGCAGGCCATCGTAAATGGAGTCGAAAGGGCCAATTTTGATAAGGCCTTTATATCATCTCGTGTAATAGCGGACACAATGAGTAAAAACTTTTTTTTTCAACCCTCCAAAGAGGGAGAAAAGGAATCCCTTAGATGCTTATTACTATATAAAAATATTCCAAGGGGAGCGCCGTTTAGGCATAACAATATCGGTATTCTCTTCTTACTAAAAAATTGTAAATCCTTCATGTTTCCTTAAGCCTGATATATTTCAAGCCCGCTTGATAAGTTAATTTTTTGAATAAATGAGCACAATCTACGTGAAACGCAATAAGTTACATAGGTAATATATATAGAGAGATAATATAAAAAAGAAAAACGAAAAGTCATGGAATGGAGAAGCTGTCCAGTCCACCCCTAAATCAGAAATCATCATTTACTCACTCGCCGGACATTTAGGTCGTTATAGATGGCGCAGTTGAAACATAAAACTAGAATAGAAAAATGTGATAATAGTATAATTCATCAATTTTTACCCTTTGCTCAATGCAAATAGGTGTGTCTGGAGGTGAGCTATGGCGTGGTCAGGGTTAGAAATTAAAATGGCATTATCATCTACTTATGTTAGGATTGTGGTGTCGGGATGGAAAGGGAGCAGTACATATTGAGTATATAGTAATTGTAGGCCGAAGACGATACCCTGAGTGACGCCCGCTTCCACCCTGTACAACGGAGAGTGTGAGGATCCGACCCATTCTCTAAAGTGCCAGATAGGAGTTAAGAATTAGGAAGTGGTAGACGGTAGGATAACCCGTGAGTTTTCCAGAGCAAACCGAGGTGCTAGACTCGATTGAAAGCTTGTCCGACATTGAGAAAGACCCCCGAGGAGCATTTTTTTTTTTAAGGAACGATGCGATGATTTCCACACGATGGCATTGTTGGATTCATATGTGCAGTTATAAGGCACAAAAAGCATTCTTACCTTTATGAAATGACATTTTTCTAAATGTCTATATGATGATAACCCTGATCCTTGGTTGTTTCCGGTCATTTTAGTCTGTCGTAGGCGTTTTCTCTTTTCACCATCTTCAGTGTTGGGTTACAGTTTTTTTAATAGTGATAAGAGCCGTTTGTATTTTTTTCCATTGGGAGTCAAAGGGATTTCCGTTAGCTCTTAGAATTTTGTTTAATTGTGCCGTTCTGTGGCAATCTTGGAAGATTTACCGAACTATGGTGACAAAATCTTTAGTGCTCAAGAACGGCTTTCCCAGTAACATAGCCTTTTGCTAGTTATTTCTGGGCTGGTCTGTTCTTTTGTGTCTATTTTACACATAACCATTTGGTCATCTGTTAATTGTCTCATTGTTTTAGGGAGAGACTTGGCTCGACCATATCCTGTAAATATACCAGTTTTTTATTCCTTGTTAAGTAGGGATCACTCTTTCCCCATTTGGGTTGATTTTGCTACCAGTCTTTTTGCTTGTTTTTGCCTGTTCGCTCACAGTATTTATTGTGTTCTTTAGGTAACCCTAGATTCCAGTCCTTTAATAACTGTAACTATAGTTTATGCTAAGCAATAGATTTGTGCCTACTTTAAAAAAAGACAAATATAGCTACCTTGGTGCCTGAAAATCATGATCTAGTATCCACAATAACATTAGGCTCTGGCTAGATTTTTAGGGAGTTTCAGTTTTTTGTTCACACCGTAGACATAGAGAGTCTTTAAAGCTGCCAAGCTATCAAAAACTATTGTTATTAATAGGTATTAAGATTTTTATTATTTATTTTATGTGTACATGTTTCTAGGCTAGCAGTTCGGCTTGAAACGTGTTGTGTAGCCGAAGGCCATGTAGTGCTCAAGGTTTTGCCCGTTTATGCCCATGTCCTTACAATTTCCCATCTTTGAGATTTCCATAAACCATAAAAAAGTATCAGGTTTATATACTTTTGTTTTATTTAACAAATCAGCTCTCTTTTCAATAATTATTATGAATGCTTTTTCAAACCATAGTATTTTCTAAATAAACTATGATTTATTATAACTATTGGATCATGTAAATACAAACTGAACATATTTTAAAAATTTTGAATTTTTTTCACATTTTCAAATATTGCCTCGTGTTAATGCAGTCTACCATATGGTTTTAAGTGATGAATGACTGTATATAGTTTAAACTCTGTTCGCATTTTTCCAATTCTTGTCAATTTCCTGTTCCATTGAAAACAGAAAAAATCGAATTTTTTATGATCTATGTTGTTTCTTTGAGCTTACCATTTTGTGTGTAACTATATAACAAGAAGTAAATAATAATATGATTTTTATTAATAATTAAACACATTTGTAAAAGACATGTAGCAAGTGCAAGATTTGTATTTTTTTTATATTCTAAGCATTCCGTTTTTACGCCTTTCTGGTTCTTCTATTTGTGAATTAATTGATTATTAAAAACCATCCACGATGGGAGTCACCGACTGGAAACTGATGACATTCGCGGGAAATGAAAATTTCCGAAAGGCCTGCGAAAAAGAGGCGGATTCCCGCTATTATTGGGTCGAGAAATGGGGATGGATCACGAAGGAAATCATGTGAGTAGATTGCGTCGGAGAGTCTGTAACTTACGTGTTACGCGTTGTAAATCGTTTTGTTAAAATAATTTCATTGCAGAGACGTGAATACGAAGATGCTAGAATTGAAAGCGGAACGGGCGAATAGGCGGGAAAGTCTGGAATTGAAAAGGGAAAACGAAGAGAGCTCCGAGGAAATTATTGTACTTCAAGACCCCTGCCCATTTCCCGACACGACAAACCACGAGGTATACCAAAGCATAATTATACTAAGCATAAAATACTTTTACCTCACAATTGCCGTACATAATCCAGCCTATTTCTCCGTTCAATAAAGAAGGTATTTCCCAAGACAAGATCCTGAGCCCTATGCTTGTTAAAGTTTTTATTACACTTTAATGCACAATATAGTTACTTAATAAGTTTGTTATTAACCAACCAAAGCTATTATACAGACCCCTGTTCTTGAGAAAGCGCTGACTAAATCGAAATAAGTTAAATCTCAAATTTCTTGTCGCTCGCTCACCAATATTGTCTAGTATACATCAATATGCAGTATAGTAATTGAATACACTACATTTTAATACTCTGTTGTTAAGCAACATATTAAATGTATTTTTAATTTTTACAACCTGCAACAGGCGTTTAGTTTTTTATTCAGTTTAGTTTACTCTGTCACTAACCAACAATTAGAACCTCCTTAGTTGTTTAGTGCTGCCTACATCTCACACCTACACCTTCTAAGTCGGTAAGTTACCAATTAAGGTAGTTTAATAAGATGGGAATATTTTTTTTCTTTTATCAACGTTTAATGATACAACTTTCCATGACCTATTTCATTTTCTAACACTTGAATGCACAATATAGTTATTTAATGCAGTTTACTAGATGTAGATGTAGATGTAATATTCGGGGTGTAATATACTGCGCTCTTTACGAGCTATTGTATCCTCCGTTCTCTGCCTAAAGCACACCGGTGACGCCTATTTCATCAAAAAATTTGATTAGCAGGCCCGGTTTCAGTGGTTGAATCTCTACGGTCCCATTGGACATCCCAAAGCACCCTCCTGCGGGCAAGTGTGGCACCGCAGTTTGTTAGTAGATGTGTGGGTGTCTCCTCTTTGCAGAATCTGCATGTGCCGTCTTGGTTTATTCCAATCTGCTTTAAGTGTCCATTTAGCTTGCAGTGTCCTGTAAAGAATCCTAGTAGGATTCGCAGTTTATTCCTGCTTCCTTTGACACTTTCTGTAATTTCTTTTCTTCCGAAATTTGTTAGGAGAATCTTGGATTGCCTGTGTCCCATGAGCGAATTTCATTGTTCTTTCATTTTCTTTTTGTCCTTCTGTCTGAGATACTCATTGATAGGGTGGGTTCCTATGCCACAGAAAGGTTCGGGTCCTTTCAGCGGTGTAGCAGCTCCTTTCCTTGCAAAGCGCGTCCGCTTTCTCGTTGCCTTCGACTCCCATGTATCCTGGGACCCAGCAGACTTTGTTCTGCGTACCTAAAATATTTAATTTGGTTTTGCAGTTCAACACCATCTTTGGACTAATGATATCTGGGCTTAGTGCTTTGATGGTTGCTTGGCAACCTGACATGATAGCCATGTTCTTGTTTTTGTATCCTTTATTCAAGTTGAGTTGGATACATCTCTCGATTGCCTAAATCTCAGCTTGGAAGATACTGGTGTATTTTCCCATGGGTTCTGAGTATTTGGTTCCAGGACGGAATACTCCAACCACTGTACCTTCTTGTGTTCTAGATCCATCTGCGTACCAAAGGATGGTGCCATTCTTAAAGGGGTGTTTCCCTCTTGTTCCCATTCTTTTTTGGTACCTAGATTTATTTGGAAGTTTTGATTAAATTCAAACATCCTGTTCATGTCGTCTGTTGGAGCCATGAGTATCGGATGGTCTTTCATTATTTTGTTCCTATCTCTCTATTTTAGTTTTATTCCTGTTGGAGGTTTCTCTTTGATAATACTAATGATAGTTTTCTGTGCTGTCCTCGTTACCATGTGGTGTAGGGAGATTAATCCCAATACTTTTTCCATACTAACTGTGGGACATGTTCTCATTGCTCCCGTTATGCAGATGTATGCAAGTCTCTGTATTTTTGTGAGTTCTTTTCTTTTAGTTGCTTGTTCTGCTTTGTCAGGCTTCAGCTCCGTATGTAAGTATGGGTCTTACTATCATGGTGTACATCCAAAACAGGGTTTCCGGTCTACATCCCCAGTTCCTTCCTGCTATTCTTCTGCACACCACCAAAGCTCGAGTCGCCTTCGTGATGGTAGAGCCGCTGTGCTTCTTAAATGTTAGTGTTTTATCTAACGTGATGCCCAGATATTGACTTCTTTTTTGATCTCTATCACAGTGTTATTGAGTGTTATTTGCCTCATGTGATCTAGTTTTCTTTTCCGTGTAAAAGCGACTATGGTCAAAATCAGCGGCTTTACACCATTCTTCTGTGATTTTTAGTCCCTCTTGGATTATGTCACAGAGAGTTTCCTCCAATTTTCACCTAGCAGTCAGGACTATGTCGTCCGCATATCCCTGACATTTTATCCATTTACGATCCAGGGTATGCAGTTTATTACACATGTATTTACTGTTCACTAACCAACAATTACAACCTTTTAAGTTCGTTGAGCAAATGCTTCCTTGATCGAAATGCTGCCTAGATACCACACCAATAATTTCTAGCTATAAGATGGTTTATTAAACTTTAAACAAAGTATAGTTTTTTAATACAGTTTAATACCGTGTATAATATTACGTTTTGTTACACATAGTACACAGTATATAATATGTATAAACAATATTAATGAACAAATCCTTTTTTCGCCTAGGGTGTCGAGAATGTGGCGTTTTAAAAAGCAATACCTTATAGCCGTCAAGTTTTCTAATAATATTTATTTATTAAACTTTAGTTCGCAATATAATTTCTTAATACAGTTCAATACGCTGTTAGTAATTAATATTTATATTATTTTTGTTGTTGAGTATACGTCTCCTAATCGATATGCTGTCTTGATCTCATACCAATAACTTCTAGTGTCCATGTTAAAGATTGTTTATTTAATTTTAATACTCAATATAGTTATTTAAATCACTTACTCACTAACCATCACTATCGTTAAAAGAAGGCAACCTCTTTAAGACCTTACGCACCGCGACCAATATTGGTCTACTGTGCGATCAACATTATTATCTAGAATTCACTAATTTCGTGGTCCGCTTGACCAATTAATATTACAATTAATTAAGGTTTTTAGTTGAGATAAAAAAGTCAATGGGACGAGCGGGATTCGAACCCACGATCTTCGGCTTGATACGCCTCTGCTCTCCCACTTGAGCTATCGTGACCTCGATCCACTCGGACACCAACTTCCCATCTCAACCGCACCTTTTGAATTTTCCCTCCTTTTTGCCACTTTTCAAATGTCGTGTAATCGGGTTGGATTCTCGACGACAAATGGCCACGGAAAAAAATAGCAAAAAGGAGGGAAAATTCAAAAGGTGCGGTTGAGATTGGAAGTTGGTGTCCGAGTGGATCGAGGTCACGATAGCTCAAGTGGTAGTGCAACGGCGTATTTAGCCAAAGGTCGTACGTTCGAATCCCACTTGTGACACGGACTTTTTTATCTTAACCAAGAATTTACATAAAAAGAATAATTAATTAAAATAATTATCTAGTATCGTTAGGCTTAAGACTTTTTATCAGATCCCAAAGCTTTGTTAACGACTATGTTTATCCTCCAGGCCTAGGCTTTACCTCTCCTAGGAATCACAGCCTGGATAAGCTTTCGCACCAACAGAAGACATGTTCTTCTTCTTCTTGACAAAAGCCACAGTCTCCGCCTGAAAGACTGGCACAATGCCCAAGACTTATTTGGACTTTCGTTTTGGTTTATTTCTATAAATTCAAGCTCTTGTCCCATACTCGATATTAGTGCCATTTGAAGACCAGTTATAGTCAGTCGGCTTTGACTTGAATCCTTTTTGCCCAAGCTTCTCTATCTTGTGTTAATTAGAAATGTTTGTATCAAATCGCAATTTTTTCGTCAACAGGCTCCTTAGAACTTTAACTGCCTGAAGTTCCTCCCCAAGCTTTAACCGATTATTTATAAACACGTATAGCAACCTGTCCCTGAATCAGTATTTGAAATGTGACACTAGCCTCTCCCTCGATGAACAATATGCAGTGAAGGATAATCAAAAGGACTTCGGGACAGCAGTTCCTAAGTAATGACAAGGCATGCTAGTTTCTGATCAGTACTGAGAATCCTGACTGGCTTAGGTAACAATAAGGACATTTTTGGACTAGCTCTCTGGTTTCCCAAAAGAAATTTACTTGTACATACACCTATTGCAATTTACGCGTCCCTGTGTGATTTTATTTAGGTCAAAGATAACGTCTAGATATTTCAAAATTACAGCTTGTGCATAAGTCCTCCCTTCTGTTGGTAGAGGGACCACAAATAACTCAAATAGAGCTATTCATTAAAGTTTATCATACTCTGTCGCTAAACAACAACTACAACCCCCAAGGTTTCGTGAAAGTGTCATCTACACTGGTTCGAAATGTCGTTTAGATCTCACAACAAAACCTTCTAGTCGCCAAACTATTATTACGTATATTTGTTATGTTTTCAACGAGATTCAGGTTGTTTTATTTCTATGATTTTATACAGAAAGCATCAACTTTTTAAAAATGTTATAAAATATTGTTCTTCAGATCCAACTAACTAACACATCTAAGTTTGAATTGAAGAATGAATTTGTCTTATTTATTCGTTGAACATACAGAAGTTTGTCTCTATATTAACGTTTTTTTTCCGGATATGAGCTATCAAAGACTTGCCACCTACACATTTTTCATGATCCTATTATATTTCTTTTTTCAGTACGGATGGTTACATCAGTATAAGGACTGGAACTTGGAGAAGTTTGGCCCGTTCCCTTTGATGCCTCTTAAGGCCAGGACGTCTTTCACAAAGGAAGAGATCGACGACATGATCGAACTGAAGAAGAAGGAACGACGCAACAAAAGGCGTAATTTAATGAAACACAACTAAAACATGATCTGTAATTTATAGTGGTTCTCTGTTTAAAATGAATAAATGGAATTGCTTTGTCATTGCTGTTTTAAAACCGTTTTTGTTACTATCTTCGCCTTGAGGAGAGAGGATCGGTCCCTCAAAAGTTTTAATGCGTTTAAAATTGGACCTGTGGGAGTTGGGGTTGCAGCGTAGGGCAGGTACGCAATTACACCACCGCCCTCTGTGAAATTATGTTGTTTACGACTAATCTTCGGTTTAATTGCGGCCATTATTATGTCATTAAATTCCACCGTTATTCAATCGTTGGATGTACAGACGCCGGCGGTGAGCAAACGCCTGTGAATAAATCAAATGTTTTTACGGTACAATTAGAATTTACAATATATATGTATTTAATACGATGAGTTTCTGTTGTAAAATATGTCAAGATGGGTAGGAAGGGAAGGGACACATGGTGTAGGCAATATCGGTTTTGCGGCCTTCGCAATATACTTGGCGGGAAGCTACGGTCATTAATCAAACAAATTGAAATAATCCCCTGGGGTGACTCGGACATCAAAAATTAAGCCGGGGCCAAGTTGTCTGATTGATCGGAGTCGGGGGAGGCCTTGTCCTAAGAGGGTGGATTTTAGGCTGCCGGGGGAGGAAGAGGGTCATCCGGAGTGGACACCATTATCAAACAAATTGACGGCTCAGCTATATCCGGGGGGAGGGTAATAGGCCATTTAATAATAATTTTGTTTGTTCAAGAGTGAGCTTATGTGAAGTAAAACGCAATACCATTTAACATATTCAATTAGTCATTATTATAAAGTTCAACACAAACGTCTTTGCATCCTTAAAATCTTTGCCAACTCGTACAAGGATCAAACCATTAAACATATTGACGTAAAATTGATTACAAATTTGTTAATTTTTATTCTTATTTTCAAACTGTCACGACCAATGTTTCAGGTTTGTTTAAATCTTTTGCGATTCCTACGTGTGATCTGTGAGGTTATTGAGCCTATATTTTCTTCTTTTTTTTAAATTTTAAATTTCCAAGTTTTCAAGAAAGATAATTTTTAAGTAAGTGTTTTGTAGTTTCATGAAAGTATGCATTATTTAATGTTATCGGTTTATGTGAGGTGCGTCACGTAGTGACATATTTCCTTAACTATTTCACATGTTCTTTGTATCTTTTATTTTTCCTTCTTTCTGTTCTGGCTTATCTCCCCCATTTTTGATAAGTTGGTTGTTGTTTCAAGTTCTTTTTTTCTGCCTCGGTAAATATAATTAATTTTTACGTTTCTTTCTCTATGTATGTGAAAGTGGTCCATTTTTTGCCCGCTTTTATAATGTCGTTTTGTGTTTGATTGTGTTTTTGTTGTTGTGTTTGTGTGAAATCAGTTATTGCGTGCTATGGTTTTGGTTTCCATTAACTTTTACTTTAGCGATGAAAATTTAGTGATTATAAATAATTGTCCTTAAGATGTCTCAACGGTGAACATAACTCACACAGACGGAGAAACAGAGAAGAAGACAGATAGTTTATATACCAACTGAATCACAGACAGACAAGAAGACAGCCCAACAAATAGAAGAGAGAGAGAGAGAGAGAGAGAGAGAGAGAGAGAGAGAGAGAGAGAGAGAGAGAGTGAAACAATGAGGATGACAGACAGTTGATATACCGACTGAAAAACTGAAGAAGAAAACAGGTAGATAGATAGACAGATACATAGATAGTTAGATAGAGGGAGAGTGAGTGAGAGAGAGAGAGAGAGAGAGAGAGAGAGAGAGAGAGAGTGTAACATTGAGGACAGACAGTTGATATACCAACTGAAAAACTGAGGAAGAAAACAGATAGATAATCGGCAGATAAATAGATAGATTGATAGATAGATAGATAGACAGATAGATAGATTGATTGATAGATAGATAGATAGATAGATAGATAGAGAGAGAGAGAGAGATAGATAGAGAGAGAGAGAGAGAGAGAGAGAGAGAGAGAGAGAGAGAGAGACAGAGTGAATGAAACAGTGAGGAGAACAGACAGTTGATATACCAAGTGAAAAACTAAGGAAGAAAACAGATAGATACATAGACAGATAAATAGGTAGATAGATAGATAGATCAATCGATAGATAGATAGATAGAGAGAGAGATAAAGATAGAGAGAGAGATAAAGAGAGAGAGAGAGAAAGAGACAGAAAGAGAAAGAGAGAGAGAGAGAGAGAGAGTGAGAGGAAGAGGGACAGACAGACAGGCAGAGTGAGAGAGAGAATACTGTATTCTAGGAATATACTCCCCTAGGTATAACAATAAGGTCACAAACTTTTTTATCATTCTGGCACTTCACTTAATGAAAGTTTGACGTTAACATATAATGAAATAAATTGACGCAAAACACATACTGCACAATCTAAAAAAATAGCTATAATAACAATTTAGGGCAAATGGTAATAATAAAGAACATTCTGTCATGTGAGATCATAATAAATTTTAAACTGTAAACTTACAAGTTGGATAAAGATGGAAACAAGCTTTCTGATGTAATAAAATGATCTAATCAATTGTTGACTATGTCGGTTGGAAGATGAGGTGTTTTACAGGAGGGTTTTAAAAGAGGTAAGGGAGACGGCTTTGCGGATTGGCAACAATTTCAGTACATGTTTGATGTTCCAACATATGTTGTTATTATGCGTGTTATTATTTTTATGACTATTTTTATTTACTGTCCTATACGATATATAGTTTATCTAATTTGTTAATTGTGTTTGAGTGTAGTTAACTAAATTTAGTGTTGAATAATTATTTTCTTGAAAATTTTCGTGAAATTTTGTTACTTACCGTAACCGACATATGCCGACATTTAGTTTTCTTCGTTTCTCAAATTTAAAGAAAATAACTGGCAAAATGAAGCAGACTTTTTCTTATCTTATTCTTGTAAAGAAATTGAAAAAAAAAAAGCATGATGAGTAATTCGAAATGGATTCAAGCCACGATTCCTTCATCGTGCGTTATGATGAATGGTCCACGATGACATGTACATATGCTCCCGACTTGTTGTTATCCATAAACCTCATTCACCCTCGCTCCTCCGACCCTCAAGGGCTGAATGGACAACGGGGAAAAAACCCGTCCCATCCCACACACAGTCGCCGCAACAGTGAGTTGTCACATCAATTAAACTGCAGTTTCATTTCCCTTTCCGCTTCGTCTGTTTTCTCAATTTTCTACAGACCGGATGAGGAGTAGGGATTTTATCTTTTGTTGTATTCCAAAACTGATTTAGATTCCTTTTTGCCGTTTTTTCAACCCATTTTTGATGTCGAAAAGGTTCAATATTGATTTCAAAAAATTTCCTTGGGAGGGAGAGTAATTAAAAACTATAATCGGTCGCAATTGTCTCTAAGTTTTAATGCCAAGTATATTCTTACAAGGTGTGTTTTTTTTTTAAATCTATCCGTACCCTAAAATGAGTATATATTTATATACAATACTTGCAGTGACAATAAACATACAAAATATTTCTTAATTTTTTTTATGTTATATCATATAATATATATTATAACAATCAATTTTTTTAATAATAAAAATTAAAACAATTTAGCCAAGCTTTTTATTTATGTACAAAATTGTACCTATGTACACAATTTTTGTTGAAAACAATTAAAAATCAACACAATTTAGAAATTAACAATAATCAATAACATCGATAATCGTAAAAACATTGATTTAAACTAATTAGTCCCGTTTGGTAAGATTTAATATTTTTTCGAGGGAGTAGTAAATACCAGGAGATGGGAGGGTTTATTCACATAATTTAAACACGATAGATTACAGTCAACAACTTTTTACACAAATTATTCACAACTATATAATCAATATGAGAGAGAAATCCAAAGGTTATCACAATCTGTACAAGTATTGCACTGGTGGCCCCGCGTCTATGAGATCTCTCAGCTGAGCTGGTAATACTCCGGTGCGAAATCGTTGGCGAAGTTGGTGAGGAAGTTGAAATCCGACGAAGAGTTGCTGTTTTCAGAAGGTTGCTGCGCGTTGGCCGGAGCCTGGTCGGGGTAAAAGTGGTGAATTGAATTGTAGTACTCGCCCGAGGAATCTGTCCTGACCGAATTGGGCGGAGTCATGACCGCTGCAGTAGGCTGCTGGTTCGCAGGAAACGGATCAGGCGATGAGACGCCGTAATGCGGTACCGAAGACGCCTCGCCTCCTTGGTGGTTCATCTCGTAATAACCACCTGGTGGTTTCCCCGGGCTGTATTCCACGTTTTGGTACGTCTCGAAGTACCCTTCAGCCGTTGTATGCATTTCGGACGAATTTTGATAATTCTGGTAGTAATTGTTATATTCCGGATCGTACTGGTAATTTCTTTGATAGTACTCTTGGCTGTATCCGTTGTACTGACAGTACTGCGGCGGGTATTGTTGGAAATTTCTAGGCCGCGGTGGGTGCATTCCGTTCGGCCGAGGGCTTTGCTGTCTATACTCGAAAACCCTCTGGTTGTATTCTCTTGGGTTGTACGTTTGCCTGTATTGCATCCGTTGAGGAGGAGAAGGAAAAGATGCGCTGTTCTTGCCCTGAGCGATCACAGGATTCGACATGTTTGGCAATATGGCAGTAACGGATGCCGTTGCAGTCGCTACCGCTGTTGCAGCCGTCGGTGAGCTCCTTCTAAAAGGAGGATCCGTCGTACCGACAGGGGTACCGGGCGTGGTCGCCGGCGTCAATGCTTTAATCCCAAGATCTGGAGATATTAACCTACTTCCCAAATTTTCTTTCCCTAGTTTTTTATTTCCAGGCGACGCGCACATCGTGATGCCCGATTCCGTTTTCACTACCACTTCACTGTGTCTTTTCCCTTGAAGTAGACCCGGCGAAGTCAGCACCCTGCTTTCGTTTGACCGCGAATCTTCTTCTAGCTTCTCGAACGAGCTCGTCGTACTCGTGACGCTGCTGGCTCCACTGCTTGCGTTGCTGTTGTTGTTGTAGGTTGAGTTATTATTGTTATTCCTTGACAAGTGTTCGCCAAGCATGCCAGGAGGGAGTTCGCAGTTCTGGCAGCTCTTTTTGCTCGAATCGTCATGAACCAGGATACCTTTGTCGCCTCCTTTTGCTTTGGCCGTCTCCTTTTCATCCCCGTCTTCACTTTGCTTACTCAAAGTCTGTCTTTTGTGCTTCATTCGCCTATTCTGAAACCACACTTTCACCTGAAAAAAAGCAAAAATAAATTATAAACAAAAATACTATTTTAAGAAAATAACAATAGTACCCAGAAACACTATTCGAGTAATCTTCATATTATAAATGCACAATAAAATTAAAGTAATAAAAGTTATTTTTTCAAGGTTGCATTGGAAAAAGGAAACAAGCGAGGATATGCAGACCAAAATGATATGAAATGACTATAAGGCTATTAAATCCAATTCACACTATCTCTTTTTCTACGGTGTCTTCTACTCTGGACATCATTTTCAAATTAATTTGTAATCTTTAATTTTTTTTTCATAAGTAAACCGTTTGTTTCGGTAGGATAAGGTTTAAATTTTATGGCAACTGCCTTGAGTAAAAACCACCTATTCTTTTTTTTCTCTCCAGCTTCTAGCGATGGGCAGTGGCTGTGAAGTGAGCCCATCTGCCCACTCCATCAGAGATGCACATCTGGGTGAAACAATCTCGGTAATTACAGCAAGTGTGGGACTGGGAGCAAGAATGCTTCCTTCCTCGGCGACCTTTGTTAACCGGGGAAAACCGAAAACATCTCAAAAGGGAATCTTTTCTGGAATAAGTTTCCATAAAAATAGAATAATAAGTACTAACTTAATTTTTTTATAGTCATGTTATGCAAAAACCATCGTATTTTTAGTACAATTATTTTGTTTGAGAACAGTACTTTATATACTGAAAAATATAGCAATAATCTTTATTGGATAACTTACAAGCTGAAAGCCGGAATAAAATATATTTCAAAGTTACAGTAAATTTCTATTTTATGATTTTGATTTGTTTCCGTTGATCTTCCTAATATTAAAATCAGTGATGATAAAAGATAAGAATCGCGTGGACCTTCCACGAAAATAAAATAGTCGCTTCGAGCACTTATAAGTAAGTGTAAAAAAATATTTATGATAGGATGCTATTAGGCTAAAAGGGTTGTAACGTAATACGTGAGAGGGTGCAGTTCCCTACTGAAATATGTAGAAAGGACGACTTAATTAACTAATAACTTATGGAAAAAAACGAACTGTGCGCGTGAACATTTCTATTAGAAAAAACCCGATTAGAATATCGTGACGTGTTGACTTTAAAATAGAGAGATGCCTCTATCAAATGAGATCGTGACAAAGTTATAAGGTTAACTTCCGGTGAAAAAGTTCATAAACATAAAATCTTAAATATGTGAATTAAGAATTTACAGCTTTATTTCTACAAACAAAATTACTGGATAATATGCCTACTCAATTCCTTAAAATTATCCATTAAATGTTGTTTAAAAAATCCATCATGCTAGTTTTTAAGAGTTCAAATATATTAAATAGTAGCTGTGAGTTCAAAGATAAGTTCTAATATCTATGAGTTAAGCTAGAATTCTAAATTTTAAGATAAATAACAAAATTGTAGAAATCTGGACGATCATGATTCTCACAAGGTGAAGCCGCTGCTAGTAGATCCCGCGGTCATGTGTGAAATTTTTTTCCGACCCCTAATGGAACCGGTGGCTGCAATGAAAATTGACGCGGCACTCATCAATGGATGAAAAATGAAAAGAAAATGATTCGATAGAAGAACAGCGGCTAACCGAGGGCTTAAAGTCGAAGGTCGTGGGTTCAAGTCCCGCTCGGGACACTAATTTCTCTTCTTCACCGTCTCTGCATAAAAATTTAAATATTTAAGATTACTTAAGATAGTTATATCCAAATAACTTTAAAATAGGTCGCAATCTTGACAGTAAGAACTGAATTCGTGATTCAGATTATTGTGGAATTTTTTAAATTATACTTTTAACAAATCTAATGATATAAAAAATATATTATTGCTTTGACGTACATACGATAAAAAGAAGAATAATATTTTTGGTTTAGCAATGGAATTTCATGGCTACTTGACGGAAAGTAAACAAAATTGTAAGGGTGTGTTTTGTAACTTTACCAGACCACATCTCACGATTTCTGAATAATTATCGATTAACGGTCACTAATCACCACACGTTAATAAAATTATTAAGAGACCTCAATTTCAGTTTATTTAAGGCTCTTGTGTTTTACTGAAGGAGTCTCCAGGTCAATTGATTTTCTTTACAGATTATGTCTTCTTAAAAATGGGTCGTCCTTTTATGAACAGGGTCGCTATCTACCTATATGTATTAATTTTCTCCATGGAATTTGTGTAATTTGAATATTTCCTATGACACTGGTACCCAAGATGTCATTAAACGCTTTCAGTAAAAATATTTCCAGTAAAAGTTGATACTTTTACTATATAAGTTTAATAAATTTCGTATGCCATTATTTTCCAGTAAAAGTTGGAAATAAGGTAGTGCCATGTACACATCCTTAGTATCTCTTGCTTTAATTTTGTAAACAGACGAAAAAAAAAGTCACTCACTCTTTTCTTTATTGTAACAATTCGTTTACTATTTCACTCCCAGAGAAAAAAGAGAGAGAGAAAGAGAGAGAGAAAGAGAGAGAGAAAGAGAGAGAGAAAGAGAGAGAGTGAGAGAGAGAGAGAGAGAGAGAGAGAGAGAGAGAGCGTGAGAGAGAATGGTTAATTATTATTTTTTAATATTTGTCATATGTTCTATCTTTTGGAGACCAAGAAAGATTGAGAGAGCAGACAGACAGACAGAAAAATCAGACAAATTACTGAATCATTTTAAGGTTTAAGACGTATGTCAAAAGAAAAAACAAATCTAATCAAAATTTCGTATAAAGCAAAGGAGCTCTCGTCTCTCAACTCCCGCGGGGTGGAATTCGAGAATAGATTTGTATTCTGTTTTGTCGCCAGGTTTGTTTGGCCAGGATCACAATCCAATAAATGTATGCGAAAGGGTGGAACAGGGGGGCGAGGGTATCTCTCCAGTTTCTCTGGATGGTGGGAGGTGGGTTGAACGGGGGCGGCGTGGCCGGACAGCGCGGGGGCGGCTATCAAATTTGCGCAAGTCTGAGAGGCGGTACCTGTCGCTCGGTGAGGTCCAGGGAGGCGGCGATCTCTATCCTTCTCGGCCTGCACAGGTACTTGTTGAAATGGAATTCCTTCTCCAGCTCCAGGAGTTGGGTATTGGTGTACGCGGTTCTCAGTCTTCTGGGTAGTCCATTCTCTGTAACAATGTAAAAAAAATTTCATTGTCAACACAAAAACAACTTTTTAAGTCGTACAAAATGTTTTATAAAATATTAGGTATAGACTATGATTGAGAAATTTCAATTTTCTTCTCCATTTTATATTTATAATCGTTGGATGTCGCGGACAACGGATAGAACAGCTTTACAATACATTTTTCTATATTATTTTTAATTAAAATTTCATGGGTTATGGGGATTCGAACTCAGAACTAGCCTGATTAATACGAGTCGGACGGCTTGACCACGCGGCCACCGCGGTGGTGGACTTTGGTGGGATGAGTAACTTCGTAGACAAAAAAAAATTTTAAGTGGTAATTTCAAACATAAAATCAAGGGATGATTTTTTCGAGCAATTGCTGATTGAGCGGTTTCAATAAGGAAGTTGTTTGAATGCTTGATTGAACTCCAGACTTCTATTCCTTAGTCTATATATNGTGCCGTGTCAATTTCTTTCAATTGCGGCCACCGGTCCCCTTAGGCGTCAGAAAAAGTCCAGAGGCGACGGTGGGGATCGAACCCACGACCGCGGGATCTACTAGCCGAGAATCTGACGCCTTAACCACTCGGCTACCGCGCCCCCCTAGTCTATATTAGTTTTAGTATTCAGCTGGACAGAGATAAACTGGATCGTTTGTCCAATAATGAGAGAATTTTCTATTGTTTTATTAGTTATTTTCATTTAACTCTTGTGAGCTGTAGGAAACGGAAACATTATAAAAGTATAATGAGGCCTAATAATCCTGAAAATGTCTAAGGTTATATGGGTGGATTTGTTTGGCATGTAATGTTTACCTTTCTTTCACCAAGATCCCATAGTATGAGATGGTGAAGGTTTCGATAGAAAAGAACAGAACAGAAATGCTGAATCGTCTGCGAAGGTATACAAGTATGATGATATGTGTATGAGATGTAATGTCAGCTGTGTATACTTGATACAGTATGGTGACCCTCACGCTGCCCTGAGGAACACCAAGTTGGATAAATAAGCAGAGACCCTTTAACGATTTGAGAAAACTGGTCACTCAGGTAGCAGTGAAGTATGAGATAAACCAAGGGGTCCGAGATAATACCTACGACGATAGACACTGTCGGACTTTAGATGAAGTTGAAGGAAAAACAATATTTTGGGAATATCGCACCTTAACTGTTCTGGAAGGAGAAGTATGGGGCCAGTACACCTCCCTGAAGAAAACCAGTATGCATAAGCTAATACGCAGAGAGCGTTCAATGGCTCGAAAAAATTAGTCAGTGAGGCAGCTGAGAAATATGATATATTAGGAGGAGAGAAGGATGTCTTTTAGCATGAAATGCAAGCCCGAGTGCTAAACTTCATCCAAAACTTATGTTTTGGCAAGAAAGGCTCTAAAACAGATCTGCACTAACTCAAAACAGGAGGAGATAATGTCTAATTGTAAGACGCGATGACATTGTTAATGGATTGATCGGCAGTCGTGACGTTAATTTTAACTAATTATTCTTTTAATGTAAGGTCTTGATTGAAAAAAAGTCAATGAAAAATGGTAAAAAGAGGGAAAATTCGAAAGATTGAATGTTGAGATGGGGAGTTGGTGTACGAATGAATCGAAGTCTCGATAGCTCAAGTGATTAGAGCAGCGGCGTATTGAGCCGAAGGTCGTGAGTTCGAAATCAGTTCGTGATACTAACTTTTTCATCTCAACCAAAACCTTAAATAACCAGAATAATTAATTGAAACGAGTAATTTGGTCAATTAGACCAGGTGATACAGGTTTCTAGATGATAAATCAAGATCGATGTTACTCGAGAAAGGCAAGGTGCAAAGGTAAAGGTGGTGTGTAAAACATGGACTGTCAGGTGTGTTTACTTGACATTGGGGCAAGTAGGATATCCATAGAGACAGAATTCAATGGCTCGGAAATATTGGTAAGATAGCTGTGAATATGAGATAGTAGAAGGAAAAGTCGTCCTGCCCGTGAGCCTGAACTACAAGTCGGAGAGCAAAACTCTGCCAAAAGTTAAGGAAAGGCAAAAAAAAATTGCCCCAACGTAGGAGGATTTAACGCCTGCAACGCGCGGACAGTGTTGTATAGTTGCAGAAAGTTGTGGAAACGCCGAAGATAAGGTTAATCGTTTAAGAATTGACGTGGAATATCAGTTGTGTACAGTAAATATAGTCTGGGGGCCATATTAATATACAAAATCCAAGTAAATGTTGATGGAAGCGCTGGAGGGTAAAGTTGGAGTTTTTGGATTTAGAAGTATTTGCCGTTTTGCGAACCACTGCTCTCCGTACATATCAGTGAACTATGACAGGATCAGGATTTGATAATGTTATGGTGGTGTCATAAATTTGAGAATTGTACTGTCAGAATGAAACGGAATATCGGAAGTGAGTGGTACACCTATGCACAAGGTGGGAAAAAGGAGGCAAAAAGGAGGGAAATTCAAAAGGTGCGGTTGAGATGGGAAGTTAGTGTCCGAGTGGATCGAGGTCACGATAGCTCAAGTGGGTTCGAATCCCGCTCGTGCCATTGACTTTTTTATCTCAACTAAAAACCTTAATTAATTGTAATATATTAATTTGTCAAGCGGACCACGAAATTAGTGAACCTATGCACAAGGGAGAATCCAACCAAAACTCTTAAGTGTCAGACATTTGAAAATTAAAATGTGTATTAAAAGTAGGATGTCCTTCAACTTCCAGATTAAACCCTAATGCAAGACTTAATAATAGCTTGTTCCATATCGAAACGTCTCCCAGAAGGTCTATTTCTTCCCCAGAGATGAAGAAATAAGACGATAGTACTTATTTATAGTTGAATTCCTCACTTCAATGCTGTAAGCCCATAGGCTTTGATGTGACTTTTGTCATGAATCTCTTGTCAGCTAGACGTTCAATTAGTTGATAGGGTCGGTTCGCTTCTCTTGTTTTAAGCCGTGTATAAGTTTTCAGGTGAATCGCTTAAGGCAGACCAAGATAATGTAAGATTTTTTTGTTTGGAAAAGGAATAAAGTTGTAACATTGCAACTGGTGTTCCGGAGGTTAAAGTTCATGCTTTTCACTTAATAGGCATGCAGTTATATGTGCCATTTTGTAAAACATTGATTTAAGGAGTTTGCGAGAATCGTTGTGGCAGAAGTGGTTATCAATGGAACCAGGACAGTAACATGCGGAACACCTGCAGCGACCTTACATGAAGAAAGATCCAACGCAAATTCACGTTTAGTCATATGTAGGATTAGAGGATTAAAATATGTGTAAAGGATAGATGCATTAAAGCTTTCAGAGTAAATCATTATGCCAGACTTGATCGAAAGTTTGTTCCACATAGAGAAAAGCCCCCGAACAGCACTCCTTGTTGAAAGAGGGATTTTAAAGTTGATGCTCTAGTAATAAATAATAATAAATTTTATAAGTTTTTGCTGTTGTGATCTATTGATTTTAAAATAAGAGAACCTGTCGAAGACAGCTAGTCAATCAAATCTTTTTCACAGAGATATTAAATCGTACCCTCCAAGTGCTCAATAGGGAGGTCTGCATATATCTGCATAAATCGGAGAGGTTGCGCAAGAGAACAAGAATGAAAAATGAAGAGTTCGTATGTCAGGTCTGTTGGCTTCTCCCGTCCATTTGTCAAGGCGCGGCGAGTCTCCGAATCATTTTTAACCCCCACGCCCCGCAGTTTTTCTTTGCGAAGGAACTCACCCCCGACTCCTTTCTTGCCTGCATCCCATGGATATTGAAAACAATGTCTGCGAAAGGGAGGGATGAAGGGAAAAAGAAGGCATCATGCAAAAAGCCGCTCGCGGATTGATGTGCCCTTTATGCCCTGTGTATTAGACAAGGGTGGAGGAGCCCTCCTATATTAAATTCACCTGCGACAGTTGGCTTCTCAAGGGAAAGGGACTTTGTCATATGACAGATGGAATAATATTTTGACAGTGTTATTCGCTTCTCTCGTCCTCCTGTTCTTGGAGATGAAAACTTATCCAATAAGGTGTCCTCGCTCCCTCTCGCTCATCCGATCCCTCACGGCAAAATGACGTCACGTGTGCCTCTCCCTTCGTTCAATTCAAAGTCGTAATTAACGTAAACTTTCCAGGTAATTTAGATTTCATGACTTAACTCAAGCAGGCCTTTCTTCTCAAAAAAGACAATTTAAATCGTCAGTTATAACGGTAGATAACTATTAAACTTGGGAAAAACTTCGATCCTATTTTTCAAAATTCGACGTTTATCCTCTTTGATTAATTGACGAACCAACTGGCGTCAGTAGCAGGGCTGTGGATGGAAAAAATAAAATACTTCTTCTTTCTCGTTCATAGCAGATGGCGTTTGTCGAATTCGTTTTTCCCGTTTTTTTTGTCCTGTCCTTTGCGACAGATGAGGTACAACATGAAAGATACTTCAAATTGTCTAAAACTCATTAAGTTGCTGATGCTTGTCATTAATGGTGCTCGGGCTTCGAATTATCGGGAAACTTATATGTTCAAATATAAAAACATTTTACCCGGAAAAACCCAAGAAAAACCTTTACCATCAGACTTTTCTTCCTTCTATGTAGTTATTCAGAATAGCACTTTCATATATCAAGTTAAAAGATGAAAAACGAGCAAAATTTGTGAACCCAGACACAAAAGGACGTGTAAGGCAAGAACGATGGCCATACTGTTGAAAGAATTTAGCTCATCTAGCTTAGATACTAATAGCTTTTATGAGAGACAAGTATTGATGTGTCACAGGCAAAGGTGAAAATGAAAAGTTTAGAGTGAGTGGGAAGATCAGCCGTGTAAGTGAATATAGGAGAAGAGCGAGTACGCTACCGTGCGGAACACCAGCTAGAATTGTCAAAGGAAGGAAAAAGAATGACTATAAAGTACAAGGAAGGATATCCTGAGCTTCCATAGAAGTACCAAGGCATGTCAAATGTCACAAAAATGTACAGGCAGACACACGGTTGTCTTGTATTTGTCGTCTTTCCTTGTGGCACTCCTGCGCTGACAGGAGGAATAAGATTATCTTTTGTTAACAGGAAAAGAACGATCGGAGAGATACGATTTAAAGACGAGGTCGTAGGTCGTGGGTAGAATGTTCTTAAACTTGCACAGTATATGTCATATGTCTGATATATATTGTCTACAACGCAATGTCCATGATGAACGGTTGAGTGGCCGAACTGATGTTTTTATCGAATCTTGTCGATTATCGACAAAAGAATGGTCTGTAAGATCTAGGAAAGTGAGTTAGTATGTTTTATTTAAGAATAATCGTTACAGAAAAGAATTTCCAACGGTGATTCAGTGCGTAGTGCGTGGGACAACGTTGAATAGCTAGGTTAGCTATGTTATGAAGATTGTTATTTTTTAGGGAGTTGAGGATTGTAGAAGTACATAATAAGTTCGGATCTATGACTTTTTGGTTACAGCGAAATAAGGAACTTTTATAGCAGAAGTTGAAAAAGATTATAGTTTGTATTTAAAAATAAATAAATAGCATGATGCCTCATTGACTAATAAACTGGTAGAATGACAGACAATATACATGCTAAAGAGAGACCCGAGAGAAAAACTGAGATAGACAGATAGCGAGAGAGAGAGAGAGATAGAGAGACAGAGAGATAGAGAGACAGAGAGATAGATAGATAGATAGATGGATGGATAGATAGATAGATANAGAGAGAGAGAGAGAGAGAGAGAGAGAGAGAGAGAGAGAGAGAGAGAGAGAGAGAGAGAGAGAGAGAGAATGAATGAATTATTTAATGCCAAATACTGACCAATCATACATTCAACGTCATAATTTTATATACTACAAATAATATATATATACATTTTTTCTCATTTGTTTCTCTCATTCTAAATTAATTTGTGTTATATACATATAATTCAAAATTATACTACGTCAATCTTAGGCAAAAAAATAGATTTAAAACGAATAATTGGATATAAGATTAAAAAAATGAGAGAGAACATAAATAAAGAAAGAACGAAGAAAAGGAAGAGAGAGAGATGTGAGAGACAGTTTATTGTTTTGCTAAAAATGTAGTATGTAATAAGAGAAAGAAAATGTTTTTTGTTCATATCATAAAAAAATTGTTTTTGAAAAATCTGTGCAGTTTACAGACTTGCAGGAGCCATGCACCCTGACAGACTGAAGTAAGAAGAAGAAACAGAGAGAAAAAATGAGGGAGGGAGAAGGAGAGAGAAGAAACAAGAGAATGAAAAAGACAGAGATGGAGGGTTTTAGGGAGAAAGAGAAAAAAAGAGAATGAGAGGAGAGGATGGGAAAGACATTTGTTTTACAAAATATTGTGCGAACAAAAGAAAGAAAATGTTTTGTTTTTTTATTCATATCACAATAAAAAAATTTTAGTTTTGAAAAACTACACAGCTTGCTGACTCGCAGGAGTCATGTTCCCTGACAGACTGAGGCGAAATCAGGGAGAGAGAGAAGAATAAACGGAAAGAAAAAGGAGGGAGAAGGAGACAGAAAGAGTGATAGTGAGAGAGGCAAAGAAGAAAAAGATAGAGATAGTGAGTTTTAGGGAAAGAGGAAGAAAGAAAGAGAGAGAGAGAGAAAGAGAGAGAGAGAGAGAGAGAGAGAGAGAGAGAGAGAGATGTTGATTTCGCAATATTGATATATGCAGGTGATTAATTATTATTTTTTAATATGTATTCTCTGTTCTACCCCTTTAGTCATATTGTTTTAGATTAATGTAAATCCATTTAACGTATTTATTAAATTTCTATATATGTTATATTCTATTTGGAGAAACATTGTTTCTTTTGGGGCAAGGTCTTTCATTCAGGTGGCTCTGTTTAAAAATTAGAGAGTAGGCAAGTCATTTTTTTGATGTAAGACGATGAAGAAAAGAAAAATACAGACGGGATTTTTTCCCAGCAATATTTTTCCCCCCGTTCACGGACTAATGTTAATCCAAGACGGTACATATTTTCATTACGCAGCACCGCCAGATAACTCTGCCCCTAATGAAAATCCCGTTGTAAGTGGCGGCGGTACAAGGGCGGCCGGGAGGAGTATTATTTCCAGTAGTTGATATTCAAGGGCTGCGTTTTCATCAAGGCCCTGAAACTTCATTACTCAAGTCTTTGGAAACAAGGCCTGCCGGGTAGACGAGCGAGGGGGTTGAAATGACGCGAGGGTTGAACACGAGAGGACGAGGACTCAAATCCGTAGACCGTGTCCACCCTTTTCTTCCTCCTCGGTGATAAATGAACCCGCCGCTCTGGGAAGAAAATTCTTTTTAAGGTAGATTGTCTCGAAACTGGAGAGGGGGTGAAATTATTTAATATTAACAAACCAATTATGGAGATTGAGCTTGATGTTGAGAAAAAAAGGGTCCGGATTTGGATATTTTTTTCTTCGCTCAACTCTGAAAAACACGAGGCCAAGCTGTTTAAAAAATTAAATTACCTTTTAAGCAAATCTCAATCAAAAATAATTTGTTTATAATTAAGATTTTCATACTTGGAATCGTCATGTTAAATTTATTACTCAGAATTTTTCATATTACAATAAGCAATAAACATAAGAACCATAAAACAGTACTTCTTGCCTGTAATAAAACATAATGGGATGTGAGTGTACAATTAATTAATAACTTCATGTTGGTTATTTTAGACTACCTATCCACGCAGGGTTGGTCTGTCACATGCGTTTATGCATTTCGCCATTTTCAGTGTGTCTTTTAATTTCTGTGAAGTCAAGTCTCTCGTGAAGAGTGAGGTACGTGTGTCGGAATGATCTTGGTTTGTAAATTCTGTTGAAGAATTATGTCTGGGTTTTTACTGTTCCGGTTGGTATTTGTGATTTTGAATTTACGATGAATTCTTAACTTGAAATCGTTGGCGGAAACTATGACCAAATTTAAGTGCTGTTATCTTACTTTTACTTTATCTTGGTTATTCAGATGACTTCAATAATAATTTTACTGTATTTCTGTCAAATTTGTTGATGAGGGAATACTACGTAAAAAACTCTGCCTAACGAACTTTCTCCTTCTACAGAAGGTGCTGGACCTGCCTACTGGAGGCTTATAGACAAATGATGAGCTGGCTTCTCTGATGTTTCTGATGCATCGGTTGTACTTAGGACGGCCGGTTGTTAAAAACCCTTAACTTACGTGTTTGTGCTTATAAAGCAATGATGTGTAAGTGCAAGAGGAAATCAGGCTCAGAGTATAGTAGACATATATCATTCGATTGATCAGGTTCAGCCTAACTTCTTGAAAAGTTGAATGTCATGCAGTACAGACCAATAGGTCCACAGGGCTAGGTGTGGTAGAAAGATTCTCATCACAAACTACACTAAACAATGGCCGTTTTTCCACGTGTTCTTATTCTTACTTAGACCAGTTGTTTTAGACTGAGGAAATTTCAAGTTCACAGTTCAAAACATTCTTTCTCTTCATAGCAAATACGTATTAGATACTTCTGTTTGTCTATCTATTCCTATGTCCATCTATTTATATCTTGTTATTTTTTATCTATCCTAGTTCTTTAATGTATTATTTCCTAAACTCTCTTTCCCCATCCTCCTCTCTCTCATTTTAATCTCCCTCTCTCTCTCTTTCATTCTCTTTTTCTCTCTCATTCTATGTTTATCTATATATCTTGAAAGCTAATCATTAAATAATTATGAGATAAATAAATAATTATTTATATAGGCTTGTAATTTGCGACTGTATGTGATATTCTTGTAGTGTGAAATGTTGTATTTTTTATTTAGATTTTCACATTTTGTCCCACTTATTTTTTTACAGGATTAATTTAGGTGCTTAGACTCAAATAATTATTTTTGCGGTTAACACTTCAAACGTCAAGCTACAAGTTAAACCTTCTCAAAACGTATGGGTTTTATACAGAACGGCAGGGCAATTTTGTTTGGTCATTTTGATAACTAAAACAATATTTATGCAAAAATGTTTATCTATTTTACAATAGAAGAAGAAATTGATGAAAGTGAAACTTGATTTCTTATTAAAGTAAATACACTACTTACTAATTAAAATTAAAGTATTAAATATCTTTAAAAAGTATTAAATATCTAAATAACGAGGCTACCATAATATATAGTCAATATTTGCTTAATGGTCATATTTGACCATATTAATTATTCCAATTAATTATTATTTTTATCTAATGTTTTTGGTTGAGATGAAAAATTAATGTCAAGAGCAGGATTCGAACACACGACCTTAGTACCTATAGCTCAAATGGTTAGAGAAGCGGCGTATTGCGCCGAAGGTCGTGGGTTCGAATCCCGCTCGTGACACTAATTTTTCATCTTAAACAAAAAACGTAGATAAAAAGAATAATTAATTAGAATAAATATATACTATTGTGACTATTGATGTATTATTGATTTGTAATAATTCATTATAGAGTACCTTGTGATTTTGTAAATTTTATTTGGAACATAACGTTCTTGTTATAATTAATTTTAATATTAATTTTTTAATGGAGTAAGACTTGTCATGTATAAAAATGAAACATTTAAATCATTATGACCACCATGATAATTTTTACAATTTATGAACTACTTTTTTGAAATGAGCCTAGATATGCCATTTCTCATTCTTGTTATAATTAATTTTAATATTAATTTTTTAATTCATATTAGGCAAGTAAAAAAGGCCACGTATAAAAATTAGCTATTTATATCTTTCTGACCACCATGATAATTTTTTTAAATTTATGAGCTACTTTGTTGAAATCAGCGTTAATATGCCAATTCTCGCTGATCGAAATTACATCCCGACAAACCAGTGAAGATTACTAAATGACAAAGCGCATCTGACAGGCAACAAACATAGGCAGACGGGGTTCTGCAAATTTTCATTTACTTTCGAAATATTCCATTTTTAGAAATAGCCTGGATTCGATATTCTTGATCGAGACTATTAGCAGACCCATCAGCAGAACCTTCTCGCTAATGTTTCCTCGATCTCGTCACTACTCGGTAGAACGAGACGTGCTCAGCCAGACTAAGGAGCGTCCCCTTGTATTACGCATCCCTCCATTTCATCTGTTTTCTTCCATCAGTTGAATTATTATTAAAATATGCAAATATCTCTCGTGGAAATGGTCGGAGGAGGGGTGAAACGGGGCCAAGGGCTGTGTCGGGTAAATGATATATTAATCCTCCCTCGCTAACAGACACAATACTATCGCTGAAATTAATGTCTTTTTAAATGATACTATATTTCTACAAATTAAGGTAGACAAGGGAAGACAATTTGGGTTGAATTTTACTTTTTTGAAAAATAACCAGAGTGCGAATTAACTCTTTTACTTCTAATACTTTTAACAGATCAATTCACCAAGGATAAAGAAGTCTTCAGGTGTATTTTTTGTTTGATTCGACACGTAATATTAAGTGAATGTCAACATTTTATGTTTGCCAAGATTCATGTTTCAGTTCAGTTAGCTGATTAAAGACACACGCGCGGCATAAACACAAGGGGGTCGCCGATGAAAAAATAAAAGGGTGATTTACAGACGGTAAAAACTGCGAGGGTGCCCTTCTCCATGGGTGGGTAGCGAAAGGGCTCCCTTATCCAGCAAGGGGGTTACAATTTCCGATCGTCCAATTCATTAGGAGCCGTGATTGATGTTTGTCACCTACGCAGTCTTAAAAAAATTATTGATAAATAGAAAGCCATCAGTGAGTTGATCGTCATCGACCTTAGACGGGGTCTGTAATCTTTGAAATGAATAACTGACAAAACCGGGTTCTTTCGGACGGCTGGAGGTATTTAGCCATTCACTATTGGGTCAGGGTGATTTCCATGTAGGCAAGTGTTACTTTTACAAGGTCGTTAAAGGTATGAAAAAGTATAATATTTTTGCTTAATTTCAAAATAAACCCAAAAAAAGTACTTCAAAAAATTACTTTTACAAAGAAAACAAAAAGAAGTAAGGTAATTTCCGTCATACAGAAGGACTTAACGTCAAACTTTTGGGTGTCGAGAACGACGGGTCATATCACTTTACAATAACTTTTCCAAATATAACTCAAATAAAATTAAGGTCATTTAACATTCTATCGTGGAATATCTGGAAATCCAACGTAAAAGTGGTAAAAGGCCACACTTCTTCAGGTAGGCTACGTTGTCTTCCTCAAAGGCCTCCTGGCCGCACCTCTTCAACCTTTGTGGTCGTAGCTGTACATACTAGATAGTAAAATTTCCTCCTGTGGTCTGCTGGGTGATGAACCCGTAATTTGATCTTTACCGATCATGCTACTATGATAGACCAACGCAGCAAGATAGGTGCGCCAAGATAGGTAAGGATTAGATTGCAAATAAGCACCATAGTTGGTGCTATCTGCCAACCAGGTCACGGTCGTCATTATGTTTCAAATTTTTCGGGGGCCGGAAATGGTTGGCGGTATGTGGCTAAGAGCACGTGAACTATGCTGGGATTTGAATACAGAATCATTATCGAGACCAATCCTCCTCGGGCGCCCTAAAAAGTCTGAAACTAAAAGGATATGAGTGATTTTAAAAGGATTAAAGAAAAGACTACCAGTGACTATTAGTGAGATTTATATACGTCTAGATTCTATTTGTTAAAAATCAGCTCAAATTGAAAGATTTTTAAGCTAGTTGAACAACAGACTCTGCATGATTCTTCAAGTTTTGACTGGGGCACAGAATAACCCCTGAATTTTTGCAACATCTCTAGACTCCCAAAAACGTAGAGCATTAGATAAAAATGCATTAAAGAACCATCGCAGAAACTAACGGCAGAGCTACAAAATCTAGGACGTACTAAGGCTAGAATAACAGTTGGACTGCTGACTGGACACTGCAGACAACGGAGATGTATGTATAAGCTCGGAGGCGGAAACAAACCTGTGCAGATATTGTTGTTAGGAAGAAACATGTTTGATGATCTTGATGGGGAGAATGATCCAGGGTGGAGGGAAAGCCGTCCTGAAGGATATTCACAACAGTAAGAGTTAAAAGCAGTCTGACCCTTTACGTCCTTACGTGACGACCCACACAACTTCACCAGCGACCATCGACGGACCCAATGACAATTTTTTTTTTTTTTTTTTTACGAGAGTTCGCAACAGCAGAAGTTATATCATCCCTCGGGGTGCCAGTGTTTCTGACAAAAAGCCCATTTGTAAGTATGTCGGGTTCGAATGCAGGGCCGCTGGATTCGAACCCGGGACCTTTTCCTTACAGTGATGAGCGCCAAGTCAATGCCTAAACCGTTGCGGCCATTGACACCACATTATTATCTTATTATCTCTAAAAAAAGACATGCTTTACTGTTTTTTTCCTGACAATAGCTGCACAGGATTTTGTCTCCTACTCCGAGATTAAAAATAGTCCAGTTGTATGTCCTACTACAATTCTTATACTTCGACGTCCTTGGTTTAATGGGGCTAACGTTACTTTCTGCGATGGTCTTGTAACAAACTTTTTCGCATGTTTCTGTTCTGAGCTTGAGGACGTCTGTTTAAACTGAGGAGATATTTTAATCCATTGTCTAATGGATGTTTTGGGCAGTTGCTCCTTGTCATGCGAGTAAACTATTGACGTCGCCTTCCCCCAAACAAAAACACCTGTAAACGATATATTTAAGGAACAATTCCAAAGATTCAGAAAGACATAAACACAAACATATAGGCACAAATATATACATATATAACCAGATATAGAGACAGAACATTTGCCAGCAGATAGTCTTGTGCTGTCAAAGACATACAGATAAAAAGATATACAGACATATGTACTGACGGACAAGCAAATTGACTGACAGACAGATAGTCAGACATACATAAAAAGGCAATGTACATGTGAAATGTTATATACTTATTAGCAGCTTTCACCTTATTTAGGCTTGAAATTACATATTTTCTTACCATTGTACGACATTGATGGTTATTGTGTTCATGCCGTAGAAAGGCAGGATTAAAGAAAAAACATAATTCCAATCCACCCCTTAAAGTCCACATTTTCCATTCGGTTATTCGACATCCGACTTCAAGAAATTTCCATTACCACGACCACCGGGAATATTCCCTCCGGTTGAACTATTCCACATATTTTTAATTATGTCCCACCACCCCTTCGAGTGCGGGGGGTTGTCGAAAGTAAGGCCGGGGTGCAGCTTAGAGTGAAGAGAGGGTATTTGATTGACAGGGTACGGCCCACCAATCAGAGAAAGCGGCAACCATAGTTTGCCCCCATGTCCCCCTCATTCCGTTTTGAGTACAAAACCAAAAACAAAAATTAAGAAAGAAACACGAAGAAAAATGTTTCCTTTCATTGGTCGAAAAGGCCACCGCCAGTTCGAAGACAAAGTAAGAAATGATGGCCAATTAGCATGACTAATAGGTAAAATATTGTTTTCCTAATACATCCATTGATCTTCACGTCTAACTGGTAATTTTAAATTTTCGAAATCTGATTTTTGTCAGGCTTAATGTCTCAACTTAATGTGTACAAATTATCAACTTATGATAATAAGCTATAATAATGATAATAATAAGAAGAAGAATACTATATATTCGAAGATGGTTGTTATTCAGAACCACAAACTCTAAGGACGATCCTGGGATTGCCATCGCAACTATTAATGTATAGCTATATATTTAATAAATTTGATAATTGACCGTTTAATTAAAATTCACGTAATTACCGATAAACAGACAGATACCTGAATAGCTAAAAAAAAGTTATCATATGACAAATCAGTTTTACCAAATGGGAAAAAGGACGATTTATCAAACGGAGGGATAGAGATTGGGGGACGAGGGGTCGGAATCATTTAATTGTAAACAAGGTATACTGGCGAAAGTACTGTAGGGTGAAGTAATCCCAGTATGAAGACGACTCGTGAGGGGGATAAACCATCCCCGGGGGATGATTGACCCCCTTCGGCCCATCAAAATGGGTCTACGACTCTGTTTTAATTACGGCCGATGTAGGGGTGGGACGGCGGTCTTTATTGTTACCCTTAAAGAGAGTCCTTCTGGTTTATCTGGAATCATATTTCAACCGTGTGGTAATAGCAGTTTAATATTCGTTCTATGTTTTCCGGAAGATTATACAATGACGTATCGCCTTTGTAATTTGGCCGGTTTAGTCTTCCTCAACTGGGGATAAAAGGTGTGATAATTGTTTCATTAAAGTGAATTTTAACGCGTTATCCGGTTTTACATCGACAGTCCACTCTGAACTTAATCTAAACCTTACATTTTCATTCTCATTTTCAAACATTTTCGATAAGGAAAAATTCAGTTTTAAGTTTATTTGAGCTGGATGTTCTTCTATCAGAAGAGCTCTTACATTTGGCTGTAAAATTACTAAGTTACCAGCAGGAACGAACAAAAGATTGAATTGCCGGACTTATTGTTAGCTCATATTTTAATATTGATAAGAAACGTTTCATGCATTGGCTGTGTACTGTAGTAAATGGTAGTCAGAAGGAGCCAGGTCTTGGGTTTCAGTTAAATTATTTTGGTCAGTCTATTAAGGTTAAATATACCAAAATACGTGATGTTTAGTGACCGTTGGTTAATGATTATTCAGAGATCGTGAGATGCGGTCTGGTGTGAAGTAGGTTTTAGAAAAACATTTTCTTTATCGTGCCAACGTTTCGATCTTTACTGAGATCATCTTCAGGGCTCAAAGTGTTTGTTTTCTGCGTAATAGTGTCATTCTTGTGTATCGTGTTGACAGTGCCCACAGTGAGTCACATCCACACTCTCTTTGTTATTGATGTTCTCAATAAAGATCGAAACGGCACGATAAAGAAAATGTTTTTCTAAAACCTACGTCACACCAGACCGCATCTCACGATCTCCGAAAAACCATTGAAATACGTTTACACGAAATGATCTAAATTTACATAACCTGTTTTTTCTATAAGGATGAAATTTTCTTTGTTTTGTAAACAGAATTATTATCCCAAACATCTTAGAAATTAACTTACGCTAACTGGTTTACAAAACAAACATACAATTTTTTACTGAATTTTGTGTTGGAATCAAACCTAGCGGAATTTTATAACGCAAATAATAAAATATTTGCACAATATTTTTATTTTACATAAAAATACGATTTTAAAGAGAAATTTTCGATAATTCTAATTCGTTTAAGAGAAATCAATAGGGCTATCTAAAAAGGACATCCTAGGGGTATTCACGATGTTTGTAAGATGTTAACTCGAATAGATATATGTCCAGTAAGATCATGAACGTACCCTTCTTTTCTTAGGATGTTAAACGTTAATTTTTCCGCAATGCTGCGCGTGGCGATTGGTAGAACCAAAAATAAAGCTATAACAGTCCTTGAAGGCATTTTTTTAAAAATTTTTTGACAGGGGCATCCGTCAGCTTGGTCATTTCAGCCCCAAAGCACAAGCAAAATACCACTACATACTCGATACACAATCACACCAATAAATACATTCATACCTATTTACATTGATCGCGATCATACTGTTTGGTAGATGGAGTACTCGATATTCCTCCATCTACCTGTTCCCTATAATAATCTAATCTAAATTGGGGGTCAATGGGGTATTTTTATAAAATTTTCGCCAACAGTCCAGGACATACACACAACCTGAGAGACGATGGAGAGGCTACTTCGCCATTCACACCAATAAATACATTCAGTCCTACAAGACACAGAAACACAAAACACATAACTTAAATTCTATATACAATAAAAATTCCCAATTCCCTTAAAAAGCGGAATAGGGGACCCTGAAACTCGCTGCTGCGTCCGAGAACCCTCTTTAAATCTGGCGGCATGCCTACTCGCGCCCTGTATGGAGCCAAGACACGACACCCTTCGACTATGTGCGACACATCGAGCAACCTAAGCTTATTGTTGTTTTCTTTGGTTTTGTTTTGTGTTAAATTGTAAGATGCCAGAGGTTAATAAAAAAAGGAAAATTAATCAACTCTTTCATTCAGAATGCTAACTATGCACTCCGAAAGGAATAACAAATGATACGTTTCACTTCGTGCCGACATACATAACTTGCATGCATCCTAACGTCTAACAGCATACAACTTTACAGGATAGGGGATGTATCTATTACGAATGAGAGCATAAGGACAGGTCAGAAATTAATAAAAGAAATGTATTGTTCTGATTTAATTAATGCGAATTTAAGAATGAAAAACATGTAAACAAATAAAAGCTGTTAAATTCTTTGCTGCCATGTTGGTTACCTACTCCCTAACGGATAGCACTGTGACTGCATTTTTGACCTAACGTCTAACATTGGCCGTGGCCTGTTAGATCGAGCAATCTTAACTAGCCGATTCTTACAAGTATAAGTCAGCATTTTTCTCGATCTAACAGGACCTAACAGAGTTAACAGGGTTAACTCGAAGATCGAGAATACGCATAATATATGTTATGATTGAGTAAAGGGAAAACTATTTTTTCCCAAATGAATCAGAATTTATAATAATTTATATCTGTTTGTCTCTCTTTATTAACTAAATTCTTTCCTGAATTTTTCACATTTGTACAACTGCTATATTATGTGACAACCTGGTTGATTTTTAATGGATTTTGGACATGTTTTTCTTATAGTGTTTTGTAGACTACCTGCCTGTCTTATAGTTTGATTTAATTTACGCTTATTTGTCAGCCTGTTGATAATTCTCTGTGTTCTGTCTATATTTAGACATACTTTGTTTTCTTTATCTGCAAATCTGTTATGCTGCTTCCCAGATGATGTTGAATACCTGTTTCTCTGTTTCTGCACGTTTACATGTCTATTAGCTTAGTTTAGGCTGTCTTTTCAGATGGCTTGATATCTGCTATCCATTTTACACTTAATCTGCTCGTTCACATCCGTTGTCTGACGTAAATGTTATTTTTCTTCTGCCTTTATTTGTCTTTCCCCTTTTGAGTAACTTTTGTATAGTGTGTGGTGTTTAGTGACCGTTAGTTAATGATTATTTAAAGATCGTGAGATGCGGTCTGGTGTGACTTAGGTTTCAGAAAAACATTTTCATTATCGGGCCAACGTTTCGATCTTTATGTAGATCATGTTCAGGCCTCAAAGAGTTTGTTTTCTGCGTAATTGTGTCATTCTTGTGTACCGTGTTGACAGTGCCAGTGAGATATTCTTTATATAGTGTAATATATATCTTCTCTCCCTCTCCTTCTCTTTCTTCTTTCTCTCCCCCTTCCTCTTTTCCCTTTCACCCTCACTACTTTCGAGTTTTATTGTTTTTGGTACTCACCCTTACCCTTTACATCTATTTATCAAGATATAATATTAGTTGAATATAATTCAGTGTCCAAGGGGCGGAGGGTAGTTATTTAAGAAGCCTAGAACTATGCATTAAATTACATTCTAAGGTGGTACATTACTAGGAGTCTGCGGGCACGGCATTATTGGACTGACTACATTTAAATCATTGTGGTCAAGCCGGGGGTCCGAGGGCGGTCATTGTGGATGGAAACAAACCTCCCTTTCCTTACCTCTCCGGAACCACCATTGGGCCTCCCCGGGGTATAAATCAAGGAGCAATTGTTCAAGTGCCTCTCCACCCCTTTCTTGCCCCCACATGTGGACGAGAGGGCGTAAATTAGTGGGCAGGGGCGAGAAGGCGACCTTTGAAACCGTGGTCGGACTGAGGAAAAACAGATTATACCTCGGTTTTGAGGATTTTACCGACGATTTCACTTTTTTCAGCATCCGTTTTCCATAAAAATTCCTTCATTCCTGAATAAATGATTAATTTTTATATATATCTACATTAAGCTTGAATTTTTATATATTAAAAAATCACCTATTCACTATAATGTGTGGTGATTAGTGACCGTTAATCGATATTTATTTAGAAATCGTGAGATGCGGTCTGGTGTGATGTAGGTTTCAGAAAAACATTTTCTTTATCGCGCCAACGTTTCGATCTTTATTGAGATCATCTTCAAATGTGTATTGAATGTCATGTAAATCCCAGGCCCGGAAGATGATCTCAATAAAGATCGAAACGTTAGGACGATAAAGAAAATGTTTTTCTGAAACTTACATCACACCAGACCGCATCTCACGATTCACTATAATGTTTCTGCAGTTTACAGAGTTACCAAGGTAATATACCTTTAATTAATAATGTGGCTACTATCAAGTCTAACATAAGCATGTTTTATACTAACAGCTACATAAGGCAAATGTCATCAGAAGGTATTTTCTTTGTTATGAGTCGAAAGAATTGCACATCATCTGTTGTGAGTAAACTTTTGCCAACAGGGCAAAATTGGAAATGCTCAGTTGTTTTCTGTTGTTGTCATTTGATGATAATTCCTTACTTAACTGGAGCATGCCCTGTATGAGTCTGGAGATTTAAAATCTACTGGTCCAGATTTTCTCTTCCTCCACGGATTTTGCGAGTTATCGTTTTGCTTACCTCATGCATAGCGTACCTTCTCAATGTTTGCTGTGTTCTTAAGTAATCTGAGATTCCATCTATGTTTTATGATGCGGCTTTTATTTATGTTTCATATGCATTTTTTGTCTTGAGTGATAACGGTTTCCTTTCTAAAAAATTCCTTTATGAATTGGAACCAACCTTACGGATAGTATATTTTATAAATCCCAATGTTTTAGGACATTTAGATTCCGATAAGTTTTAAGTTGATACCGTAAGCTTAAAGAACCTGTAGAGCAGCCTGAGTAACTAAAAATAATGTTATTTTCATAGCTCTTATATGTTTATTATTTATTTCATGTGTAAACGGCTGCCGCTCGCAAGATTAGAAGCATCTTCCATCCACATTCAACTTTATCGTCAAATCTTTGATCCATGAATATTTCAAAACCATTCAAGGCACCACTTTTTTTCTATAAAACCCTATTTATCTTTTGTCACGGAACCATACTGGCTCCGATTCTTTACACCGACTCACCGACAAAAAACCCACTTGAAAACTACATACCTCTAAAGAGACTATCCAAACTGACATTACCAAAGAAAAGATCAATTTGTGTTTTCATAGTTCAATCTTCAATTATCGACTTGGACTGTACGGATCAATTCAAAAGACTGTTCGAACCACAACAAAATCCAGTACTCCGAGTACCAAACCTTAAGCACATTATTCGATGCTATAAATCACTGTCTATGCTCTTCGCTCTGATTTACATTACCTATATGCCCAAAACTTAGACTCCACTTTCGAATGTCTTGACATTTCAATCCACTAATCTGCGACAAATCTAATACAGTGTTTCTTTTTAATACTCGCCATCGAACATCGAAATAAAAAGTTGATTACATGCAGCATTAATTGGACCTCGCTAAGAACAACAATTGATGACAGGTGTGTGGTGATTAGGGACCGTTTGTCGATGTTTATTCAGAAATCGTGAGATGCGGTCTGGTGAGATGTAGGTTTCAGAAAAACATTTTCTTTAACGTGCCAACGTTTCGGTCTTTATTGAGATCATCTTCAGGGCCTGTGATTTACAAGCATTGTTTAAATTTAACAAATACATGTAGGATGTGTAAAAAAGAGAATTTATACAAAGCAAAAAAATTTTTTTTATATTCAATCAAAGTATTTCTACTCACTGAAAGTGTTTGTTTTCTGCGTAATTGTGCCATTCATGTGTGAGAGTGCCAGTGAGATATTGCTTTTATGTTTATATACTTTGGATTTTGAAGGGGTGGGGAAGGAAGTCGGTATAGAAAGACATTGTATAAGGAGTAGGCGTCTTTGAGGTGAAAAGAGCCGACGATGGGAATAAACGTTGGAAATGGTTCGGCCAGATTATCCTTTCAGGATTATATAGACGGGGATAAATAGGAAAAGGAAAGCTAAATTGTTCCAAAATTAGACTATTTGTAAAAATGTTTGATGTGTAGAATGTGATGAATGTTTTATATGTTATATTATATGTTTGTGTGAAGTGATGATGACATATATTATCGATATTGAATTTGATTAATGATATTGGCGTAGCTGCGGCTGAGTTTACATGTGTCTGTTCGGTAATTAATATTGTGTTTATCTCTGTTGATGTAAACCATTTCTAAAAAGTTACGAGACAGACCCAGTAAGTGGCCGTGTGCCGGTTCGATACTTGGGCAATATACAAATAAAAATCGAATCGAACAAAAAACAGCATGTGGGGCAACATAGACGACTTGATGAAGCAATCAGCCTCTATCATATATTCCGCAATCTAAGCGGTCTCGACGCCCATTAGTAACGCCAATACCCCCAGGCCCTTTCTTCACTCGTAACATTATCCAATTAGTATCATATATTCCACTTATTTTCAAAAGGTGTTTGTTTGATAAAATTTATCGTTGTGTATTATAACATTAGCCTTTTTGTTCACTTAAATCATTATATATAAACTGACGAGAAACAAATTAAAATCGTTAGGGCATTTACATCAAAGGTACAAAAGAAATGTGAAACAGTTCCGTAAATTTTTCATTAACCCAATGACTGAACAATCTAAGTTCGTCAACTGTATAAAAAAGTATGTTTTTATGCTTTTATTTTTGTTATACCTTACTTGTAATTTACCGCAAAGTTGATTGTATTAAAGACTCGTGATGAGAATTAAAAGTCGAATGAGTTATTTGTACAAGAGATTGCTTAGTGACGATACTTCAAACTATAACCATCTGCACTAATTTTCACCAAGAAGATCTCGGGTTCACTTTCGATTTAATCATTTTGTATGATCATGAGGTGATGTGAATCGACATACGCTGAAAAAGGAAATTATTGTGCATGTCGGATGATTTATGAAAACAAGATTTACAACTAGACTTGAGATCATGTACCCATAGGATATGTAGACGGTGGATGTTCTAACTGAATACGAATAATAGCTTACGACCACTTTGAATTGCAGTTTTTCTTTGGGGCGACATTGTTCCTTTTAATTTGTTGTTTGGTACTTTTCTTTTAGATATTGCGTAAGGAGTTCAAGTTAGTCGTTTGTCGATGAAAAGCCCATTACAGCGCTCAAAACAACTGGCCCCCTGGAGAACGGAAGGTAAAGCTACATGTGGTATGTATTTACTGTTTATGTAGGAATACAGTTTGCGCGGTAAAAAAAATTATACCTTCTTCAGGGAAGCTGTGTGATAATATCTGCAATGTATAATGAAAAAAGAAATGGGTAAAGAATTTTTCCCTTTTTCTTTCCTTGAGGAACCAACGTCATGATGATTCAGTGCCTGGACACATGGCAAAATCGGCAGCCAGGAATGAGGGTGCATGTTCTTGGAATCATTTTGATGTAGCAAGTACCATAGTCAATAGCCTAGGTTGAAAAGGCATTGTCAAATTTTAGTTTTATACTGAAAATAATACTTTTTCGTGAGCTTATATTCGTGAAAGGCTTTTTTGATAATTTGCAAAATCGTTTTGTTTCTCTTCTTTTCAATGTTGTGTGGGAGTCTAAGTTAGTCTTTTGTTTATAAAAAGTTCATTACAGCTAACAAGGTTCACTAAAGAACACGTACGTTTATGTTTAGGTAAAGTTCGTCTGCTGAATTTGAAAATTTCATCCTCTATTTTGTGAAGCGTACACTATAGTATTTATTTCCTGTTTATGCAGCACTACAGATTGTATCTTACAAAAGCTGTATTATCAGTGAAATGAAGGTATATGAGAATACTTCAGTGTTCGATGAAAAACTAGATCAGCTACAGATCCTTTCTTGAGGAATTTACCAACTATTCGCCGTGATGATTCAGTTCCCACGCTGACTTGGCAGATTTGGTAGCCAGGTAAGAGTACAGCATGATATAATTCGTACGAGGGTTGCATGTTGTTAAGCTTTCGATGTAAGCTAAGTTAGAAGCGTTAGTGGATCGATAGGTTGGGTTGATAAAGCACCGTAAAATTTGACTAAGTTTTTGACTGAAATAGTCGTTTTTTTAAACTTAAAGTGTGTTTATGTTTGCGTTGTCTTTTATATAATGTGAAACGCATGTTTGTTTTCAAGTCTATGAAAGGTCCATAATAGCGAACAAGTTATGTCCTATTTAAGTCCATTTACATGCAAAATATATCTTTTCTGTAAACTTTTATTTAGAAATTTTATTTTTTGAATTTTCAACCATGCTTTCAATATAATGCGGATTGATGGAGGGGGGACATAACATAAAAAAAAACTTGACATTATTTAAATGGTTAAAAGTAAAGCATTAGTGTATAATGAAAAAAAAAGTGGTCAACGAATGTTTCCCTGACGAATACCCAGTGTGATAATTCAGTTTCCCGACAGACACGGAAGAATCAAGTCCGTCATCGATGTATTTAGGTCAAACGACTTGGTTGAAACAGATTATTAAATGATTATTTGGAGGTAGTGAGATGCGGTCTGGTGCGACGTAGGTTTTAGAAAACATTTTCTTTATCGTGCCAACGTTTCGATCTTTATTGAGATCATCTTAAGGGCTCAAATTGTTTGTTGGGCACTCTCAACACGACACGCAAGAATGGCACAATTAAACAGAAAACAAACACTTTGAGCCCTGAAGATGATCTCAATAAAGATCGAAACGTTGGCACGATAAAGAAAATGTTTTTCTAAAACCTACGTCACACCAGACCGCATTTCACGACCTCCAAATAATCATTAAGTAACGGTCACTAAACACCACACCTAATATTAATTGTTTACTATAATTTCGGATTTTGGAATAAAAAGATTAAAGTAATGAACTTTGTGCTTATGTTGTGAGGAAATTATCAGATTAGCTTATAGCCTATTACAAGTGGTTTTTCACGCAAGTGTGATAAATCCCATCTGCGGTAACGATGGCATAATCTGATGAATTAGGTTTAAAATTAAGTCAGTGGCCGAATAGCGTCGCAACAGTGGAAGTCGGTGGACGCGGTGGAAAGGGGTTGTAAGCGGGCAGCTTTCATTAGTAGCCACCCCCGTTCGTTCCAGTAACGTATAATTAACGGAAACTGTTCTTCATGTGAGAGCTACATTGCATTAGGGCTGTGAACTCAGGAGCGATAAGGGCGGCAAAAACACCCTCGTTTCTGGGGGTGGAAAGACATTTGTTTATCGGGGCCGGCCTCTCGTGTGGGGACGGAATAATTGAAAGAACCGTGGAGAGGAAGCGGACCCTTCCTTTTTGCCCATTCCTATCCCACTCGACGACGACTTCTACACGGACTTTATGAACCTGTTTATCTCTTTACTAAATGGCCACTCGAGGGGGGCACGTTTTTACCCAGAGCGACACTCACACTCAAGCCATACACGAGCGTGCGTGTTATATTAACACGCACGTACGCGTGTCCCTCCGGGTCCGACTGCAATTCCTGGACCATCGGGTTAACATTTAATGCAAGAGGCGGAACATTTCATACACCCGGTACTAAAATCATTTATAGTCCATTTACTCCTAATCAGCCCCTTTTCCTTCGGACATTACGGTCACACTGACCCCTGAGAATTTACGTCTCGATAATTAAAACTCCTTTCAAACTAATGAAACATATTTCCCCTACCATTTATTAAAAGCATTTAATTAAATACTACATATAATTGAAAAAAATTTATTGCTATTTGCAAAGGTATAAGATAATAAAATTAGTAAATTGCTTTAATTGACACAGAAACAATAGCAGGGGTTAATGATTAAAAATTCCTAATACATTCCTTGTCCTTTAAAATTCTTAATTGATGACATTGTTCTATAACTGTAAGACCTACTGATCTAGAAGGTCATGCGACCACCATTCATACATCTTTAATGGTTTTGATGGGATTTCTGATATTTTGACTATCAAGGCGTAGTTTCACCATTGTGTAAAGTATGTAGTGATTAGTGACCGATAATCGATGATTATTCGGAGATCGTGAGATGCGGTCTGGTGCGACGTAGGTTTTAGAAAAACATTTTCTTTATCGTGCCAACGTTTCGATCTTTATTGAGATCATCTTCAGGGCTCAAAGTGTTTGTTTTCTGCGTATTTGTGCCATTCTTGTGTGTCGTGTTGAGAGTGCCNTTATTTGTACAGACAAATGCAAGCTTGTCTTACGCTAACTAAGCACAACTGCATTTGTCTCCCTCTTAACCCGAGGCGATAAGCGAGCCAGGGAAAAATGTAAAACCAGTCTTTGAGCTTCTTTTGATAGTTAAACAATTCACCGAGGGCATATCGTTGAATTTGTATCTATTTTTAAATAAAGTTGTTTTTAAAAAAGAAGAAACTCGGACTCGAAACATAACTTATATAAACAGGTTCCTTCATAAGGTTTGCTCGCCACACCTGGAAGTATAGATACCATTTAGTCCAGGAATTTAATGTTTAATTTCCTATACACCTTTCCTTCATACCATAATTATAAAAAAGTTAATGTTTAAATTAATAGTCATTACTTTTGTATGTATTTACATCTAATTTTTTATGTTCTACGATTAATGCATGTATAACCAGAGTTTTATGTTTAATTTTCAATTTACAACGCTCTCCGACGACAGACGGATTTAATTCCATGTTGTGTATACTTTTATTTATATGTTTCATGATGTGCTAAAAATTGTAAAATAAAGTATTTCTATCTATCTAACTAAATAGCTTCCATCAACACTAGGTGTTCCAGCAATAAAAGATCAATAAAATAAATTAAACAATGTAAAATTTACTCATTAAAAGGTGTATGTGAAAGATTTATGTTTGAGAAATTGGTATATAAAAAAATTAACTAGATTGGAACAACATGAACAGAAGGATTAAAAATCAGGGAAAAATTACGGTAATGGCTCAACAGGTTTTTATGATATAGAAAGAAATCGATTTTCAAAAATTATAAAAATTTGTACAAAAAAAAATTAATTAAATCTCATTGCCACTTCTCCTACAAGAGACTCAAATGACAAATTCAATATATATGAGCAAATTTACTTAATATAATACTTGTAGTTGTAAACATCAAATAAATATAATAAAAAAATTAAAAAATCTTGATGTGTTAGAAACTATACATATTAATTGGACAAAGAATAATGTTAATCTACAAATTTACAAAAATGCATTGAAATGCATTTGTTGTACTTAACATTAGCTTTACGACTCAGAATTGGGCGTACATGGTTGACACATCTACACTTACTTTGGGTGTGTCCAACATGCAGAAAAAATTTGCTTAATATTTTAACTTAATTGAATGGTGTCATTCTTTGGCTCCATATAGGGAGCGAGTAACCGTGTCCGATATGAGAACCATGCTCGAATTTTGCTTCCCCTATTCCGAGCGTGCCATTCCTTGACCAAGTGTGACAATCTGAGCATCAATTCTTTACTACCTTTATGTTTATTTTATAATTATTTAATTACATATTCATATTGTAAACATTTGTACTCTAGTGTTAGAAAGACACAATTTAAGCCGAATTTGATCAAGAGTAAATATTTCAAAATTGTTGCTTTCATTAAGAGGAATTTCTGTCGAAGCTAAAGTTACCGGGCAAGATAAGGTCGTGGGGATGTGCATTAAAAGAAGAAAAAAACACAGAACGGATACCCAGGTTTATTCGGTTTTTAACCCGATGTTTAGGGCGCAGGGTGGGCGCTAGTTAAACGGTACGGTTTTATTCCATGGGGTTGTTAAGGGGGATTTGGAGGGTGGCAATCTGGGGGATAGCGGGACACTTCCTAAGAGGAAGTCGCATTTTACATCCCTCCTGTTCCAGAGGAGGAAAAAGGAATTACGGCAATTCTATATTTTCCCCGGGCCGAGAGGGATTTGGGCTAGGGCACACCTCTAATCAAGGCTTCTCGAACATCCTTTTTGTATATTATATTTTGAAAAAGAAAGTCGTCTTTTGGCTATTTTTTTACGGAACGGACATTACTTTACAGGTCTCTCATGGCCAATAATGCACCCATTTTAGAGCAAACCACCGACACTGATTGTCAATATGTGGCGAAGTTCAGAGAGGGCTTCGCCTCTTGAACTCACTGAAGTGTTACAATTTATCATAGAACTTTTAGTTGGAAGAATTTTATGCGTTGGATATTACTTAGCTTGGTGGAACCCAATTTTTCCATTCAGTACGTACAAATTGGTCGCAGTAATGTCGTCTTGAGTTTGCTGAGTTTTGAAGGTCAAAAGAGATTTCATTCCTAAAAGTTTTCATAGTTGATTTAGTTTTTTGTTAAGTTATTTTCTTTGGGGGACCGGAATGGAGATTCCACGTTAGTCTGCCGTTCTGACTTGAGCGGGAGTCGAACCTTCTCGTTATTGACGTACCAAGGAAGGCAAGACTATTTTTTCATTGTAAATGTACACTGTGTACATTTTTCCTAATTCACCTTTCTCCTCTATTTTTAAACCAGTCTTTGATCAGCTTAAGGTTTTCTTGGACATTGGAGGATGATCAAACAGGATTCTTAAGAAGGTCCTGGGGACAAAATGGGCATTAGGCATAGTAGTATATAATCCAACGCGGCACGTGCAAGGAAGCAGAAGAGACATCAACACACCTACCAACAAACTTAAGTGCTACATTGCCCAACGGAGTGAAGGTTTTGAGATATTCAACCGTAGAAGACATTCCACCATTAAAATCGGACCTGCTAATCAAATTTCTTGAGGAGCTAGAACTCACCGTTGTCCTAGAGGTACAGAATGGAGATAAACAGCTCTCAAAAGGTCTATTACATTACTCACCCCGAATATTATAACTACATCTATACTTAAGTAATGTAGAGGGGTAACTAACAACTTATTAATAACGTATGAAGAAGATAAATACCTGGTCTGTTTGACGAAGGGGCAGAGTTTTTCATTTCCTCCAAATTTCCAAATACCCCTGTTTTTTAATATACAATACTGATATTAATTATGACGAGATATATTCACATAAGTAAGAAATTTCAATAAAACAATAAGAAAAATATGCCATAAATTTACCTAATTTCTTTCAATGGTGGTTAATGAATATCTAGAAAATTTTCTTATTTTGAAAAATATGAGAATATTTAACAAAATGTTTTCATTATATTGAATTGTTTTAGCGGAAATTCCTTGTCAAAGAGTATATTGTATTATGTGTACAGGTTTTATTTTTGCTGTGAATAAATGTTACAATAAGAAGAATAACATAAATTTGATGGAGAAGGAAAGATATGTGAATTTAGGAAACATTTAGGATTTAGAATATTAAACGTTTTACCGGAGTAATTTTTAATACTCTGTACATCGCGGGAACAACCGTTGGGTTCTAGGATATGTAGTTGGGAGCTTCATGAGCTTATCTTTAAAAATGATGAAAAATTACTTCTATAAGAGAAAAAGTGAATGGTAGGAAAGGATTGTATATTGCAGTTAAAAATATTACGCACTTCTGAGGATGTTTTTCGGTTATCGAAGAAATAATCAAGTGATGTCCAAGGATTGTACACTAAACTTGGACTGCTTGATGAAAGAAAAGTTTATCATTACTTCGCTGGTGGGTATGTAGGAAGATATGGATTGGAAGATTTGTGAGCTTTATAATGAAAAATATTAACTAAATGTTTGTGATTGATTAAATTAAAACAGCACATATCGAATAGGTTTGCAGATTTTACTTTGAATTAAGAGGGCTTACTGTGGAAGTCCTTCAGTTACGTACTATCTTATTCTCAAATCCTTACTAACAAACCGGTACTTCCAAGTAACCCAATGTACCTCTTCCTGTTCTATTTTTCCCATTTTAGCACCTTCCTCCCTTACTTTACTCCTATTTTACATCCCATTACATTCCGACACATTAACCTTTACATACGCCGATGATACGGCAATCTTCTCCTCAAAGATCCATCCTGTTACTTCTATCCGCAACCTCCGATCCCATCTTCATGTGCTTGAACCCTGGCTTCGAAAGAGGAAAATAAAGGTAAACAAACAAAAATCTAAATACATAGTTTTCACTCTTAATTGTAAAACTTTCCCACCTGTCAATTCTCAAGGTAGCCAAATTCCTCTAGCGAATTGTATACCATATGAAGTTATTTCGGAGGATCTACGGAAGAGGTCAACACAGAGAAAACTTCCTTTCAGTTTTCGCCGAGCTTTCGACAGTTTTTATACTGTCATCTTCAGGGCCTGTTTTATTATCACATAAAAAAAACAATTAAAACATGAAAAACAAATTGCAAGATCTTTAGATAAGTAAGATATTTCAATTTTTTGCAATTTGTTTTTCGTGTTTTAATTGTTTGTTTTTTTATATGATAATAAAATAGGCCATGAAGATGACAGTATAAAAACTGTCGAAAGCTCGGCGAAAACGGAAAGGAAGTTTTCTCTGTGTCGATCTCTTCCGTAGATCCTCCGAAAAACTTCAAGTTTCCAGCAGGTCGATAATCTAGCTCATAATGTACCATATCTTGGACTTTACTTGGACAAAAGACTTACGTGGAATCCTCACACTCGACTAAAACGAATTGACGGTAACCTAAGATTTAAAATGATGAAGAGACTACTTGACAAAAGATCTAAGCTGACGTTACTTAACAAAAAACTAATGTACATTACTCTAATCGCCATAATTTGGATATACGGACTTGAACTGTATGAGGCCACAGTTCAAATCCCTACAATCTAAAATCCGCCGAACTATAGTTGATGCTCCATTCTATGTCACCAATCATACATACTATCCACTCCAATCTCAACATACCCAACGTCCCGAGTCTGGCACAGTCCCGTTACAATAAATTTCATTCCAAACTATCATCACATTACAACCCGTTAATTCGCAAACTGTCCAGCTCAACCCTTCCTTCCAATCCTTTTAGAACACTGGAGCGCAGGTGGCCTTGCGACCATCTGCTTTTGTAACTTCAGCAACTCGAGGGATGGCTGTTGATTTCACGCGTAATGGCCAATTAAGGCCACTTTCACTCGGTGGTGACCTTTCAAATCAATCACGCCAGGCATATAAATGTGCATATGCATGTATACATGTATATAATTGCAAATACCATAATTTTAGCTTGTTACATTTTGTATGCTGTGGTCAAATAAATAAATATTTGATTACTACTACTGGCAAATTTAAAACCTCATCGTTGCTGTTTATTAAACACTGCACATCGATTAATTGCAGGCTTCAAAAGTTTATAAAAAAGTACATCCTTTTTACTGGGAGGTTTAATTAATATCGATAGGCAAGACTTCCAAGTCATGAAGACGTTTTGTATACAGTTGTAAATGAATAAAAAATTAAAACATTAAAATTAGAAGATAAGCGGGTTTATAAAAATATACTTGTTACTTATCGCTTAATAAAAATCGAGATAATATGATTTGGGTTTGTAGGCAAGATTTTGCTTTATCCTTTTAATCTTTTGTACCAAGAATAATTTCTATTTATAGTTTATGATTATTCGGAGATCGTGAGATGCGGTCTGATGTGACGTTGGTTTTAGAAAAACATTTTCTTTACCGTGCCAATAATTTCTTTATTTTCTTTATACGTTTCGATCTTTATTGAGATCATCTTCAGGGCTCAAAATGTTTGTTTTCCGTGTAGATGTGTCATTCTTGTCTTTTACGTTGGGACTCTGGAACCGACTCTCAACACGACAGACAAGAATGATACATCTACACGGAAAACAAACACTTTGAGCTCTGAAGATGTCCTCAATAAAGATCGAAACGTCGGCACGATAAAGAAAATGTTTTTCTAAAACCTACGTCACACCTGACCGCATCTCACGATCTCAGAATAATCATTAAGTAACGGTCACTAAACACCACAGATTTATAGTTTATATTAAATTTAAGTACAAATGATGGGTAGGAAATAAATCGTCCTTTCTACAATAGGCATTTATATTTGATACAGCTGATCAGCCTTAAATAATTAATTAGTGTTTGATTTCGGGAATGAGGCCACGAAGATAAAAAAACAACAACCCAGCTTCCTCTGTCTCGGCTGTCCATGAATCTATTTTAACAAAAACGATACAGTAACGTTGAAAAAACTTAATTTGAAGCAAAATTAAATTTTTCAATTTCTGAATTTAAACAGCAGCATTGTAAGTGAATTTTACTTTTTCCTAGCAAACACTAATGGGCATTTATTAAGTCAAACGCGTTTAGGTCTAGCATAGACCATTTTCAGTGACTTTTTTATATAAAGTGGGTTTTTTAAATATAAAGTAGTTGACGGTTTACTACTACAGACTACTCGCCAAGTCCACAGTCGTCCAGTCATCTACTTCTGAACTTACAAGAATATAAAAAACCGTCCAACCACTTTATATAAAAAAAGTCACTGCAGATGGTCTTTATTAGACTGAAACGCGTCTGACTCAATAAATGCCTATTGTGGAAAATAAAATTTATTTCCTACCCATCATTTTATTATGGAGTTCCACAAAATCAGGATGGACACCATCAAAAAATTAAAAATAAATAGAAATGTTTTCGGATTTTCCGACTTGAAGGGGTAAAACAGATAAATTTACATTAGCCATATTTCAAGGGATCGCCTTCTACAAAGTGTACGGATCGTGAAAATTTACTAAAGCCCTTAGTGGGTGGTTAAAAATGTAGATGAGACCCCTCCACCCGCAGAAAAAAAACAAACATCCCCAGCTAATTTCTTGATAATTTGAAATTCCCAACGATATAAAACCTCCTCCCATTCCCGGTCTTACTAAACACCCCAACCATTTTGGAAAACGGTGAGACGTAGAAAGGGAAAAACAGAAGGCGGTTTGTCTCCAGGGCGGATTTCTTTTTCCCCATCCTCTTCAGAGTCACTCGGAATAATCAGCAGCAAATATATTCTTCCCCCCCCGGCCCGGCTCCCTCGGGCAGAAGTTAACCTTAACTACCTCGGCTTTTAAACCCCCGCCCACGGCCGGATTTACATCCGGGGCTCTCTTTCTATTGAATAATGAAGAAAACAGCCAGGGGCCTCCAACAGAGGAGAGCTGCGTTGTTTACTAGGCTCCGTTTTATGAGCCTCTGAATTTTACGAGAAAAATAATATATCACTTTTAGCCTGGTTGGCCATTACATTATTTCTTAAGTTGTGATTCATTTTCTAGCTCTGGACAGCAATTTTAATATAATCGAACAGTGAAAAATCACAAACTATTATAAACCTTCATCCTCAACGTACTCTCTTAGCACAAATTAGATGCATTAAATAAGCAACTAGGGATACTCACTAAACTAAAAGTCCATTCAATAATTAATTACAAAGATGGTAGTCCACAAGAATTAATCACCTTTACTCAATGCTGACGAAATAGTGTCTTACCTGAAAAATAAAAACAAAAAATGAACAGAAATTTAAAAAAAGAAAGAAAGAAATTTAATGTACATTTTAAATTTAAATGAGGGACAGTAATATTTGCTCTCCCGGTTTACTTGTAAATATTATCGTATTAGAAACTATCCATCTACGAAAGCATCTATCAAGAAATTTTCTATTTATTTATTTTCTATTCTAACAAGTATAATGTTTATTTGTATACAAGAATGTCTTTACCTTTATCTGACTTCATTTATTTTTTGTTAGGTAGTTAAATAAGTACACTAATAACCTCCTTTTAAACCATCCATACCTCTCTCTCACTCTCTCTCTCTCTCTCTCTCTCTCTCTCACCTTCTTTCTTTCTTTTTTTATCTTAGTACACATGATCCTCCCAAATTACACATATTAATTAAACGACTACCGTGGGTATTATATATAAAAACAACGTAAATATTTCTTTACTGACTGGCCATTATACATCTCTCTCCCTCTCTCTCTCACTCCCTCTCTCTCTCTCACTCTCTCTCTCTCAGTCTGTCTGCCTCTCTCTCTCTCTCTCTCTCTCTCTCTCTCTCTCTCTTTCTCTCCCTCCCCTCTCTTTCTTTAATCTTCTCCTCTCGTTATTGTACACAATTATTTCAGACAACATGTATTAATCAGGCAATTACTTCTGATATTATATAGAAAAATAATGTAATGCCAGTTTAGCCGGTTAGCAATTGAATTCCTCTCTCTCACTTTCTTTTTCTCAATTTCGCTCTCACTTTCTCTCCCTTTCTCCTTCGTTCTTTACTACTTGCTCTGTCTCGCTCTCACTCTCTCAGTATGTGTGTCTGTCTGTCTCTGTCTGTCTGTCTGTCTCTCTCTCTCTCTTTCTCTCTCTCTCTCTCTCTCTCTCTCTCTCTCTCACCCCTCACTCTCTCCCTTTCCCTCTCTCTCACCCCCTCTCACCCTTCCTCGCTCTATCTCTCTCTTTTTTTTGTGCTTGATATTTTCTTAATATAAGAACATTTAATATAAGCAATTAATTAAGGTTTTCAGTTGAAATAAAAAGTCAGTGTCACGAGCGGGATTCGAACCCACAATCTTCGGCTTGATACGCCGCTGCTCTACAACTTAAGCTATCGTGACCTCGATCTACTCGGACACCAACTTCCCATCTCAACCACACCTTTTGAATTTTCCCTCCTTTTGGAATTTTTGGTCAAGCGGACCACAAAACTAGTGAATTTAATATAAGATAATTACATTCATGGTCGCGCGTTTTATCAAAGAAAGACATTTATTTGTTAATGTCAGTAACATCAGAAAACATTAGCCAAAAATCTGCCTTTGCTTTGCAATGGAAAACACTTCGACGGTTCTATCAACCCTTAATGAATCTGAACTTCAAATTATGTATATTTTTATATTTAGCAAAAACCATCCTGCTATTTTTATACATTTTATTTCAGCAATATAGGAACTGAAGATAATTGTAAAATGAAATTTCGTTGTTTTGAAACAACAGAAAGCACTTTCTTCCGTAAGCAGAAAAAATGTGTTAGAATTAAGGAAGAATACAGCTAAAAAAAAATCTTAGCTTGGCAACTTGTTTATTCCAAGATGCTGGCGTAAGCTGACCGATTGAAGGAAAATCTCTACGAAAAAAATTTTGTCTTTCATACCTTTCGTTTGATCAGAAAATATAGTACATTTCTTATTCTGACTTTACAGAAAAGTACCTGGTGCGTTTGTCCTTCGTTACAAAGATCTTCCCTCTAACATTCTCCGTGTTTTATTTGTGTTTATTTTTAACTTGAAGTCTTTTGGTGTTTTAGTTGGTTTTTTAATGCATGATTTTGCGACAATTTAAGGCCCAACATTGTTTATATAAATATAAAGTAAAATATCACATATGTATGGGTTTGGAAAGAAAGTATGAATGAAAAAAAAACATTTGAGGGTTTATTGCGTTACAAGAATACTTTTTATTTTGTCAAGTTGTTGAAAGTCCTATTTTTAAAATACAATAAGAAATGTTTGCCCCTTTCTTGGAAAAGGTGGATAAAAGCTGAATTGAATAGTGTTCTCTAATATGTAAAACGTCCCTCCCATTAATCTCCACACACACCCCATACACAGACACACGGCAGCAAACAGTTACAAAACTTTTTCTTAACCCTCGGCCACCCTCAAGGGTCCATATTTTCAGGCGATAAGAGCTGCCAGCCCACCCCCGGCCCGCGACCCCTTGCAAAGTCACGGTAAATATCATTTTAAAGTTTACCCCACCCCGCTATGAAAATATTTAATAAATGTCCCCGTCGAGACTAATCTTAACCTTTTTTTGTCCCTCGCCCCCGTCCCGACTTTGGAAAAGGACAGGGCAAAAACTGTGACGCGTAATCGACGTAGCCACCCCCGGCCCACCTTCCTACTTTTTTTTTTTTTAATCAGAGCCCTCCTCCTATTCCTTGACATTTTTCCACCGCTAATTATCCGTAAGTTCAAAAACAGGGAGGCCCTGCCCGGAAGGCATTAACAGTGATGTATCTATAAAAAGAACATTGGAAATATCTGTTGACAGGGGTGCGTACACCCCTTGCATAAGCATTTAGAAATATTTTTACTCTTTAAAATTATTTATTAAACAATAATTTATTAATTTGATATCTATGTTCTTTATTTCAAACTTCTTTTAATTTATTGAGATATTGTATGTTTCAAATCAAGAAAATAAATAATAAAATATCTTTAGGATTAGCTTCTAGTAATCTAATCACCAGGAGTACTTATTTTCTTACAAAAAGCATTGTTTCTTGTAATAGGTATAATTTAATCAAATGTTATTATTTTTTATTAATTTTAACTTAATTTGGTGGTAAAAATATATTAAATCTAGAATGTTTGGGTTTTTTTTAACTAAACACTCCAATTGATTTTTATGCAATCTATTTCTTATCTAAGCCCTCTTCAGTGCTGCAATACTAATCTTTAACTAAATTGAACTCCTTTTTTTATGATATATAAAATAAATACTATAAATATATGTATAGAGTTACTATAAATAAAAACAATAAATTCTCAACAGTATTGTAAAATGCAAAAACAATAACAAACAAAATAAGATCAATAATTCTAAAAATAACAATAAAAAAAGGTTTGTATAGTAAAAATAATTAATAAATATAACATGCTCACTGTAAATCATATTCTACTTACTACCTAGGTTAGTTTTATAAATATTTTTATAGGTAATTCATTTTATGCAAGTNTTTTTTAAAGAAGAAGAATATAAATTTTATTTTGGGACTTGGGACACCTCGAATAACAAATTAGTAAAAAGTTTGTCACAATTCGAGTTAAAATTAACATATGAATACAAATTTAAATGTTATAGCAAAAAAATAATTAAACGTGCTACATTATAATAGAAGGGGAAAATTAACCATTCTGGGTGTTAAATTGTAAGGACAGGAGGTATTCAAAGAGACGGTAATTAAAAGTGGAAAGGGTTGAGGCTTTTTATTTCGAGAATACCACTTATAAAAATATACTCTAACTATATTTGGCCACAAGGTTATTCAGTTTGTATTGGGTTGGTGCAAAATTAATGCAGATTTTGAAAATTTGTTTTAATTTCGCTGGTACTTGTCATGAAAACAAAGCTAAATGTTCAAATCTAATTTATGGTTTGTAATAAATAGTTTTAACTGCTATCTAAGAGTGAGAATTTTACCATTTAGAAAATTAAATTTATGTTTTGTCTAAAAAACATGTTGAGCTAATTCTGTAGTTAGTTGCTGATTTACGAAAATTTTTTAATCGTTTTTCGTTTTTTTTGTCTGTTTTTAAGAAATTCTATTGTTTTACAACATAAATCTTTTTACGAACAGACTTTAATGACAATTTTACTTTGTTCCACTAAATTTATTATTTCTTTAATTGTTGTAATGACAGTATTTACTTTTTTATTTAAGTATTTACAAAAACAGATATCCTTAAAAATATTCCCTTTTTTTTATTACTTTAAGTATTTCGTCCGTTAAACCAGCAATAAATGTATTACCCATATACTTTCTTTTTGTTTCCCACCACTATCTCACATAAGCTTTTTTAAATATTTTTTATAGCTAGATTAATTCAATTTAGCGAAGTAGCGAGTATTGTAGCTCTGAAGAGAGTGTCCCGAAATGCATAAGCATCTAAAATATATTGCATAAAAATAAATTGGTTTGATTAATCAATAAAATTCCAAATTAACATAGCGGATTCGCGATTCAACTTTTCTGAAGTTGAACTAGTTCAGTAAAAAGTTTGAAGTTCAACTATTAAGCTTATAAACCACATTGGGCTTGTTGGGAGCTTGTCACATTCAATTTTCAGAATAACGTCATATTATCTTTCTTTTCGTAACGGTTTTACTTTTCCTAGTTGAACGCGTTCAGAATTTAGAATCGTCTTTCCTCGGCAATAAATATGTTAAGAGCACTGCGCACGACTCACCCTCGCTCTCCTAATCCAGGGCGGTTGTGTGTGCGTGAAAAACCATTAATCTCTCGCAGCTTGAAGCAAGTCACTGTGATTCTGCTGAAAACGGCCGATCCCGATGGAATGGGGGTCCAATTAAACTCGGGTTCATCAGGCCCACCATCTCCAGTCCGCGTTATCTCCGCCCAGTTCCTCTCGTTCGGCGTCTTCCCTTCCCAAATTCACATTGATAAATTGCACGACAGATTGTCTCAGCGTGATTCTTCGGCCAATTTAGAACGCAGGGAGTGACCGAAAACACATCCGACCGAGGGGACATTGGTTGTTCTTTCGCATTTTTTAATTATGAAAATAATTTGCATGAATGTTAAATAAGTGAACGGTTACAATACAAAAATTTAATACTCTATGCGTGCCTTCTCGTGAATAATTAAGTGAAGTTATGGTATATAGTGAATTATTATTTATCATCATAATCATCATCATGATCATAAAACATTACGTTCTCAGGCAAATTTATTCTCCGATCTAGTTTTGTTTATTTTATACGAGTGACAAAGATTTTCTTACTTATCTGTTTAAATTAGTTTCCTTGGGTACCTGTGTGCATGGTGGATGATACACGTTTAGACCGATGGGTGTATAACCTGTTGTTTAGTTATGTGTGATTCATCCTATATGACTATAAAGTTTCCGTTAGATTATTTGGTTTAGTGTGAATTATCGGATATTTTTAATGAATATTGTTGGGGCATTCTTTGATTTTCAATTTATTACGAAGTTATTCCGATATCAACCAACTTTCATTATACATTACATACATTCACCAAGCTATCGCCTCTACATTTGGCCTTCATCAGTGCACAGCAGATTAAAACTATAACGATGTTTTTCAAAATTACAGCTAATTTCGTAATATAGAGATAATATGTTCATTCACCTTACATGTACGAAGTTTTCAATTAAAAAATATTAATAGACACATTAATATTCAAATATTAAAATATGTTAAACACCCTTCTACACGTTTTAAACATAACATGTCTGAATATAATAATGCTATTTATCTTTCGAAGGGTCTACCAACACATTTCAATTTGGTAGGTGAATAGGTTCAATTAGGCTTGTATATCCGCACGTATTTGTGCCTCTTTTAGCCAAATGAATTTTAAAGTCGAATTTTCGTAACAATTTACTTTTCTATATTAATAAATATGTTAGGAAGATCGTACTTATATCTGTGTAAATCAGATTATGCGCGGGTATGCCAGTGGAAGAGATTGGAAGGTTGATAACTAGAGAAGATTTAGATGATTAGATAAAAGAGGGAAACACAGATAAGAGAGCTGAGAGTGATAGAGACAATGAGAAAGAAAAAGAGGACAAGTAAGAAGGAATGATCAATAAACAGATTAAAGAGGTAGGTAGATAGATAGGCAGAGAGAAATATGTAGGGAGTGAAAGAGAGAGAGAGAGAGAGAGAGAGAGAGAGAGAGAGAGAGAGAGAGAGAGGGAGAGAGAGAGATAATGGGAAAGAAAGTTCAGCAGACTGAGTGGGGAAAAGATAAAACGAAAAGAGAAAAATAGATAAAAAGAAGAAAAACAAGAAAGAAAGAGAGATAGAGAGAAAGAAATAGAGAGAAAGTCATAAAAAGAAACAATGGACATAAAAATGCAAACATAAGAGATATAAGTAGATATATAAGTAGAAATAGAAAAAGTGAGAATGAAAGAGATAAAGAGAGATTGATTGATTGTTTAAACGTTTTATTTAACCACGAAAAGTTAGGTCTCTTGGACCTTTCTTTCATTTAACGTGAGTTGTACATTTTGCATTATACATACAATTTATGCAGACTCTTTTGGTCTTTACAATTTATTTTAAAAATAGAATACAAGAAAAAATAAAGTTTTATACATTTTTTGGTTTAAAAACTTATAAAACAATATGTACTCATCTATGTAAGAAATCAATGAATAACACTCAAAAGAAAAAAGAAAAGAAACAAATCATAAAAACTTTAACAAGAATTTTTGATAGTTAGACATGACTTTAAATTAATTAACCAATTATTTTTTCTATTTTCGTTATTATTATAGTTATTTAAAAATATGCAAAAACACATAATATAAAACATTAATTAATCTATGATTATGATGGTTTTAGTTATTTTCCATCAGAAGTCTTAAAAAGTTTTTTTGAAAGTATGAAAACAGCTCTCAGAGGAAATACTATTTGGAGCATTATTAAACAGTTTTATTCTGATAATTATGAAAGAGTTGGAGTATGTTTTAGTTCTACGAATTGGAATTTCGAATATATTGTTGATATTATGGTTATTTTGTGTAATTTATCATATCTTAACATATTTATTCTCTTATGTTTATCACTATCGTACTTTAGTCTTAATCTTACATATGCAATTTGTGCTGTTTGTATATCACGTTTTTTGTATCGGACAAATCAGAGATTATAGCTGCACTTTAACGCAAATGAGGTGTTATAAGTGAATTAACTATTTTCTTTCATTACTGGCTGATATGATTTTATTAAAACAGTACAAAAGTGAATACATTTCACTAAAAACAAATCTAGTTTGTCTTACCCAATTGAGTTTATGGTCTATTGAGACACTCATATATAATTTAGACTATATCTATTTATTAATAGAGAGAGAGAGAGAGAGAGAGAGAGAAAGAGAGAGAGAGAGAGAGAGAGAGAGAGAGAGAGGAGAGAGAGAGAGAGAGGTTTTTAAATAACGAAAACTTTTGTTACAAATTTGAAAAAAATAGCACAAAAAGAAATAGTCTATGAAAAGAGGAAACAATAACTGATTGGGTTAGATAGAGATAGATGAGAGAGAGAGAGAGAGAGAGAGAGAGAGAGAGAGAGAGAGAGAGAGAGAGGAAGGGAGAGAGAATAGAAAACGGAAACAATGGGTATAAAAATGATAAAATAATATTACACATACGACATTATATTGTACGTAATATTGTATAATATGTACATAAGATATATGTACATGATACATAAGATTCAAAATAGATAAGTAAATATAAATAGAAAAAGAAAGTGAGAGAGAGAGAGAGAAAGAGAGAAAACAAAGAAGAGTAAGAAAGAAGATGATGGAAGAAAGAATATATATAAAAAGTAATGAAATTATGATTAATCCTAGACAATGTAAAATGGATACAAACATGGTTTGTCCGTTTGTTTATTTTTAAGTTTTCTATTTTAAGTGTTGTTTAATATAGATTTCATTGATGTGAACACAATTTGTGGTTGATTGTCCTTCTTGGCAGTATTCTCATAAAATATGTCTTTTTAGCGACTGAACTAAACAAATTACTGTTTAAAGAGATAATTCTCTACCCTCAAAACTCTCATCAGCCATGTTGATAATCGTTGGTCTGCATTGTTTATCCTTTGTTCTTCTATTTCTTTAAAACAGATATTTTATACATATATCGTGCAGTTTGTCATGATTTGTTATAAATTGTGTCAATTTGTCCCATTCTGGGGAAGGGATGTTCAATCTTGCAGCTCGATAACTAGGTTTACTCAGAAAAAACCCATAGAAAGCGTGACATGTAGAAATAACCTGGAATATTTAAAAGTTACGTTATTTTAAACTTGAAAATAAAGACATTTGAATGTATCCAGCAGCCTGTTTTATGTTTTTTCTTGTTATATAAAAAGATTCCGAATCCGAATGCGTTTCGCTGAGAGGAAAGTGTCATCGGCTCGTCGGGGGTGCCGGGGATGAAATCGTCCGGCAAACTGTCTGGTCTTACGGCCGGGCGGTCCTGTGAAAAATTGGCCTCATAACTAACCCCCGAAAGGGGGGCGGCATATTGCCACCTTTGAGAGTGTGTTTGCGAAGTGGCGGAGACGTGAGGAGTGTCTTATGAATGATGGATTTCACAGTAAAAAAAAAAAAAAATACAACCAAAACATGTTTGGCATGTCGTTCTTCAGGATTTACAACAAAACCAGATAAATAAAGACTTTCTGCTAACCCAAACAAACCAAAGAATTTATGTAGTTTTTCAATAAAAATTTGTTAATTCAAACAAATTGTTTTCATAAACTTGGAGCTCTGTTTATCTTTTTTTACACTACTTAGTCAAAGACTATCAATTTTTGTTATGTCATTCATTAATAATATACTCTGCACAAATATGAAACTTAAAAGTTTAACTTACTCTCACTTTAGTCATTTAGTTCGTTGTTGATTTTACTATAATTCGTTCATTTTATTGTATGTCAGATGCGACTAAAAACATACATTACAATTGTAATTAATGTAAGAAAGGTCCTCGAGTTTTAACTTTCGCGTGTATTTTAATAAATATATCCTTAATGAATCGATCAATTTCTCTTCCACTCCCTCCCTCACACCCTATGTCTGTCTGTCTCTCTCTCCTCTCTCTCTCTGTCTCTCTCTCTCTCACTCTCTCTTCGCTTGCCAACACACTGAAGAAGATCAACCAATCGAGGATAAATAATGACAAAATTACAGCTGGGTCGTTTAGACCATAGGGGGGATTTCAACAATTAAATAAAAAATAATACATGTTATATAAATAAAATGAGACGTAATTTTTCCGTAAGCTTGTTAAAAACTAGTTTAGGAATCTACTAGAATTGGAACATAATTTTACGAAATTTAAAAAGAAAATAAACGATTTTACGTGTTAATTTAAAAGTATGTGTTATTAATGTTCATTTGTAATATTATAGTCAAAAGTGTTTACTAAATAAGTATTCTTTAAGTTCTATTTTGAACGATTTTATGCTTTTTATGTGTATGCTCCGGTATTGAGTTAAATATTTTTGAAGTTTTTATTTTAAATGAATTTCTAAGTGTTGTTATTCTGTGTTTTGGTAGATGGATTAAGAGTATCGCTGTTCTGGTCATGTTATGGATATTGCATTCAAATTTAAAATCATCAAACATTTATGAAGGTTTCTTAGTTTTACTATTTTCTATAAAAACTCTGCTCTGCAATTGATTGATGTAAGTCTTCCATTTTAAACGTTTCTTTATGTCAAAAATTTAGCATATATTCTAAAATCATATTTTTGATTAAGGATATAACGGATGCACGTATTTTGTGGTTTTTGAAGTTTATTTTGCAATGACTAGTTGAAATAACTCATGACGTCTAGGTTGTAATATGTTATTACTAAAGAATGCACTAGTTTTAAGGTGATAACAGGTTTTTTGTAGGGCAATAATTTTTTTATGGTGGCGTACGTGTTTGTATAAGAGAGAGATAGAGGTAAATAGATAGAGATAGAAAGAGAGAGAGAGAGAGAGAGAGAGAGAGAGAGAGAGAGAGAGAGAGAGAGAGACATGAAAAGCAGAGTAAGTTTCTTTAATTTACAAATTTTGCGGTTGCGGCCGTTGGCACTGGGAACAAGGCCCACGAAAACCGCCTCCAATGATAAAGGGTTGGACAAGGAAGAACAGATGGATCTGCACAACCCCTTTGGATTATCTTAGCCGGATGACAGCAAATCAAAGGCGTCCCCCTTATCAAGTCGTTCCCAGTCCTTCTCATTTCCCGAGCTCTTCCGGCCATAATTCCTTACGGTATACTTTAAGAACGTAGTCAGATCTAATCGCCAGCTGTTTAACAATATTTGTAACAGTTTAATGTTTTAACGGCTAATTGATAAACATAAAAAGCTACGGGAATTATGAGACTAAAATTGACACGGTGATTTTTCAAATAAATAAATTAATCGGATAAATAATTGCTTTTAAATTTACAGTAATAAGCTGCATAAATATGAAATATGTTAGTTTTGTGTTCATAATGTTTAACGCAAAATTTAGTCAGGGTTTAGGAAGAAGAATAAGGAAAAATATAAAGGTTTTGTTTGTCGATTCATATCTTTGGTATAATCAGCCACTAGTTCAAACGACTATAAAAGTTCAAGGTTTTTATATCTCTGCGGCTAATAAAAGAGGCCTCCACGAAGTGAGATAGAGAAAAAAAAGCGTGGTTCCATTCACAAAACTTGTAATCCCGGGACAAACGGTTAATTAGGCGCGGTGCGATTGTGGCTTTTGTCAGAGGTCCATTAATAACACGTGTAGGAGACAAGACTGGTAGCAGACGTGCCGACAATGCAACAGCAGAGTCATCGGACTCTTTGAATATCGCCGAGTCTCCTTTCACGGAACGTGAATGTCGAATAGTTGCGCGGGTACGGGGCCTGCAGCTTCGATAGACCTAACATAAGTTTCTCACAGCCGAAACACAACCGACACTCATATTGTTGCAGGGTTTTAGAGGTCTGTAGGAAATAATTGTAAAAAAATAAGGATCGAAAATATAATAGTGAAAAGTGGAAAAGAGTGTTGGACGATGATGGGATAAGGGATGGGAGACCTTTACATCCATCCTCTCGGCAGGTCCACCGCTCCAGCGAGAGCTTCAGAGGGTGGATTCGCCACGACAAACGCGAGAGAAATAATAAAATTAAATGTTTTATCTCCGCTATGTGCGCTCTGCGGAAACGGCTATTTGATGGGGCCAACTGATCAAACGAACTGGGCAATGAATTAAAAATTCACTCGCCGACTGCGATACAAGGACTAATGACGGTCAAAGCAAGGTACACCGAACACTGGCCTCCCGGACCAGAGTTCAAAGGACGTATATTAGGCGGAACTTTAAACAATACAGTCAGAAATGGAAAAAAAATACATTAAATAGGAGCCTGCCAGGAATGAAATTGGCATTCAACCATAAAAATGTGTAGAAAGGTTGCATGGATTTTTAGTCCATAATTGGTTTTGGTAAATTTTAACTAAAAATAGCGTTCTGATCCAGAAATGTTCATTATAATATTAATAACGAGAAAATACACACAACCAAGGGTATTATTTTAAATAATAAATAAATGAGTTGGTTCTTTTTTGAACAAGTTAGAGAACATTTCGTTTATGCGAAAGGCAATGTTTGACAATAGTTTTTTGTAAACAACTTAAGAACGGTTACCCCATATTAAAATCCGTTTGCATCGTTAAATTCAGTGTCAAAAGAAATATAAATAAAATCCTTGCCAATCGACGTTAAGCTCCTATTCGTACAGCAATTATCCTGCAGAGTTAGATCAAATATTTTTAGATCACAAAAAGACAAAAAAAATTGTTTTCTAAAGCCCCAATAAAAAGTATAGAGGGGAACAGAAGTTAAATTTACCCTGTAGATTAACTGACAATTTATGATCATAGATAATGGAGATTTCGATGAGCTTATGTATATGCATTTTTTTTTTAATTTTAGTTCAACTTTTTCCAAACATATTTAAACCTATTCTAAATAAACTGAGTTTTTCTGAATTTGACGTTGCCAATTAATATTGAATAATCGACATTTTAATTTAAAATTTTCTATTTAATATACGACTTTCATTTTTAAATTCAAATTTTCCGTTTATCATCGAAATTGTTCAATTTATGCTTAAATCTTTTCCACGTTCCATATTTTTAGATCAAGAAAAGACAAAATTTTTTTTTCTAAAAATGCCCCAATAAAAAAGTATATAGGGGAACAGAAGTTAAATTCACCCTCTAGATTTTCTGAGAATTACAGATCACAGATAATGGAGATTTCGTTGAGCTTATGTATATTTTTTTAAATTTTAGTTCAACTTTTTCCAAACATATTTAAACCTATTCTAAATAAACTGAGTTTTTCTGAATTTGACGTTGCCAATTAATATTGAATAATCGACATTTTAATTTAAAATTTTCTATTTAATATACGACTTTCATTTTTAAATTCAAATTTTCCGTTTATCATCGAAATTGTTCAATTTATGCTTAAATCTTTTCCACGTTCCATATTTTTAGATCAAGAAAAGACAAAATTTTTTTTCTAAAAATGCCCCAATAAAAAAGTATATAGGGAACAGAAGTTAAATTCACCCTCTAGATTTTCTGACAATTTCAGATCACAGATAATGGAGATTTCGTTGAGCTTATGTATATTTTTTTAAATTTTAGTTCAACTTTTTCCAAATATATTTAAACCTATTCTGAGTAAACTTAAACTTTTTCTATTTTAATTTTTCAGTTTCCAATTTCTACCGAATAATTTATATTTTAAGTGAAAATTCTGTATTTAATGTACGACTTTCATTTTTAAATTCAACTTTTCCATTTATCATCGACAGTTTTCCATTTACTTTTAAACATCTTCCTCGTGTATTTGATCGGTTTTTAAATTTATTGAAACGTTTTCCTATTTATATTAATATTTGTAAAATTTTTACATGTTTTAAAACATGTTTTGAGCAATGTAATGAGACGTTTACATCTGACAGTTATTGCATGATATTTATGTCAGACAGAAATCGTGGCTAATGTAAACATGAAGAATTATTGTCCGAGATATGTAAACCCACCTCTCGCTATTTGTATCGACAATTCTATCTACACCATAGATGTAAACACCAGTTAGTGTTCGACACTTGTCGCTAAATTTGGCCATTCGTCTACTTTTCGCCTATTGCAATAAGCGTCGTATAAACTTGAGTGACAAAAAAAGAGTAGGTAAAATCAAAAATTAAAAAACAAAAAAAAAACAATTACAATTATAATTTTTATTTAATAGTAGTACCTACTTACCAGATGATAAAAATTGTAAAGTTACCGCAAATCGTCATGTTATAGTAATAGGTTTTCTGAATTTGGTAATTTGCTTTGATATAAAGGGACCAGTTTTACAAGCAAGCTTTTCAAAATCAGCAGGCTTCATTCTTCAAAAATTCGAAAACTGAACTGGATCGTCAATACTGAGCTCAGACACTAATTGATTGTGGACACCGACTTTTTCGTCTCAAAACACACACTGGAAACCATATAAAACGTTTTTTCTTCCTTTTCATGTTTAGAACAATTAACATGCTTTTCTATCAGTATCTAAATAGAGATTTTTTGACACCCGACAAAAAGGACAAAAATTTCAAATGTAAACGAACTTTTAAGACTAAAATAAAAGTTATATAGATATTCAATTAAAAATCCGAATATAAAATTGAAAGTTTTAAATTAAAATTGAAAAAAGATGAATATTAAATGGAATAGCTGAAATTACAATAGAAAAAGTTGAATAATAAATTCAAAATTGAAATAAAATGGAAAAAGTTTAAACATATTTCGCATAAGTATAAATGTATTTATAGCAGGTTCAATAAAAAGCAAAAAAGATATATATATATANATATATAAAATTAAAATGTTTAATACCAACAAGAACGGTCGAAATTAAAATTAGAAATTAAAACAAAGGGAATTTTAAATAGAATAGACGAAATTAAAATAGAAAAATTCAAATATTAAATAGAAAATGTTTAGATTAAAATAGAAAAAATTGATTAAGTCGAAACAAAACAGGGCAACATATGTATTTGGAAAAAGTTGAAATAAAAAAATATGTATTTACTTCTGCATTTTTTTACAAGGGTTCGAAACAGCAGAGGTCATATAAACCCACAGGGTGCCGGTGTTTTTGAAAAAAAGCCCATTTATAAGTATGTCGGTTTCGAATGCAAGACCGCTGGATTCGAACCCGGGACCTTTACCTTACAGTGATGAGCGCCGTGTCAACACCTAAACCGTGCGGCCACCGACGCCCCCGAAACTGTTTCTTACAATGACCTTAGGTTGGTGATGAACACATATGTAACATATCGCGATGTAGTTTGTTTCAGATTTATAAATTACTTAATATGTTGTTCGGAACTTTCAGAAAGAATTAAATTGAATGTACCTGATAAAAGGGCAAGATATACAAAGTTGTTTTATGTTCCTATCAGCAAAACAAACTACACGGTCAACTCATGATGCACAGAATATGGGTTGAATACAATTGGTAAATATTAAATCTAACTGCCTATTCTTAACATTAACTATATTGTTTACCTGCTTTAAAGCTAGTATATTTACAAAGGAGTCATAGAGTAACTTGGCTGGGGAGGAGCATATCTCTTGATTAGAGGAACAATCTTCATTGTCCAACCAATCTGGTATATTCAAATCACCACAAAGAAGAATCTGGCAGTTTGGATATTGAGCACTGATCAGGTGATATGTGTATCACTGACTAGGTGATATGTAGACTGTGGCCAAATACTTAGTTAAGCCGATGTCAATAAGTATGAAGAGCAGTTACAGGTTTTGAGAGTTTAGTAGTATACGAACTGATGAATAGCAATTCCTGACAGCAATCAATTCACCTCCGCCATGGTGCTTCGCGCTGATTAGAGCATTTATATCATGTCCATATAGACAATAATTGTTCAAACCAAGTTCAGAGTCTGAGACTCCAGGTGAGAGCCATGTTTCAGTAACTAGAATAATATCATAGTCCAAGCTAGAGATTACACTTCTGAAGTTGTGTAGTTTAGTGTTTCTCTTACATTTTGGTAAATTAAACTGAGAGAATGATTCGATCCGTTATTTACATGTTTTTTGGGTTTTGATTATTTACTATTTTAGAGGTGCCATTGAAATGACGAATAACCAAGTTCGATTCTCCAGAATCTATTTTATTTTCAGTTCTTCTCTTAAGATGAGTAGTAAAGGTGACCATTCACGATCATTCCAAATGGAACCGCGCCAAGCCGTACAGCTCCATTTGGAGTGATGAAATTTGAGGGGGCATTCACGACCGCTCCACAGCCAGTCGCTCCGAACGTCAACCAGTGAATTACCTTCTCAAAATGGATGACGATCTCTTGTCCTACTCTTCTGTTTATTTGCATACTAAAAGCAAAAAATCGAAGAGAAAATGGTGTAAGAAGTGGCTCCTGAACAGAAGCCGTAATACCCACATCAATTTGATGAAAGATCTTGCCTTGAACCCGCTGATTGGAAGAACTATTTAAGGATGGATGAAACGTCTTATTTATTCATTATATTTAGTGTTCTATTGACCAAATTACTTCTTTCAATTATTTAATATTTTTTGTAAGGTTTTGGTTGAAATGAAAAAGCTAGTGCCACGAGCGGGATCTGAATCCATGGCCTTCGGCTAAATACGCCCCTGCTCTACCACTTGAGCTATCGTGACTTCGATCCTCTCCGACACCAAAAAATGGCAAAAAGAGAGAAAATTTGAAAGGGTGTAGATTGAGATGGGGAGTTGGTGCCCGAGTGGATCGAACTATCGAAGTCAGGATAGCTCAAGTGGTTAGCGCAGCGGCGTATTTAGCCGAATGTCGTGGATTCGAATCCCCTCGTGACACTATTTTTTTATTTCAACCAAAACCTTACAAAAAGAAAAGTAACGTCTTATTTATATTTACTCCAGCTTGTTACCCCGTTGATTAGAAAACTAAAAAACAGTCATGAGAGAAATCATCACTACATGGTTGGTAACCACATTACGATTTCTCGCTACAGGGATGAACTACAAAGAACTAAAGTTCTCTACTACGATTTCTGATCATTGTTAGGGGTTATCAATACCGCATCTCTCATTGCATTTGTATCCTTTGTTTTGAAAACGTCGACCAACTGGTTGAGGATCGAATTTCTTTTATTTCTATCGTGGTAATATAATCATTGTCCACCACTTTCATAAACATGTTAAACTTTCATACAATTCAATCACCTTAACAATAAAATCTCGATTGGATGTCATTACCAATAAAGAATAAACGTTTTTGACTTTTTGAGAATGTACGACGGAGATGTTTGCTCAGTGACAGAAAGACGGAGACTGCGCCAAAAAACGAGGGTTTTCCTATTCACGACCAGGCCAGCGCGCCAAAATCCCCACCCTCCACGCCAGTTTTCCCATTCACGAACGCACCATGCCGTCGTCGCGCCGTAAATATTTGGAGTGGCGCGATGGAGTTTGGACCGGTCGAATATTCGGCACAGCCGGGCACGCCAGTTCAGTTTTGCCATTGACGTGGTTTTTGGAACGGCGTCGCTCCGTTTGGACTGCTAGGAGCGATCGTGAATGGCCACCTTAAGGCACAGCCGGTTCAGTTTTGCCATTGACGTGGTTTTTGGAACGGCGTCGCTCCGTTTGGACTGCTAGGAGCGATCGTGAATGGCCACCTTAAGACTGTTGCAGTGGTTGTAATGGAAACAAGACCGGCCTTCTTACCAGCTCTGAAATTACGCGGCAGCAGCTGGGCATCTTCTTCAGAGGAGTAAATCACTTTAATAGGGCGGTTTTTGTTTAAAATTGGGTGTTTTCCCAGTCCTTGCCACCGAAAAGTTTTATCGAACGTAGGAGAAACAGTTTTAATTAAACTCAAAACCAATTTTTCGTCCTGTTTTAACCTTTCTTGAGCATTCAAAGAAGTAGGCTTCGTCAACACCGAAAAGTTTGATATGCTTCCTTCTTACAGAACGTTCATTTAATTCTGAAATTACTGATTCAATAAAATCAGGTTTATCACAAAATTGAGCGCTTTTTGCATAAGACAGCTTACTCTCCATATCATCTATCTTTTTATTTATGTCGTTTAGTGATTTTTCCAACCGAGCAAGATCAATATGATTATTTTTCAATTCACAAATAGACTGTTTTAATTCCTTTAAGGAATAATTCGAGTCTGTATCACAACGAAAACAAAAGAAAAGCAATTGTCCCTTGGCGTCCTTCATAGCCTTGATCGCGAGTCAAGATCGTGCATTTAGTATGAATTGGTAAATTACATTTGAAACATTTGAATTTGTCAGTAGTACCGATGTCTTTTTGATATTTTAAGGAAAAACTTACGTCTAAAACACCATTATTAACTTTTGTAGAACTCGAGAAAAACGCAATAAACCCAAAAAAATCGAAAAAAAATGTATTGTGTTTTTGGATGTAAATCGACCTTTTGAGGCGATTGGAAAAGGATTTAGGCTCGTAGGATACGTAGTTTTCGAGAAAAACCCCAAAAAATCGAAAAAATTTTAATTGATTTTTCGAAGTAAATCGACCTGCTGAGGCGTTGGACAAGGAATTAGGCTCGTAGGACACGTAGTTTTCGATAAAAACGCAAAAAAAACAAAAAATTCGAAAAAAAATTTATTGTGGTTTTCGATGTAAATCGAGCAGCTGAGGCGATTTGAAATGAATTAGGCTCGTAGAACACGTAGTTTTCGAAAACAACCAAAAAAAAAAATTCGAAAAACTTTTTTTGAGTTTGTCGATGTAAATCGACCTGCTGGCTAGTAGGACACCTATTTTCGAGAAAAACACAAAACACCCAAAAAATCGAAAATTTTTTTATTGTGATTTGCGATGTAAATCGAACTGCTAAGGCGATTTGAATAGGAATTAGGCTAGTAGGAGACGTAGTTTTCGAGAAAAACCAAAAAACCCCAAAAAATCGAAAACAATTTTATTGATTTTTTCGATGTAAATTGACCTGCTGGGGCGATTGGAAAAGGATTTAGGCTCGTAGGTCACGTAGTTTTCGAGAAAAACTCAAAAAATTAGAAAAATTTGTAATTGACTTTTCCGATGTAAATCGACCTACTGAGTGGATTGGAAAAGGAATTAGGCTCGTAGGACACGGAGGTTAGAAAAAATCTCAAAAAAACCCCAAAAAATTTTTATTGTGGTTTTCGATGTAAATCGATCTGCTGAGGCGATTTGAAAAGTAATTAGGCTAGTAGGACACGTACTTTTCGAGAAAAACGCAAAAAAACGCAAAAAAACCCAAAAAGAAAAAAATTAAAGAACCATGTAACAGGAGGTGAGCGTCAGAATATGCACGGAGTCTTATAATGTTCAGGTGTATCTATTTCATAATTCTTTGCGTTCTGTGAAAAATATGTAAATTGTATAATGTACTCAAATTGGCTTGCCCTAAATAAAGCTATTATTATTTCTTACTAAAAGTGTGTTAAACAAGTGTCAGCTGCTTTAAAAAATTTATCCACTAATTTCATTGAACCGTTAATAAAAAAATGACTGAATATAATAATTTTATGAACGTTACAAAGCCGTGTTCCTTTTTACACTTGAAAAACATAACAAAGGTATGTACATAAAATTTTAACTTAAAATTAAGCAATAAAACATTTTTTTCGTAAGTAAAAAATTATGAGGGAACTCTGGCTAGTAGAGAGGCCACAGTAGCCTAATGGTCATTCTCAAACCCCCATCAAAGTAATAGCACTTAATTCGGCTTCTTCCTAATTAATTACAATTACAAGGTCGTTACAGTGCAGACTGATTAATAAAGGTGGATCGCCTTGGTTCGATAAATGGGCCGATTAGAATGATTCATTATTTCCTTTCCAGGCGAACCGTGCCCGCCGTCCTTCCCACCCGGTTCAAGGATTTCGAAGAGAAATAAAAATATATTTACCGCGATTACAGGACATCAATTTGCTGCCGTGTTGGATATTGGATTGTTCCGTGTAAATCCTTGGGCAAGGGTTTGGGCAGGTAAGAGCTAGCCTAGGTCTGGCTTAGGTCCAATTTGGCCCCAGTCCAACCCGACCCCCCTTATCGCCTCCTTCATATTTCTTGTACACCGCCTTATCTCTCTACAACCGGGCCGAATGTACAATAGGAAGTCCGTCCTGTGTACCTATCCTGTCCTAATTTTGTGCCTGCGGAACGAAAGGGGGAAGGAAGGCGGGCAAAAACGTCTCCGAAACCACTTACTCAATGCGAGTTGTGCTTAAAACTGCACAAAAACATAATTGACATATATTAATAAATACGGCTGCTTCTTTAATTAAGGAGTAGCTGGTTAATCGCTCTTTCGCAAAGATGTCAGCAATGTGGATTACACAATTTCAGAACTATTTTCACGAACTGAGTTGGAAAACAGTAAGTTACTTTGTTTTGTGCTCAATCGTTACATCATTAAAAAAATTAGAGGTTTTTTGAAAAATGGAAAAATCCTGTACATTCACTCATTAAATGTCGTAATATCTTTGCATAAGTCTCTCTATTTGTCGTTGTTTGCAATAAAAAAGAAGAGATTGTCTCAAAAATTCGTCAACTTTTTCTATTTGAACATACTCCAGGCATAGCGCAATTTGTAACGTTAATGACATATAACCTTGCATTTTAAAATCTATGAGTACTTTCAATTAATTAATCTTTGTGTAAGGTATTGATTGAAATGAAAAAGTAAAGGATAAAGTAAAAAAGTAAAAAGTGAAAAGAAAAAAAGGATTTTGAAAAATGGCAAAAAAAAAGGGGGGGAATTCGTAGTAGTAGGTAGGTTGAGATGGGAAGTTGGTTCCGAGAGGATCGAAGTTACGATAGCAAAAGTGGTAGAGGAACAGCGTATTTAGCCGAAGGTCGTGGGTTCGAATCCCGCTCGTGACACTAACTTTTTCATTTCAACCAACACCTTACATAAAGAGTAATAAAGAGTAATTAATTCAAAGAAGTTATTTGGTCAATCGGAACACGAAATATAATGGAGTACTATTGAAACTAAATTTATTGGAAATAAAGATGGAGGACGAGTGGATTTAAATGTGATTGGAAATTTGGCCGAAATTATCCAATTTTGTTCGAAACATAAACTGGTGCGTTAAAAATAGACAGGTTATTGTAAAATATCTAGTCGATTGAGGGTGGAAGGTTTCGTTGAACCCCACAGTTAAGTCCATGTTACATGATTTTTGTAAGGTATTATGTAATATTTTGTTGTGAAGGGATAATTGTAACGAATTACGATTTCGGTAAAATTATTTTGAATAGAATAATATTCAAATTAGATGAATTTTTGAGGATGAATTTTTCACAAACATTTTGAAAGTCCTTACTATTCTCAAACAAATGTATACGAGAAACTCAAAAAATAATCGATTCCATTTGAATACATTGAAGTTTCCCTTCAGACATAAATAAATCGATTTTATCATGTAATGTATGATTGATGTTGTTTAAAGTTTTTTTAAGAAATAGTCAAAAATTAAAATTTAACATTTTATTTGATTAAATTTTAATTTTTTTTCTATTTTAAACGGTTAGCCGATAAATTGAAATTATCGAATTCTGAAAGAAGTCTCAAAATGTGTGAAAAAAATTCATCCACAAAAATCGTCTTGAATGGAACTATTGAAATTTGGTTAATTTTTCACGCACATTTTGAAATTTCTTCTATTCTAATAAAAATTATGTAGAAACTCCAAAATTAATCGATCCGTTCAGGTATATGGATTTTTTCCTTTAGAGTTCGATAGTTTGATTTTATCATGGGTCTGTTTGTTGTTGTTGAAAGTTAAGATGACAAAAATTTAAATTTCACTCACATCTGAAAGTCCTCTCTATTATAAACAAAATTTTACCAGAAACTCAAAAAGTTCATCAATTCCGTCGGGAGATATTGATGTATTCGACCAAAACTCCATAATTACAATTTATCTTGAAATTGACTTTTGTTGTTTAAAGTTAGGTTTGAAAAAACATTATAAATTAAATGTGGTTATTTCATTCAATTAAATTTTAAATTTTTTCTTTTTTTAACTATCATCTAAGTTAAACGATAAATTGAAATTGACTTGTTTTGCTTGTTTAAATTAATTGATGGTTGAAAAAAGAGAAAATTTAAAATTTAATTGAATAAAATAACCACATTTAATTATAATCATATAATAGTGTTGGTAAAGCCTCCTCAAACTATTGAGGAACTGAGCACTAGTTAAATTATTAAACATTTTCGTCGAAATAAGACCCAATTAATTTATTTCCGAGAAGTCCACACCAAACGTTGATACTATGAACCATCTGATGATGTCAAGAGTACGAAATTTTCGGATTTCCTCAGCCCACGTTGATAAACACCAAAGGTTTAGTATGTCTTTAAAGGAGAACTTGGTTCATCTGTCCATAGGATGTATGGAAGAACATTTCCTTCTGCAACCCAAATCGACATTTGTGCAAGGAACGTTAGACGCCTCTCATAAAGTCCGGAATTCACTGGTCAAGATCGATACGGCTTAAAAAAAGTTCAGTGTACATCTCTAATTTTATTTTTTGAAAAATCTAAAACCCTGCCAACATTTCGGAGAGAGGAATTCGGATTTACGCGAACACACAGGAAAATATTCAGCTCACCGTCGAAATTACGCTGCCGGTTTCTTGGTGATGGAACAGCAACCGACTCGTATCTCCTCATATTGCGAGCAACACGAAACAAATGAAATACTTTTTTTTTTACTTTTTGCCATAACTTTATCATTTTTTCACCAATTTAAAACCCAATAGCACCACTGTTTTTAGCCTAAAAATCTTTTAAAATGATGTGTCAGTATATAGTGTCGTATTTGAAATTTTGAAATTGAACTGGACCTGAGGTACCCTGAATAATTTTTCTCCAAAAAAAAGGGAAAAAAATTGAAATTATACTAGAAAACATTAAACACTATTATTTGTTTTTATTTAAAGCGTCATTGGTTCAAGAAAAATTGACCCGGGATATCTTAAAAAGACACCCTGCATATTATGTCAGTTTTAATAAATTTAAACAAATTTTATCATTAGAAAATTACATATTGTACCATTAATATATTTAATTAATATTAATCTTGGTTATAATTAATAATCGATCATTACATACTTTTAATTCATATTTCAAATAGTTTCAATTAATTTGAAATAGTTTATTTGTTATTTTTTTAAATTGTTTATTATAAAGATTTCTGCCTTTATATACAATTATAACCTTTATAATTTTATTGTATAGAGTAAAAAATCGTTTAGCATGGTCTGTCAGAATATGGTGTGTCCTAGTATTTGAAATTTTGTAATTGAACTGGTCCTGAGGTGGATGTATGTACTATGTATAATTTTTCTATAATTTTTGTAAAAAGTTGAAACTAGACTAAAAAATGTTAAACACGTATTTTTTGTTTTTTGATATTTTCATTGATTTGATAATTTCATTTGATATTTTTTTGTTATTTTGGTATGTTACAAGAAATATTCAGCCGGGCCGTCTAAAAAAGGACACCCTGTATTTAATGTCAGTTTAAGTAAATTTGAACAAATTTTATCATTAGAAAATGAAATTTTGTAATTTATTGTATTAATCTTGGTTATAATTAATAATTGATAATTACATAGTTTTAATTCATATTTCAAATTGGTTCTATTCATTTTAAATAGTTTGTTTGCTATTTTTTTTAATTTTTTTTATTATAACCACTTCTAAATTTATGTACAGTATGTTGTATTTAGTGATCTTTAATTAATGATTATTTGGAGATCGTGAGATGCGGTTCTTTGCGAAGTAGGTTTAGAAAAACTTTTTTTTTCATTGTGTCTACGTTTCGCTCTTTATTTAGATCATCTTCAGGGCCTGAGATTTACAAGCATTGTTTGGATTATACAAATACATTTAATATGTGAAAATGAATTTATACAATGATGTACGCTGTATGTTTTTTAAACCTACATCACACAAGACCGCATCTCACCATCTCCAAATAATCTTTATGTACAGTTATAACTTTTGTACTTTTATTTTATACATTTGTAATTGAGAAACCTTAAAATAAATAAATGGTTGTATGTGTTATGTTGGAGGGTCCCCACAATAAAAAGTAAGGTTTGATTAGAACCCATCAAATCGGCCCATTTTAACGGAATGTTGTCATGAGATGTTTTACCCTGAGTATGACGCATCCTCTCGTGTTTTGTGCACGAACCCAGGATGGAATTAAAAAAAAAAAAAAAAAAGTGTACAACACGAAAACTCGTCCGTCCGTAGGTTCAGTAGGAAGTTCGTCGTCCTGGCGATTGGAATGGGCCCAGGTGGGCACGACGTGGGCGGAGCACCAGCCCCTTCCCAGGTGGGGAAAAATATACACATTCGTTGGTAGGACCGCACCGGGAGGGGGTGGACGAGGAAAAAATATACAGATTGGTCGGCAGGACTGTGCCCGTGGAGGGGGCCCGAGGACCAATCCAACCTTTGCTGGAGGTAACGACTGGATTCCGTGCCACCTTCCATTTACCTTGGTTTTCTTTTAGCCGCCGCCCCGCCCGTTCCAGTATCCGATATCGATTCCACCTTTAAACTAAAACAATCTTATAAATAATGCAGACCTGGATAATTCCGCTCAGTGCCAAAACTACTTTCGACCTCCGGCAACTCCACGCCATTTCAGGACTTTATCCATCAAACTAGTGGAACTAATTCAATTAGGACTTCTTTTAAGTTGAAAGACCTTCAACGATGCTCGACCTTCAACATTAACATTAATGAGAACCGCAGATTAAAACATTCGACTTTTCCACAAATTCCATTATTCTAATTTAATCAAATACCATTTAATTTTGTTTATCTTGTTTTTTAAATATTACGTTAAAATAATACAAAATCTTATATAAATAAATTTAAATTACATATGAAAAATGGCGAAATTTTTTTTAAAGAAAAAAATATGCAATAACAAATTTTATTTATTTTTAAATTTGTACGAAATTTGTACATTTACAAAAGAAATGTTGATGTTGGTTCAAAATTAACGTAGGTTTTGAAAATTTGATTTTTTCATCAAAACATCTAAAATCACAATCTCATTTCAAAAGGTTATTTTAATCAGGTTTTCTTTTCCACTGGCAGACAGTCTCACATAATAGTTATTAGAAGAAGAAGAAAATATATTTTATTATTATTCGGAAATTGTGAAATGCGGCCTGGTGTGACGTAGGTTTCAGAAAAACATTTTCTGTATCGTGCCAACGTTTCGATCTTTATTGAGATCATCTTCAGGGCCTGGGATTTACAAACATTGTTTAAATTTAACAAATACATACAGGATGTGGAAAAAAGTGAATTTATAATTAATAATGTTAAATTATGATATATAATGTTAAATTTAAACAATATTTGTAAATTCCAAACCCTGAAGATTATCGTGCCAATAATTTCTTTATTTTCTTTATACGTTTCGATCTTTATTGAGATCATCTTCAGGGTTCAAAGTGTTTGTTTTCCGTGTAGATGTGTCATTCTTGTCTTTCGTGTTGGGACTCTGGAACCCTCTCTCAACACGACAGACAAGAATAATACATCTACGCGGAAAACAAACACTTTGAGCCCTGAAGATGATCTCAATAAAGATCGAAACGTTGGCACAATAAAGAAAATATTTTTCTGAAACCTACATCACACCAGACCGCATCTCACGATTTCCGAATAATCATAGACTAACGGTCATTAATCACCATACATATATTTTATTCTGGGGCTTTGCCCCCCCCCCCCCGAAATAACAAATGAGTACAAAATTTGGCACAATCGTGTTAAAATGAATATTTAAATAAACATTTAAATGTTATAGCAAAATAGATGAAACGTACTAAATCAAATAAAAATGGGAAAAATTAACGGAAAATTTTCCATCCGGAGTATTAAATTGTAGGGGCAGAAGGTAGTCAAAAATACGGAAATTAAAAGTGGAAAGGATTGAGGCTTCTTATTTCGAGACTCCTACTCATAAAAATTTAGCGAACATATACGGTAACTTTCTTTGGTCACAAGTTATTCAATATGCATTGGGTTGGTGCAAAATTAATGCGGGTTTTGAAAATTTGTTTTATTCATCTAAAAATACACCTTCCCAATCTGATTTCAAATGGTGACTTACTTTTAGAAGAAGAAGAAAATAAATTTTATTCCAGGGCTTTGGCACACCCTGAATAACAAATGAGTACAAAATTTGGCACAATTCATGTTAAAATAAATAGACACTGTCCAAAAAAAAAAAAAAAAAAAAAAAACCGACCACCTGGTTTTTGCACGAAAAAATTGTATATTGCATATTTTCTCAGCCTTTTAAGTCATAATCCTGCGCTAGATTGCATTTACAGATGCAAAATGGTCATATATGTTTAAAAAGAAAAAAATATCAATAACCAATTTTAATTTTTTTTATTTGTACATCCAGCAACAAACAAATGATATATTAGGTTCAAAATTAAAGCAGAATATTTGCTTTATTCATCTTATAATCTACCTTCACAATTTGATTTTAAATGGTACAACTGGGCAGGTTATTCTAATCAGATTTTCTCTTCCATTGGCAGACAGTGTCACTTAATAGTTTTTAGAAGAAGAAGGAAAAAATAAATTTTATTCTTGGGCTTTGGGATCCCCTGAATAACAAATGAGTACAAAATTTAGCACAATTCTTGTAAAAATGAATATGCTACTCATAAAAAACCGACCTCCTGTTTTTGCACGAAAATATTGTCAAGTTTGTAAATGCATATTTTCTCAGCCTTTTAAGTCATAATCCTGCGCTAGATTGCATTTACAGATGCAAAATGGTCACATAGTTTTAAAAAGAAAAAATATCAATAACAAATTTTAATTTTTTTTATTTGTACGAATTTGTACCCCCATCTAGAAATGAAACAAATAAATGATATATTAGGTGGAAAATTAAAGCAGAAAATTTGCTTTATTCATCTTAAAGTCTACCTTCACAATCTGATTTTAAAAGGTCAATTACAACCGGGCAGGTTATTTAAATCAGATTTTCTCTTCCATTGGCAGACAGTGTCACTTAACAGTTTTTAGAAGAAGAAGAAGAAAATAAATTTTATTCTTGGGCTTTGGGATCCCCTGAATAACAAATAAGTACAAAATTTAGCACAATTCTTGTTAAAATGAATATGCTGCTCATAAAAAACCGACCACCTGGTTTTTGCACGAAAAAATGGCCAACTTTGAAAGTGCATATCTCAGCCTTTTAAGTCATAGACCTGCGCTAGATCGCTTTTTTTAAAATTTTACGATGAAAAAGATAGCTTTTGTTTTCCTTGCTTCAGTCATTCATCAGTAAAACTTAAAATTCCAGAACATGTTAATTTTGGTTTTAAGAAAATTCTTTGCCCAAAATCGTGAATAACTCAAAAACGATTAAAAATCGAGCAAAGTGGATTAATGAATCTTGATTAATTGAATGCTTATTAAAATTTCCTATCGATTTCTAAGGGCGCCGCTCCAGGACGGAACAATTAAAAAGGAATTTTTTCAGCGTAAAACTATCTAAAAATTGAGACCTAGCCCAGGTCTGTGACTTGAAAGGCTGAGAAAATATGCATTACCAAATTGGGCCATTTCTTCGTGCAAAATCCAGGGGGTCGGTGTTTTTTGATAGGCATTGTCTAAATAATGATTTAAATGTTATAGCAAAAAAATTTACTTAATTAAAAGAGGAAAATTAACAGAAATTGAACCATCCTGTGTGTTACATTGTAGGTACAGGATGTAGACAAACAGACGGAAATTAAAATTGGAAAGGGTTGAGGCTTGTTATTTCGAGTCTACCACTTATAAAAATTTAGCGAACATATACTCTATTTTTGTTCGCATTTCAAAAATGTGATATCACTGGTCAACCTTTTTTTAAGCGGAAAAAATTTGAATGGACTATCTTTTTGTCTCGGACCATAAGCTAAGGACCATAAGCTATAATAATAAAAGGTTGTAAAATACTACTATCCTTTGATACATTAACATTTTTTAACATGTACATCTGATGATGGGTAAAATTCCCGAAACATAAAAAAATATGTAAAAATAAAGCAAAATATTAAAAAAACAAAGTAGAGGTTTTTTAAAGAACGACCGAAAATTATGAACATTTATTTATAGACCAATAAGGACAGCAACGTTTTATGGAAAATATATATTTGCAAAATGTAAAAAAAAATGATAAACATAATTTGTACATGTTAATATGTAGGAAACCTAAATTAATGATGATATCAGGGCGTGTATATAACAAATGGAAATTCTGTTTTCACCGAAGGTTCTGTAAGTAAACAAAATTACTGACAACATGAGCATTTTTTTACTGAAACAGTGGGGCTGTTATGTCAGAAAAATCTCTAAATATTATAATCTCAATGTCATTTTTTGCTAATAGGTTACTGTTTAATCTAGAAACCTTGTGTTCTTCCAATTTGCGAATGTTTGTTTTGCTTGTTTGATGTTCTTGATTTATTCTTTATTAATGCTTCGTTTTTCATTATTCACATGCTGCAATATGACAAAAAAATTAATGACACTTTTATAGTAGATTTTATATTATTTGTTTCATTATATTTAAGGAGAAAGGAATTCGGGGAATAAGTTAGGCTGTTATTCATGTCTCTTTGTTAGGAATGTTTTTGATAACCGAAATTAAGTTCGTTAAAAATAAAGTTTCACGTCCATGCAATTCAGATTTTGAGCAAGTAAGTGATTTAAAATAAACAAGCTCGTAGGTTTGGTCCAATTTGGTCTTGTAAGAATTGCCACCAAGAGTCCTTTCTGGTCAAAATCGATTATGAAAACGTTTGTATTAAATCTAAAATCTAAAAGGAAAATTCTTACGGGAAAAACTAACGGACTTACCCAGTGGCGATTCTTTCAATGATTTTTTTGAGTTGTACCGGACATGTCCACCTGCGTACAATTGATACTGTATTAGTTTAACAGGTGGTTTTTTGGTTTTTAAATTTAATTTATGTTATATTTACATTTATAAAGTCCAATTGTAAAGGAGTATTTTGGTGTTGTCATTTTATAAGTTTATATTCAAATTTGACTTAGGGGGTTTTACACTAAAGCTGGTATTTTTTTAAATCCTTTTTTTTTCTTTCATCCATAATTGTTCGCTTTGAGTTATGGTGAACGTCCGAAGAGGTAGCATCGCCCCTCCTCCTCTTATTAATATAATTACAGCATACGGACAAAACCCATTTTCCGTCATGGCTCCATCCAAGCGGCCATTTTTTACAAAGTCTAGCCGTCCTTCCGCCTGTCCTTCGTTCTCTCTCCTTCTAATTCCCTTCGCCCTCGCCCACGCTCTGGCCGACATGTGCTCACCAAACTTTTTTCCATTTCCAGGCCCAGGTCTTACAAGTTCAGAGGACACGCCTACAGGAAGTCGATTAGGCATGGCAACGGGGGGCCCCACAGCGTTCATTTTCACTCCGATGCAACTTTTAGATTATATTAAAAGAAACAACGAATTCCCCTGGGCTTTGTATGTTAGGGCATAGTCCAGAAACATCTGCTATCCCTAGGGGAAGACATCCTTTTAAACTCTAGACTATTCAAAAGGATTCATAATCAATTACCGAAGATTTATGAAAAAAAATACATTGAAGAAAAGTTCGTTTTCTATTAATAAAACAAAAATATATGAAATTTTACTAGTTGAATTAATATTCATAAACCTAGTTGTATTAAGTAGGTCTCTTGGACACTGTCGATTTAGTTGGCGTGTTGACCCAGCGTGATTTTGGACGAAGCAACTTGTTGGAGAGGAGGGTTAGTGTGTATAAATACAAAGTTATGGAATTTTGTGAAATTGGAAAGGACGAGTTCTTTGACGAAAGGAATTTGGAGGTCAGTGTGTACGGTAAGGTTATGACGGTCTCCTTGCAGTGATATTACGGAGAATTTTTGACTGGAGTGACTGAATTATTTTGGAATTGGAGCGTTTGGTTGGGCCCATAGTTCTATTCCAGATGGGTCGGTATTTTGTATATTAACAGTTTGTTCATTAGTGAAAGTTTTAATCGTTTGTCTAGTATACGTATAAGAAGTTTCTATCGTTTGTTAAGTGCCTGTATTTTCAGTTTAGTTTAGGTTTCAATGTCAGTTTTTTATTGAAAAACATGCCTAGATGTTTCACTATGTCAGCAGTCGCAATAGTTGTTAATCCATCAGAGTTCATGGTCCGATTGACCGAATAACTTCTTTTCAACTAATTAATCTTTATGAAAAGTATAGGTTGAGATAAAAAGTCAGTGTCACGAGCGGGATTCGAACCCACGACCTTCGGCTAATACGACGTTGCTCTACCACTTGAACTATCGTGACTGAGATCCACTCGGACACTAACTCCCCGTCTCAACCTATAACTTTTCGAATTTTCCCTCCTTTTTGCTATTTTTCAAATGTGAAATCCGGATTCCATTCTCGGCGACATATGAAGTGGCTACGGAGAGATGTTGCTGAAATTATACTTCGTTTTTCCTATTAAATCTATTATATTTAGTGGTCTATTGCCCAAATAACTTCTTTCAATTAATTTTTCGTTTTATCTAAGGTTTTCGTTGAAAGAAAGTTATGTCACGAGCGGGATTCGAAAAACGCAAAAAGGAGGGAAAATTCGAAAAGTTGTAGGTTGTGACGGGGAGTTAGTGTCCGAGTGGATCGCAGTCACGATAGTTCAAGTGGCAGAGCAGCGTCGTATTAGCAGAAGGTCGTGGGTTCGAATCCTGCTCGTGACACTGACTTTTTTATCTCAACCAATACCTTTCATAAAGATTAATTAATTGAAAAGAAGTTATTCGGTCAATCGGACCACGAACTCTAATGGATTTATAATTAAAATCAAGAGTGTCTCCGTTTACAGCAACAAATCTATTAGTGGCCACGAGGAGCTGTTAGTTAAGCTACACTGCGTTTTACTTATTCAATCCACTATGTTTCAATCAGACCACTAAATATAATGGATTTAAAAGTAAGTTTTAATTAAAACAAAGTATAACTTCACCAACAGCTCCCCGCGGCCATTTTATATGTCACCAAGAATCGAATCTTTATTACACGACATTTCAAAAATGGAAAAAAGGAGGGAAAATTCGAAAGTTTGGGTTGAGTTGGGGAGTTGGTGTCCGAGTGGACCGAAGTAACAATAGCTCAAGTTGTAGAGCAGCGGCGTATTTAGCCGAAAGTCGTGGGTTCGAATCCCGCTCGTGGCACAAGCTTTTTCATTTCAACGAAAACCTTACATAAAATGATTAATTATGTAAATAATTAAATTCACTAATTTCGTGGTCCGCTTGACCAATTAATACATTACAATTAATTAAGGTTTTTAGTTGAGATGAAAAAAGCCCAAGTGGTAGAGCAGCGGCGTAACTAGCCGAAGATCGTGGGTTCTAATCCCGCTCGTGGCACTAGCTTTTTTCATCTCAACTAAAAACCTTAATTAATTGTAATATGTAAATAATGTTGAAAATTATGCTATGTTGACGAAGAGATGGATGGACTGGTATTGATAGTTTTGAAATCGCTAAGCCCGAAGGACTTCTTAATCCAATCTGAAACTTCTGGTACATTCAGATCGTGGTGGCAAAGTTAATTGAATCTCCTTTAGATATGTGATGCTTAGAATTAATTCTTCAGAATCTGCAAAATCAATATTGTTCGGATAATTACAAAGCTGTTGTTGTAAATTTTATCGGACATGAAATACCGATTCATTTTCAGCCTAAGTAATTTCAAAAATCCTGCTGCTCTGTTAAAATGTTGTCTGTTGACTTAAAATGTTCAATTGTCTTATTTTGTTTTATCTTTGAACACTAACTTTTTCATTTCAACCAAAACTTTACATAAAAAGATTAATTAATTGAAAGAAGTAATTTGGTCGATCTTGAACACTAAATATAATGGATTTAATTATTATAATCAAGAAAACTTTTAAAGAACAATTATATTTGAAATAAAATCTCGACTCTCACTAGGATTAGGATTTCACAGCCGGTAAAATCTGAACGACTATGATCAATTGACCATGAAGCCAACAGCAGTGAGTTTGAACTGAACAAATTGAGATTGAAAGATAATAGTATATACCATCTCACTTATGCGATGTAATGAATAGTAATTAGTAATTACCAACCCTTATAAACTACATGAAAGGAGATTTCACCTTGTTCGTACGTTTTTTATATATTGTCTGTTGTGTATTATTATGGTTCATATTCAAGCTAAATGGTGTAGAATTTTGGATCGTCGAGCGTTGAATGTCGGGGAGTCTATGCGCCGGAATCATGGGTATCCCGTGGGATTAGAGGGTTAGAGCGGTGGGGGAGCCTTAACGACATAATAATAACATAGGGACAGGGCCTCTCCGTAATCTGACCTGATTTGTCAATGTAAGCCCTCCTCGAACAGGTAGAAAGATCCCCCATCCTGCATAACCCGACGGTTTAGTTTATGTGAAGAAGGCATTTTGACATTAAAAAAATCACTTTCCGACCCTAAGCGAATTATCCTTGAAGATTTGTATTAAGCATTATGCATACTGAATAATTGGAGTGAATTGTTTCATCTTCATATCAAAATGAAAAAGGCGAGACCTCATTCGGTCGTTACCGATCAGCCTATCCTCGCTGAGATGGTCTGACAGAAATCGGAATTTCGCCAAAATCCAGTGCTGTATAATTTCTATCAATCTACTTTTTATAAGATTATGATGGGTGGGTTGCGTTTGTCGAGTTATCATGGTTTTCAATATATTTGATAGAAATGTGTAGAGATTAGTGACCGTTAATCGATAGTTATTCAGATATCGTGAGATGCAGTCGGGAGTGATGTAGGTTTCAGAAAAACATTTTCTTTATCGTGCCAACGTTTCGATCTTTTATTGAGATCATCTTCAGGGCTCAAAGTGTTTGTCTTCTGTGTAATGCCCTGAAGATGATCTCAATAAAAGATCGAAACGTTGGCACGATAAAGAAAATGTTTTTCTGAAACCTACATCACTCCCGACCGCATCTCACGATATCTGAATAACTAATATTTGATAGATTAAGTCTCTGTTTCTTATTGTTCCGATCGGTTTTTGTGATCCTCCGTATATTTTCAAATGTTATAGTTTGTTAATTTTTTTCCTCTTTTGTACGACGTTTACCAGTTTTACGTTCGCCTGATTGTTGAGGGTTCGTCATGGTTTTTGTGAGGTGTATCACATAATTTAAATTTCCTCATCTGTCTTTAATTTTTCTTTTGGTATCAGCAATACTGGTATTCACAAGTACTGCATGCACATCCTTCTGAACACTTTATAGGTAATATGCAGCAATGGAATCCATTCTGAGACTAGGTGACCGGAGTTAAGGGGGTCCCTGTAGTTTTCCAGGCCATGAGTTCCTTGCCCCAGTTTTCGTCACCAGCGAATGTATCAAATATTATAATAATTCTATTAGCAAGAAAATAATCAATATGTAGTTGTTAGACTTGTTCAAAAAAATTACGATAAGCCAGTCGGCTGAGGCAAATGACAAAATTCTAAACAAATGTGTAGAGATTAGAGACCGTTAATCGATAGTTGATCAGATATCCTGAGATGCGGTCGGGTGTGATGTAGGTTTCAGAAAAACATTTTCTTTATAGTGCCAACGTTTCGATCTTTTATTGAGATCATCTTCAGGGCCTGGGATTTACAAACAATGTTTTTCACTTCAAAGAAGCCGACGCCTTACACAAAATTGTCTTTTATATACCGACTTCCTTCCCCATCCCTTCAAAATCAAACATATATAAACATAAAACAGCAAAATCTCGCTAGCACTCTCAACACGACACGCAAGGATGGCACAATTACACAGAAGACAAACACTTTTAGTGAGTAGAAATACTTTGTTTGAATATAAAATATATTTTGCACTGTATAAATTCACTTTTCCACATCCTAAATGTATTTGTTAAATGTAAACATTGTTTGTAAATCACAGGCCCTGAAGATGGTCTCAATAATGATCGAAACGTTGGCACGATAAAGAAAATGTTTTTCTGAAACCTACATCACACCCGACAGCATCTCACGATATCTGAATAACAATTCTAAACAAACATTGTCTGGATGACATAATTTTGCGCTATCAGAAGCTATGTTCGGGATTTTTCAGAGAGAGATAGAGAGACATAAATAGGTAGATCGATACAAAGAAAAGTATTGATAGATCAATATTAGAACAGATCGAGAGAAATATAGATTGACAGAAATGATGAGATAAAAGAGAGAGAGAGAGAGAGAGAGAGAGAAGAGACAGAGGGAGGAAAAGACTTTGTAGAGAGAATGTGCTATTTCACATATAACAAAGCGAGAAACCGAGATAGAAATAAAGAAAAAAAAAACTACGAAATTTCGAATAAACTTGAAAACTTGAAGGATTAAAGGAGGTAAAGGGAGTCAGAGATATATAGATTAATAGATATATAGTTAGATAGAGTGAAAACTAGAGAGGGGAGGGAGCGGGAGAGGGAGAGGGAGAAAGAGAGGGTGAGGGTGAGGGAGAGGGAGAGGGAGAGAGAGAGAGAGAGAAAGACGGAGAGTGTCAATTATTATACCGAGTATCTGAAGAGTAGCAACAGGACAACAACATTGGAAGAAACAGGGGAAGAAAGGTTCAGCGAATAGGAAGTAGTTAAAGGTATTATTCGAAGAATTATTAGAAGTTTAAGATAGAATGAGATACATACTGATGTTGAGAGAGATAAAGAAAGGAGATGAGAAAGAGACAGAGAGAAAGAGAGAGAGAGCGAGAAAGGGTGAGAGAGAGAGAGAGAGAGAGAGAGAGAGAGAGAGAGAGAGAGAAAGAGAGAGAGGGGGTGAGACGGACAGAGACAGAGGGAAAGAGAGAACTAATGGGAGAAAGAAATTTTGGGAAAACCCCAATGTTGGTTTAACGATACTAGGGAAACATAAATGGAAAAAAATAAATGGAAGAGAAATATAGATAAAGAAAAATGCTAAGGAAATATAAACATATATATTATTTGAAAGAAAGACAGAGGAGAGAGGGAGATTCATAAATGCATGATTCATTAATGCTGAAATATTTTGTTATTACCTAATACATATCCTTTTTTTCCAGTACTTTATTTGTACGATATTTTTTTAACTTTGAACTGTCCATGAAATTTCTTACATAGTACAGGTCAGTGTACCCTCTGAATTATTCAAAACGTATGTAACCTTTTCCTGCCATTTTCTGTAAAATCAAATGGACTTGACGAATCTGTAAGTAATATTTATTCGTATTACCGTTATTCTCAGTTTTCTGGAAACGTTGTTTTCTAAACGAAGGACACTCGAACTTTTTTCTTAAATGTCTTTTCCCGTTGTCAGCTTTTGTACCATTCCCCAGCTGCATTCCTGAGTAACGAGTAGGTACCGAGGACAAGTAAAAGCATTCAGGACAATAAAATGGGAAGTCATATCTCCGGGGTGGCTCTGTCCGCACCCGCCCCCTCTTCGGGTATTATACCCGAATTACAAAGTCAGATATGACCCGGGCCGGAGTTCCTCCAGGCCCCCGCGTCTCCCGACTCTTTATGTCCACCTATTTATCAAGTCTTTCCTAAGTGAATCTTATCACCGCCTCGGTTGACGCTCTCGTCATTTTTTACCCCGAGACAACCCACCCCCTCGGAAGGAGGAGCCCAGACATGCCCTTTCATTTTTTAAGCTTGCAAAATGACGTGGAAGCTCCCGCGGGTAATGGACGGGAAAGGGCCGCTGCCACATTCTAAATATCTTTATACTAACCGTTAGTATGAACAGTCTCAGACACCAGAGGAAAAAATGAAAAATGAAATAAACAGGTTTTCCTCTCGCAAGTTTAAGTAATAAAAGGAGTGTTGAAAAAAAGTTAGTTTAAGTTGATTCATATATAGAAGAATATATATCAATTATATCCTTTGATTGATAAGAATTTCAAGAGATTAAAAAAATGAATAGGTGGTCAAATATTGAAAACTGTTTAATTATTTTGAAAAAAATTGATTAAAGATTAAATTAAGATTTGTCCATGTGGTCTGCGGGCTTTCCCAAATAACCGGTCGTCCTTAAAAGTACAGTGAGGATCTGTAACGTCCGTACCTGTCTCATGGCCTTACTGGATGTTTTTATTCGCAAGATGGAAGATGATGCACCTCCGCATACGACTGAAGTGTGTTACTGCCGCAGCGTTAGTGTCGAAGCTTTCCCAACTCCGAGGAGCGAAGACGAACCTCACTCCCCGCTTGCCATTCCGAGTGGTTGGGTCTGCATTAAGCATCAGACCGAGCGTAAAGGGCTACCAAGGCCGAAATACATCAGCATGGTCTCCCACGCACTCCCTAGATAGAGAAGGCCACTCTACCTCCCAGAGTATTGGGGCTCCCCTAACGTAAAAACTTCCGGATCCGCTCCGACCGCAGTTTTGTTTAAAGTGGAATTGCTAACTACCCCCTAGAGGAGAGCCTTCGGTAAAGGACGCCATTCGTCGACAGACCACTATCCGTTCCCATCCGCCACTTCTCACGTATTCGAGGGACTCCGTCATCGTAGTCTGAGCTATGCGCTATACGCTTCGTCCGATCTTTCGTATCCCGTGAGGCCAGGTTTATAACGATAGCCATAGGCACGTTTGGGTGAAGGTTACAGAAGGAACAGCCTCTTTTCTAAGTTCTCGCCAGGAGTCTCCCAAGATATAGAAGGTCACTCTATCTCCCAGAGTATTGGGGCTTCTTTAGCGTACAAACAACCGGATTTGTTTAAAGTGGAACTGCTAACCACCCCCTAGAAGAGTACCGCCTACGGTAAAAGCCTCCAATCGAGCTCAGCCTACATCTACGTGCAAAGCATGCTCGAGTAGGAGCAACCGATTCTCTGCCCGTTCCCATCCGCCAGTACTCACGCATTCGAGGGACTTTTCGGCATAATCATAGCGTCCTCAACGCTTATACGCTGCAGTCCGAACCGCCGTATCCCGTGAGGCCGGGTGTATTACGGTGGTCATACGTAAGTTTCGTGCGATGTTCGGTCACAGGTAGAAGACAGCCTCTTCTCTAAGTTCCCGCCATGGGCGTCGCCACGTGCCACTTCGAATCCATTCCCAACGTAGCAGGGGCTGGGCTTTGGAACATTTCTGCTACCCCGTAGTCCAGATGATTATGCTTCCTCCCCCGTCTATGAAGACAGGATCTGGTACCCTATCCCTCGTGTGCCTCTGATAAAGCACCCGCCGTCCCCTGCCGACCCAGAGGCCGACACGAATACAACTTGTGCTTTAAAGAGGTTGACACGCCTTCTAGGCTGCACCATTATTTTGCACCTGGAAACCCCCCTTGAAACCAAGGGTTGGGAGAGGTCGCAAGGAAGCGAGAAAGAACCCGGATTGAGGAAGGGAAGTGAACGAGGACACGAGGTTCACCTATTCAGGCGCCTCCCGCCTTGTCCATACTGTACACCCATCGTCGCCGTAGTTCCACGTTAAATGGGCTATGACTCCCCTGGGTGGATGAAGGAGATGAGACCGCAGTTCAATCGTCGAACGAGTCGGCATCGTCCCGACCAGTCATCTCGAGTGACTGCTGAACCTTTACCTACCTTTACCCATCATTTTGGCCTGCGTATTCTTACTTCGTTGGTCTGTCATATTGTCATTTCGCCAACATCTGCAATGTCCGTCCAGTCTGTCGCAAGGAAGCAAGAAAGAACCCGGATTGAGGAAGGGAAGTGAACGAGGACACGAGGTTCACCTTTTCAGGCGCATCCCGCCTTGTTCATACTGTACACCCATCGTCGCCGTAGTTCCACATTAAATGGGCTATGACTCCCCTGGGTGGATGAAGGAGATGAGACGGCAGTTCAATCGTCGAACGAGTCGGCATCGTCCCGACCAGTCATCTCGAGGGGCTGCTGAACCTTTACCTACAAAGTTTACCATCATTTTGGCCTGCGTATCCTTACTTCGTTGGTCTGTCATATTGTCATTTCGCCAACATCTGCAATGTCCGTCCAGTCTGTCGGAAGTCGATACCGACTAAAAAATATAAAGAAATGCGTTGTATTAAGCCACAAACAAGTCGAACTGAACAGAATATCGTTCACTCTAATAGGATAATCAAAACCAAAAAAAATCTTGCGGGCTTATTTGGTAAACTTAATTCACAAATAAATGCTTCCGAGACGCTTCCAATTGGATCAAATTAGCAGAAGGCTGAAGTAATCCCATGGGATGAATCCTCAGGGATATCGGTACGTCTCGTTTTAACAGGTGGGATTAGACGGGGAGCCCGGGCCGACTTTCACCCACCGAGGGATTTGATCCAATCGTCCTTTTCAGAAACGAATGAGTATTTAATTATTCCTATCGGTTTAATTTCTATAGATCCGCAAAAAAAAGAAGAATAAAACCCCTGCTTCTTTTATCTAAATAAAGCAGGATGGACGAAAAATGCAGATTTTTCGAGAAAAAAAACCGTTTAAAGAAGGAAAAGAATCAATAAAAAAACACTTTCTCTACAATTTACTAATTTTTTGATTTCTTTCTTACAATTAATTGTTCTCTTAAACCAGAAATGACAATTCCTCAAAAGTCAAACGGCACTGAAAATAATATCCGTCTTAATTTTACGTTAAACTATAAAAATTAAAATTTCAATTGTGAAAAGCTTATTGATCCTGTCCAGATTTCTTTTGAGTCCTTGGGCGATCCTTCACTCGGTTGTTCCATATCGCGACGGCCTCGGCCGGCTGGCTGATCTTAATCGCCTGATGTAGTTCCGCCGGAACCGCTTTTCAACAAAGCAGATCCGTTTTTATTTATTTTTAAATAAACTTAATAACGCCGGTGAAAATGTCTATCTTTTTGGAGGCAATAATGACAGGGATGTGTTATATTGACCGATGATACTCAATTTCCCAGAAAAAAGAAAAGATTGTTAATATTTTTGGGTTATTTTATTGTAAAATATTTAAGTAACTGGCGAACATAAAGGTTTCTTAAATCTAAAAGAAATGTAAAAACTCCGTATTATACTATAAAGTAATATTTCTTGAATTTAATGGTTGTGGCGAGAGATAGAGCTGACAAGCGAGCGTAGGCGGACCCATTAACGGCCAATCACTCATGGCAAGTTCATCGTCCACTCGCAGACAAACCCAACTACGCATTTTACCATCAAACTTAAAAGTAACTAAATTATAATAGTCTATGGTCAGTAATATATACCTTATTATTTATATATAATATATAGATAGATTAAAAAATATAAATATATCTTATTTTTTCTTTTTTTTGTATATTTTAAGCTTTTAGCGTTATAGGAAAATTGCAGTACACATTTGTAACATTTGTAAGGTTAAATCCTCTAACAATCCATTCTTTGTTTAAGTCTTGAGCTTATGTGTATGTATTACATTATGTTGGGTTTTTCAAAAGTACCAGGCATACGATAAAAGAAAATAATATTAAGCTCGTTTAATACATACACAGGAAAAAAGTTAAGTGAATAAATTTAATTCGCATAAACTTCTTAAATGAAATAAAACTAACACAATAGTGGATGCTAGTAGATTGTGGCATAAACTTACAAAAAATTAAATACATATCTTATCGATAAGTGAGAATAGAGGTAGCTCAGGACAAAGAAAAATGAAATAATCGCTGAATGAACTCCAAAAATGGACATAAACTGACCATATTTTGAGTTTTGTGAAACGAGATTCCTCGAGAAACTGAGATTATATTAAATGTTTAGATTTATGCGTTTACAGTAAGATAAATATCTAAATAATCCATTATATTTAGTTATGTATTGAGCAAATTACTTCTTTCAATTAATTAATCTTTTTATATAAGGGTTTGGTTGAAATGGAAAAGCTATGCCACGAGCGGGATTCGAACCCTTCGGCTAAATATACCGCTACCACTTGAGGAGCTATCGTGACTTCGATCACTTGAAAAATGATAAAAAAGAGGGAAAATCCGAAAAGGAGGTTAAAAAAGTTAAAGTTAGTGTCCGAGTGGATCGAAGTCACGATAGCTCAAGTGGAAGAGCAGCGGCGCATTTAGCCGAAGGCCGTGGGTTCGAATCCCGCTCGTGGCACTAGCTTTTTCATTTCAACCAAAACGTTACAAAAAAACATTAATTACGTAAATAATGTTGAAAATTATGATCTGTTGACGAAGAGATGGATGGACGGGTATTGATAGTTTTGGAATCGCTAAGCCCGAAGGACTTCTTAATCAAATCTGAAACTTCTGATACGTTCAGATCGTGGTGTCAGTTAATTGAATCTTCTTTAGATACGTGATGCTTAGAATTCTTCAGAACCTGCAAAAGCAATATTGTTCGGATGATTACAAAGCTGTTGTTGTAAATTTTATCGGACATGAAATACCGATTCATGTTCAACTTAAGTAATTTCAAAAATCCTGCTGCTATGTTAAAGTGTTGTCACTTGACTAAAAATGTTCAATTGTCTTATTTTGTTTTATCTTTGAACCAAGGTTACTTTGTAATCAAGAGCTTCCTTTTTCCCACATTTTCTTTTCCAGTCGCTGTTCTCTCCAAGGATCGCGAGACCGTGGTGACTTTTTTCGCAAAAAAAAAAACAAACTAATCTACCAGATTGCATTAAAATACCTAGATTTGTCTAACCCGTAAGTTAAATCCGCAAGCTTATGATTAATAGTTTTCCAATGATTTGAATCTTAATAATGGAAATTCTTTAAGTGTTGTTTTTATATAAAATGAGGATTATAATCATTAGTTGACAGTGTAGATGAAGAGCCAACCCATACATTTGCATTTAAGCTGTTCTTGTAAATACTGTTAGCAACTAATTCAAATAAACGCTAAGTTTAAAAGATTGTATAAATAATTCAATTCGAAGAGAATGATGTCATTACAAAATTCGAGCAATCCACAAATATTTAAAAATAGAGTTATATGTAATAGTTAATATTAATATATAGATATCCGCCTTCTATATTACAATTTTGAGATAAAAAATCAGGGAAAGGCCAATTTGAAGAAAAACAAAATTACTCAGTTCCTACGTCAAGGTTTCAAAAAAAAAAATATCACCTTCAAAGTTCTGATTTGAATCTATTTATAATTTTAATATTCATCGAAAGCTTAACGAAGAAACTGACTGGTTTTATGTCGTTTAAAATAGCCTTATTTAGATTTTTTAATACAAAGAAATCCACAAGACCTTTTGTAATAGTTAATCTGCGAAAATAATCGTCATTGCTGACAAACATTTCTTCTCTGTGATTATTAATGATCGTATAAAGAACAATGTGTGTTTCTTAGTGACCTGTTGTTTCATAATTTGTTGAATTCGTGAGGAGCGGTCAAGAAAAACATCTTTTTCATTTTTTTGCCGATGTTTCGACATTTATTCGGGCCATCATCAGAGCCTGGGTAATTTACAAAACATTTGTTGATTGGAAAAAATACATTTTAAGATGTAAATATAAATTTTTAATTACGTATTTCATACTCGCATAAAGTGTGGTGCTATTCTGTGATGTTATGTTGGTTCTTTGTGAAAACCTTGAAAAACGTGATTTTGTTGTATTCTACGGTTTTTGTATGATTGCTACAGGGTTGGGGACGCGGTAAATCTGGGAAAATTTCTTTGATCATAGGCGGTTTCATTACCAATTTACTCAAAGTAAGTCGAGGATGGCGATTTTTCTGAATTGGATTTGAGATTCCACATTGGAAAAGAAGTTAATTAAGGACGATAATGAAGGAAAGAGAAAAATAAAATGAAGGTTTGATAGTTTATTTGCTTTATGAAGTTAGCATAACTACCGCTGAGTTTGCATGTACTGTAATTGTGTCTATGGTAATGCAAACCATTTCAAGATAGTTGCGTTTGTATTTGTTTTTTTGTTTTTACATCCCGTGTTTAGTGTTTGTATTTGTCGAATTTTGAATAAAAGTCAAAACTTCGGCCATAAAATGAAAAAGGTGTTTTTCTAAACTCCCTCATTGTTGACCGCTCCTCACGACTTCAACAAATTATAAAGAAGTCCTGGAACCAACAAATCCCAAAGCATTGTTTGGAACTAAAACACCATTAATTCGAGGAAAACAAAATGTATAGATATATAAGGCTGAATGTACGTTTGGATTGTAATTGTCCAAAAATTGATTAAGTAGATTTCATCAAATATGTAATGTATAGCTACTAAAAATGGACAAAACGTATCTAAGATAGTTAAAAACCTAACAAAGTAAGATATATCTTTGTTCAACTACGAAACATTCCGTGATGAAAGATGCTAAAAAAGTGAAGTGTTTTTGTTTAATTCAAAGCCAACTTATTTCCTGCAATGCTCAATAAGAAAATACCTGTAATACACAATTGCAATCACTCAGAAAAGTTCAAAAAGGTCTAATACAAATTTATTATAAATATATATATATATATATATATATATAATTTTGAAAAAAATAAAGTAAAAAAGAAAACAATCAATGTTTTCCAGGGAACGAAATTAAATTTACTTTTTTTTGCTGGTTAAATACTTTTATCTGAATGTATGTATATGTAATGTAGAAAATGTAGTTTGATAAGAATTAATCATGTTACATTGTTATGAAAATCGAAAATTATATATTACTTTTATTATATTTTATATATGTGTGGTGATTAGTGACCGTTAGTCGATGGTTCTTCGGAAATCGTGAGATGCGGTCTGGTGTGTGTACTCAGTGAGTAGAAATACTTTGATTGAATATAAAAAAATATTTTTTGCATTGTATAAATTCACTTTTTTCCACATCCTACATGTATTTGTTAAATTTAAACAATGCTTGTAAATCCCAGGCCCTGAAGATGATCTCAATAAAGATCGAAACGTTGGCATGATAAAGAAAATGTTTTTCTGAAACCTACGTCACACCCGACAGCATCTCCTGATTTCCGAACAATCATCGACTAACGGTCACTAATCACCACACATATATAAAATATAATAAAAGTAATATATAATTTTCGATATTTTATATATTTTTATACTTATAACGAAAATCACTTTGATTTAATTTTTTTTAAATCGTACAAAATTTATAAAAGGCCAAATCGAAAAAGGTCTGTGGCATCGATTTGATACAAAAATACACCCAACCCATACAACACGTTTCAAAAGCGGGGTTTTATACAAGAAAGGCGTCGTCCTGAAACATATATATATATATATATATATAGAGAGAGAGAGAGAGAGAGAGAGAGAATGAGTATAAAGAGCAGTTGAAAATACAAAAATTTATCAAGTGATCAGTTTTTTTATAGGATCAAGCATAATGATATGTTTTTGTGTTATAAAAATCATTTTCAAATTTCGATTCGAACGAAATTAGTTAATTTTGAGAGTAATAATTACATTAAAAGCAATTATTATAAGTGTTTGCAATATGACCGTATGTACACAACATTAATGGTTCGTTTTTAAAACTTTTGTTATGATAAAAGTAGAACTTTTCTGTTTATTTTAATATGGTAAAAGTCTGTAGACCTATATTGCGTTCATAATAAAAAAGGATCCAACTGCTAAGATCAAAGCCTTATAATATGTACATATTGTGTAATAATGGGCAGAAGCATAAACACTAGTTAAACTTCAATTGTGCTTAATTGATCAGGATCGCGTTTCGATGTTACGCCGGTACAAGGCAGAGGGCAAGCATGTTTTTATGTTGGTTTTAAATATGAGAATTTCAGGTATACGTGAGAATTTGCTAAGTTGGTTATAGCTTGGAACAATAACTACAGGACAAACAATCATTTTTTATATTTTAATTTGTATTATTTCGAGTCAATGTATATGGTTCTACCTTGGAGAATACATTGATTTTTTTTAACCGACCGTAGTCATTAGTGATCGCAATAGTTTTCCTTTCGACAGGAACAAAAACGCCTTGAGGTTTTTAATTCACTTTTGTGCGGTTTCCCACATTTTCCTCCCTTTAATTCACCACGTGATTGATACCGGGGCCGGGTAAAACGAAAAAAATAATTAATACGATCTCATTAGTCAGTCGGTGAGCGGGAATTAGTTGTTATTTGTCAGAGACGACAACAGACACGCCCCGTACTCCGGCGAACCCCTTACAAAACCCGAGGCGTTCGATAACAATCCTCTCGTGTGTCACAAACACAATTTGTACAACACACTTGTACAAGTGAAACTGTGACGTTTCAAAAAGACAGACATATATCCAGTTTTGATTTGTACGGTGAAAAAATTCAAATAAAAAGCGATCGGAAATTCGCCATATGTCAGTAGAAACTCAATTATACTTACGAAAAAATAAATTAAAAAATAACATATTGAAACTAATCTATAATTATTTAAACAACAGAAATGGGTTAAAGTATAAAATTAACCATAAAATGCATTTTGTATGAAAAGTTTCTTCATGTCAAATTAACCTTTTTTTAACGTCGAATTAACCTTCTTTAATTTCAAATCAACTTTTTTATTTCAAATTTACAATTTAACTTTTAAATTTTAACATCCAATTTAACTTTTAAATTTCAATTAAACTTGAAATTAGTCTTTTTTGAATTTCCAATGCATATTTTTCAATTTCAAATTAACGATATTAAATTTTAAATTAACCTTTTAAATTTTGATTTTATCTTTTTTAATTTAAAATCAATGCTTTTTAATTCAAAGTAACTTAAAATAAAGTAGTGAACCTAAATTCGCTAATTTTGTGTATGTGAAATAACTCTTAGAAGACCATATGTAAATTAATTGTATAATAAATAAACGTTTTTATTTCAAATTTACTTTATTTAACATCAAATTAAACGTTTAAATTTCAAATTAACAGTACTTAACTTCAAAGTAGTCTTTTTTGATTTTCAAAGTAAAGTTTTTTAGTGTCAAATGAATCTTTTTAAATTTCAAATTAACGCTAATTAAGTTTAAATTAACCTTTTAAATTTCGAATTTATCTTTTTTAATTTAAAATTAATCTTTTAAACTTCAAAGTAACCTGTTTTTTAAAGCAATAAAAACATTTAGGAGACAGATCAAACATAAACATGTAAAGTGGTGAACCTAAATTCGCTAATTTTGTATAAGTAAAATAACTCTTAGAACACCATATGTAAATTATTTGTATAAAAATTAATCGTTTTTATTTCAAATTTACATTTTAAACATCAAATTAAACTTTTAAATTTCAAATTAACGCTATTTAACTTCAAATTAGTCTTTTATTATTTTAAAAATAATGATTTTTAATGTCAAATGAATCTTTTTAAATTTCAAATTAATGCTATTTAATTTTAAATTAACCTTTTAAATTTCGGATTTATCTTTTTCCATTTAAAATTAATCCTTTTAAACTTTACAGTGCTTTAAATGTTTTAAAGCAATAAAAACTTTTAGGAGATAGATCAAACATAAGCTTGTAAAGTAGTGTACCTAAATTCGCTAATTTTGTATATGTAAAATAACTCTTAGAAGACCATATGTAAATTAATTGTAATGTAAGTTTAAAATTATATAAAATTAAATATAAAAACAAAATTCTTCGGTTATTTTGAGAATTAAAAATATAAAAACCACTCGGATTCTTAAGTAAAACACTTCTGGAAAACAAAACTTATGTGTATTATAAATATACAAACACATGATTCTTCTAATTTAAAAAAATTAGATGGTTTTTGAAATATAACATAATTGGTCTCTAAAATAATTAATTTACAGAACAATTTGTTCATATTTGTTTTTTTATTTAGTTTTATATATTTTTTTGAATATTTTAAAATTAATACGCAAATATCCTGATATTTCACTTTACATGCTTATATTTCATATCATCTAAGCTGTTTGATGCTTTAAATAATGTGAAGGGCGTCGGTGGGCGCAACAGTTTAGGCGTTGACACGGCGCTCATCACAGTAAAGTAAAGGTCCCGGGTTCGAATCCCGCGGCCCTGCATTCGAACCCGACATAATTACATATGGGCTTTTGTTCAATAACACCTTCATCCTGAGGGTGCATATAACCTCGTAGTTGAAATACCGTCGTTTAAAAATAAAAGTGTTAATTTAAAATGAAAAAGGGTTAATTAGAAGTAGAAAAGTGATTAATTTGACTTTAAAAATGTTAATTTGAAATTACAGGTTAATTTGAAGTTCAAAAAGGTTAATTTGACGGAAAAAGGTATAAAAAGTTAAATTGTGATTGCGCCTACTCTCGCCGATTGCCCCTGTATTGATGGACAGCCGAATGTATTCAGATAATAAAAATTTCGCTTTGAAGAGTCATTAATCTCTTGTTAGACAAAGCAAAAAAAATAGCTCACAGATATTTTTCAAATTTAATATATCGTTTTAATCTATATTTCTCCTTTTCTGTTGCGATTATTCATAGGTATATTATACGCTGAAACTCTGTGAAATAAATTGTAACACGCGAGAAAAAACAGGCCGTCCAATTAGCTATTTTTTAAAGCAATTATTTCCAGGGATATACCGCCCATCAGGGCGATAAATCGTGGACGATTTGTTATTTCACCGGCGTGTCTTATTATTTAAAACTATATGAGTGAATATTCATCTCTGTCTTGGCACAGAAAACGGACTTGAATAAACATGAATACACTATGTCGAGAAGAGCAAAATAATCTATCGTTTCTTTTAATTCGACTCTACAGATTACTGCTGAAAATCATTTAAATTTCAAAAGTAAATTTTGTTATTGATTATTGGGACATCGTGAGATGCTGGCTGTGTGAGATAGATTTTAGAAAAACATTTTCTTTATCGTGCCAACGCTTCGATCTCTATTGAGATCATCTTCAGGGCTCAAAGTGTTTGTTTTCTGCGTAATTGTATCATTCTTGTCTGTCGTGTTGAGAGTGCCCCACAACACACATTTCGAGCCCTGAAGATGTTCTCAATAGAGATCGAAACGTTGGCACGATAAAGAAAATGTTTTTCTAAAACGTATGTCACACCAGACCACATCACACGATCTGCGAATAATCATTAACTAACGGTCACTAAACACCACACACGTAAATTTTTGTATTGATCAATTGGCACCCGGCTTAATTTAAACCTTCAATGATCTGATGATTGTACACTGTGTTTTTAAATTTCGGTCTAGTTACTCTAAACCAAAAACCCAACTGGTCTGACATCAGTTACAATAGATTTTCTCTGACTGCCTGATCATCATGTAAACACGGTTTTTTGATGCCCTTCCAACCTGCAGACACATGAAAGTCTCCGTCATCGGCACCCTGTGAGAAAATCGTGGTGACAATCCGTGAATCCGGACGCAATGCGAGTTCGTGAAGAAGGATCGGAGACGAGTCCTGCCAGACTCTAATAGAACCGTAATGAAATTGAAATAAGTAATTGACAGGAGAGCCGTTAAGACCCGGGGGGCGAGGGGTCTATTGATAAATGATGTTCAGCCACTTCAATCCAAAGGCCTCTCGGAAGACGGTGAAAAAGGAAGACGTGTCCTGTCAAAGAGACACTGGAAGCGGCCTCTTTCATCTCCTGGTCTTGGCCCAATCTCCAATAATGACAGACCATTAAACACTGGTTGACGTTTAATTTCAACAATCCTGCTCCCACCCTTCATCAATTTACTATTATCCAATCAAAAAATGCTAATTTAATTATTATACCGCCCTCGAATCTTTTCCTTTGTTCCGCCAATCTCAACACGAAATTAGCCGCGTGTACTCATTTCTACTTTGAATCGATAATCAATGAAGGTATTTTCCTTTCAATGTAGCCGCTAGAATGCGATCATTATTTGTGTAGGGTGCTTTAAACTTGTGCAAGCTACATATCAGTACGAGAATCTAAACAATCACTGTTGTACTTAAGGCATGACTTCGTAGAAAGATAAATCAATAAATAAACCAACTAGTACGTAGATAAATAAACCTATAGATAGATAAATAGAGAGTCAAATATAGGGTTAGACAAATAGATATATGAAATAGATAGAATCAAATACGTAGAGAGGATATATATGTAGATAGATATATTGTAAAATTAAAAAGCCAAATAGATAGACAGATAGATAAATAAGTAGATAGAGATAGATAGATAGAGAGAGAGATAAACAGGTTGATATAGATAGAATTTGAATTTGTTTACAAAGTTACAATTTGAAGGTTGTTTAACGCCTGGTTGTTTTCAAAATAGAAAAAGGTTTATAGTAAAATCCTTTTTTCTGTCACACATACATTAAACTGGCAACAAAGATAGATAGATAGAGATAGGTAGAAATAGATAGAAAGATAGTGATAGGTAGAGATAGGTAGAGAGAGATAGATAGAGAGAGGAAGGTAGAAATAGATAGATAAATAGAGATAGGTAGAAATAGATATAAAGATAGACAGATAGAGAGAGAGAGAGAGAGAGGGAGAGAGAGAAAGATAAAAGAGAGAGAGATAAACAGGTAGATAGAGATAGAGATAGATAGATAGATAGAAAGATAGATAGATAGATAGATAGATAGATAGAGAGAGAGAGAGAGAGATAGAGATAGATAGAGAGAGAGAGAGAGAGAGAGAGAGAGAGAGAGAGAGAAAATGAGAACTTAAGAATGGAATGATAAACGTTGGGGCAGATCGATCGATAGATTAAATATTTTGAGTAGTTTTACGCTAAAAATATTGATGTGTAATCAAAGTGACAGTTAGGGTGACCAGTTGAATTTAGAAATACATACATAAAACCAGAAATTTAGAGAAAAAATGGGAAGAACAATACAGACGCTTATATGTGATAAAAAAATAAAGAAAAAGTGAAGAAAGCGAGAGTGAGAGAAAGAAAGAAAGAAAGAAAGAGAGAGAGAGAGAGAGAGAGAGAGAGAGAGAGAGAAAGAGTTGGATAGATAATTAGATAAATAAATTAGTTAACTATATGGTCATATTATGGAGGAATAGACTAACAAACCGACAGACAGACATACAGACACACAAACACACACGATTTGTTTGTTCTGGTTTTATATTTATGCGTTACAAAAATATATTAGTAGAAGATAGATTTATACATCTATCAAGGTAATTGAATATAAAAATTTAGCTCTCTCTCTCTCTCTCTCTCTCTCTCTCTCTCTCTCTCTCTCTTTCTTTCTCTCACTCTCGCTCTACATATAATATATATTTATTTATTTATTTATCAATCTACCTATCTTTTTTCCTTTCGTTCTCTTGCTATCTTTCCCATTTTCTTTCTTTTTTTCTTTTTCTCTTACTGAACACAGAATATAACTGAAACTTTCCTTAAATTGACGATTTTACCGATGAAACAAATCTGAAGAAAGTACTTCAGAAAATTACCTTCAACGTTCAAAACCTTTTTCTTTCTCCCTCTTCTCATTTCCTTTTTCTCCATTCATATCTTATCTGTAGGCGTTAACTCGGTCGTTGATGCCCATTTGGAAGGTTTTAACGACGCCACGGCTCATACGGTCGAAATTCATAATTACCAATAAGCCAATGGATTGGTGGTAATTAAAAATAGGATTGGTTTGTAGAATAACAAAAAAGGTTGAACATTTGTCCGGGCTCATTTTTCAGTACGGGATGTAATTTGTCAGAGGTATTTACATCCTAGCACTCTTCGTAACAGTCTCGCTCTCTTTCGAAAGTCGCCGGACATTTCGAACTCGCTTTCACAAGGTTTAGGGTTTTTTCTTTATAAATTCATCTGTCGACCGAGATGAACATTTAAGCACAAATTTTGCTATATATCAAAGCTATATTGGTTTATTTACGCGATACTTTGCATTAGCAATATTAAAATCGCTCTACTTGAAAAATTAGATTTCTGACTAAAATTAAAAAAAAAAGATTGGATGTAAGGTACAATGATCATGAACGTTGTACTTTGATCTTGATATTATTTGATTCAGATTGATTACATCAAACCACTAACAATTACTAATAAAGATATACACTCAAACACAAATAAGAACAATACAACACACGTACTTTTGTCGTTATATTAATAACAACTTATTTCGATGTAAATCAAATTAAACAAAATCAGAAATTCATGAGTTTTAATACAAATTAATGAATTATGATGGTTTGAAATAAAATTCTCAAAACACCGGAAAATATTTAGATAGATTAAATGTATCTAACAATTTATTATCTTTTTTGCTGTTACGCGTTTTATCCCCCTCTGGTCTTGCGGAAAGCCTTAAATTTCTATGATATCAAGAAAACAAGCGACTGGATTTTGTCTTGTAAACAGAATTCAACAAGAGAGATTTGGAGCAGTTCAACGCTTGTTGGAGGCGACGAACGACGTCTAACCCGTCTCTTTTATTATGTTTTATAAACATGATATATAAGGAGAACGTGTTGGCCAATTCATCGTGTTAATCCCTACATCGTCCAAGATGGCGACAACTTGAGATATATGCGGTTGAGCCTGAAGATGTGCCTAGGAGCGAATGGGACCACACCTTGAAAATGAACTTTCTCAATATACCGTAGTGAAGTCAAACAGCGGCTTGATAATCAGGGCATGGATTCAAGATTCAACCCCTACTATGGGTAAAAAGACTTTGAAAAGGCTGTAGCTCACACATATAGCAAAGCGTTGTCCACGTCTTCTTCACAAACAGACCAAGTCATCTGATTGTCGCAAATTAAACCTGCACTCATCTGTCAAATGAACACTCCCCCCCCCATTGTTCACGTCTCCAAGGGCTATACTGATTTGCGAATAATCGCCTGTGTACTAGATGACTCTCCAGTAGTAGAAACTACTAACCTGTACGTCTACAGATTAGGCTATACTTGCCAAGCCTGATGACCACTGTTTTTAGGATCACTCTTACAAAACGGCCGTTTGGAGTTGATACATATCAGGATACCGTTGGATGACGGTTTCATAGTGCGGTAAGCGCAATAAAACAATCATTTTTGGTCATCGATCATCGGTCGTTTTAAGCCGTTCTAAATCACTTTAGACCATCGGGGATGGTAGAACGTGGCACACCTACCATTGGGTATGAAGTCACGCTACGCATTTTCCCAGGAGATCTTCTGGTCTTAAAACCATGCTTTTAAGAAAAAAATATTTATTATAGCTTTACTCAAATTTATTGTTTCATCAAAGAAAACTTGCTCGACAAGTTGGTTCGAGAAAGGATGAAATTGAATGGATTTTCTTTATTTTTAATCTAAAGAGTGAAAAAATTAGTAACATTCTATAAAAGATTAATCCATTTACGTTTTAGTGGTCAATTGACCAAGTTATTTCTTTCAATTAATTATTCTTTTTATGTAAGGTCTTGGTTAAGAAAAAAGTCAGTGTCACGTGCGGGATTCGAACCCACGACCTTCGGCTAAATACGCCGCTACTCGACTATTTGAGCAACCTGACTTCGAACCTCTCGGACACCAACTCTCCATCTTAAACTAAAACCGTTCGAACCTCTTTTTGTCGTTTTCAAATGTCGTGTAATCAGGTTTCAATTCACAGCAACTTATAAAGTGATCACAGGAGTGAATTTTTTGAAAATAGCCGAAGGTCGTGGGTTCGAATCCCTGTCATAACACTGACTTTTTTTATCTCAACCAGGTCCTTAAATAAAAAGAATAATTAATTGAAAAAAAATCTACAAAAGGTAGACAAAATACTTTTTAGTTATGTGTTTACGTTTTAAGTCAACTATTAATCTTTAGTGGTTATTATGGAAAATAAAAATATAAATGAAAGTGTTTAGTATATTTGTTATTGGTAATATTGTATTTTCCGATAAAAGATTGAAGTATGCTTTAAATAAAACCAAACCAAAATAGTTGACAAACTCAGTAAAAAGTGAAACATAATGTAAATATAATTATTATGCTGTGTACATAACCGTTACAAGTAACGCTGTTTTTAACTGGTTAAGTTGTCAGTAGTTTCCTGTCATTTTTCTTTTACAAACTAAAGAGATTTTATGTCTTAATAATAATACAATCATATTTTTATTTTTATTATTTTATTATTAACCGATTAACAGGGAAATAAATCAATTTGTATTACCAAGAAAAAAGGACGAAAGAAACATTTTAGCCTAATACAGCGACATGAATAATTGCGTTAGCAGGAAGTCGTAGAAAACCATCTAAAATCCATAGAAAGACAGAAAATACACTTGTTTTTAATCTAAAATTTTCTAGCATTGTATAAATTCTTGTTTTAATCTAAGATTTTCTAGCATCATATAAATTGATTTTTTTTCATATCCTACATGTATTTGTAAAATTTAACCTTGTTTATAAATCCCAGGCTCTGAAGATGATCTCAATAAAGATCGAAACGTTGGCACGATAAAGAAAATGTATTTCTAAAACCTATGTCACACAAGACCGCATCTCACGATCTCCGAATAATTATAAAATACACCTTTTGTATAAACAAAAATTGATTATATTTACAGACAGTTATGTGCAAAGTAAAACCGTTTTGTTCATTTTATTGAAATATTGCCAAAATTTGCCCAGCAAATCAAATCGTTATATAAACTAAGTTGAAAAATTTTGTTGGTTGGTTTATTGTTGTTGTTATAAATTTTTTTTTTCAGAATGTTTTCTTATACGTTTGGATGGACAGTATATCCCGAGACAGAAGGGAGAAAACCGGAAGGAGCAGGACGAACTCATCAATCGGTCAATATTTCATCTGGTCTCGGTTTTTTTCCCTATCAGCCTCCCTTCGGCCCTGTTTCAATCGAACCCTCTCGCTCGCTTCTCCTGGGCGGAGTCGTGAGACTAATGGCAGGGCCGAACTTATTAACCGGTGGCACCTGGTTTCGTCAGCAGACAGGCAACTATCTACAAACTATCCGCCTGTAAACTCGCGTCGGAGAGTTGCACCGGGGTCGGACATAGTTTCAAGCCGTCGGTAATTTCCCGTTCCGAGAAGGGTTAATCTCGTGTTTCCCCCTTGCATTTCGCAATTCCACTCCATGGGAAAAAAAACTGAAAAAGTTTCCACAAATCGTAGAAATTTGTCCCCGTCACCGGTCCACCATTGTTCGTAAGGGTTCATTAAACAGTCGACTACAATCAAATTAACCACCCCCGAGATTAGGCGCAATAAATTTCCCAGGAGAGTTGCCTTCGGCTGTAACCTGTTGGACGGGGTTTAACACCCTCTTTCATGGGAATAGCATAAATATTCCGGACACGTCCGAATCCCATAATATCGCTATGCAAACAGCCGCAATTGAACCAACAGTCCTTTAGAAGGGCGTTTTTACCACACTGTAAAAGCCACAAGTTGTATACCGTAAAAATTTATTCCCGCCTTTAAAGACACAAATAATTTATTAACTGCCTAATATACAAATAACAACTACCATTAATATAGACAAATACCTATAAATTGACAAAAAATAACTATATTTTAACGCTTTTATAGCATATCACTTATAGTGATAAAATAAGAGACAGAAATAAATAAAGAGTCCACTTTTAAAATGATAAACTTGTTTTATTAGCAGTTTTTGAAAGTGTGCTATACTATCACTCATCACTCTCTCTCTCTCTCTCTCTCACACTCACTCATTCATTTCTTTGTTCCCCTCCATCCTTCAGTTTCTCTTCCTCCTTCTCGAGATGGAGTTTCACTGTTCTATCTGTTACCGACCTTTTCGTTAACTATATATCTTTCTGCCTATATTTCTGTCATTGTATGCTCACATAGATCGGTGAATACCTGCCTCACTCTCGCGACTCTCTCACTTTCATCCATTTATTCGCACTCATCGCTCTCGTCTCTTAAATTTGTATCTAACTATTTATTTAAATTTCAAACTGTCTTTGTCACGTTTTATCCCTTTTATCTCACTCTGGAAGTCCTCTCTACTTTTCCCTCCCTTTCTAGTTCCGTCTTACGAAGAACGATTTGATATACATAATAATAAGTGTCCTATATCTCTGTTTCTGTCTGTCTCTCTGTATGTCTGTCTCTCTCTCCTCTGTCTCTCTCTCTCTTCCTCTCTCTCTCTCTCTCTCTCTCTCTCTCTCTCTCTCTCTCTCACACACACACACACACACACACTTTTTCTTTCAACTATCTTATTTCCAGGAAATCTGATTTGCGTGGAAAATAAAAAGTTATATCTTCTTCTTTTTATCTATCAATATGTTCAATCAAAGTCTTTCGCTCCTTGTGTTTTCCCTCACTCACTCTTACTCTATCTCTCTCATTTTCTCTCTCTCCCTCTCTCTCTGTCTGTCTGTCTCTCCCTCTCTCCCTCTCTCTCTCTCTCTCTTTCTCTCACTGTTCTATCTGTTACCGACCTTTTCCTTAACTATAACATCTGCCTACATTCGTCTCTCCTTACACATGCTTTAAAAAATTCCTGGCGGGGCTTGTTAATTGGTACTGTTCACGTGAAGCCAGATCAGGTGATTTGATTGAATAATCAATGTATTTATACCCTCTCTTCTTCTATCTCTCTTGCTCACTCATTCTCATTCATTACTCTCTGCCTCTTTCTCCTTTAGTCTCTCTTCTTCCTTCTCAAGATGAAGTCTCACTGTTTTATCTGTTACCGACCTTTTTCTTAACTATATATGTTTCTTCCTATATTTCTGTCAATGTATGCTTACATATGTCAGTGAGTACCTACCGCTATCTCGCGACACTCGCACTCTCATTCATTCATATGCACTCATCACTCTTGACTGTTAGATTTATATCCAATTATTTACCTTTCAAATAGTCTTTGTTCACGTTTTCTTTCTTTTATCTCACTCTGGAAGTACTGTCTACTTTTCCCTCCCCTTCTAGTATCTATCTTACGAAGTATTCTCTGTTTCTATTTCTGTCTGTCTGCTTGTCTCTTCCTCTCTCACTTTTTCGACTTTCTTATTTCCAGGAAATCTGATTTTGCGTGGAAAATAAAAAGTTATAATATATCTACTTTTTATCTATCAATATTGCTCTTTCGTTCCCTGTAATTCTCTCACACTCACTCTTACTCACTTTCTCTCATTTTCTCTTTGCCTCATACTCTTTCTTCTCCTACTCATTCTCTCTGATTCTTTCACTCACTCGCCCTAAAATCTCTGCATTCTCTTTTTCACATGTGCCCTCACCCATTCTAGCCTTTTCGTCTTTCTCACTCTATCTGAAGTCGTACTGATCAAACAGAGTAAATTGTTGTAAAAATTAATAAAGAAATGTACAAGAAAGTGCTGATGATACATCATTAAAATAGAAAAAATACAGTAATATTCTGTGCCATTCGCGGAACGAGAAGAGTAACCACATTGTAACCATTAGGCAAAATAAATTCCCAGCAGTGCAAATTATTAATGAGCACGCATGGAAAAACCGCAGACGAGGTAAAATTACGGTAATAAATATTTCCAAAATATCTTTACACGGATGCAAATTAATTAAGTGGATGGTTTAAAAATTAATCCTGCGGTGTGGAACTTGGTGTAGAATGGAGGTAAAGGGTGTTGTTGTTGAAGGATTAATTGTAACAACCCCTAAAGTACTCCCCCTCGCCGTTATCAATTCACCGCCCCAGCCAGATGCTGACTGCTAATTCACGGGATCCCCTGGGAACTCTTCGCGTTTCGCGATGCCATTGTCGTCAATCGAAATCGGATACTGATATATAAAACTATTCCTGTAGGTTATTTTTAAGATTATGATGCATATGTCAATATATGCAGTCATTTGTTATTTTAAGCCCTAAAACAAAAAGAATATGTCTAATGCAAGAAGAATTTGTTTTTAAATTACCTTATTCTTTTCAGGTTTTTTGTTATTCAAATTGTTTAAACACTATATTTGATTATTATTTATGAATGAAGAACCAAATATGACAATGGATTTTTCCAACTTTCCCTCATGACTTATTTTAACATTGTATTTGATGAGCCAGTAAATCCGTTTCGGTATAACTCAGTGTGCAAGAGAAGTTTGCGATTTGCTTCAACCCCGGTAGAACTGTGGGATCGTTTTCTGATTATCCCGGCGGAACTAATCGCGGTATTCTCCGGACAATCTCGGACAAACGACCGGCCATTTGAGGAGTTTTCCCACCTATAGCCGTCGGGCAAACTTTCTCCCGACCCTCCTGCAAGGGCCACATTGGGACTGGCTGTCCGAGTTCCCTCGTAAAACAATGATGAGGAACCGACGGCGATAGATACCCTGATCGTTACACCCTGATCACCGGTAATCATGTAAAAAGTCCCATCCATCCTTGGGAATTCGCCTGCCTAAAACAGGCTCAAAGCAACTGGACACATTAGTCGAGATAACATCTTCCCAATAAAACAAAAGTAACTTTCACGCTGAGAAATTTAGGGAAAGACTATAAAACAATACCAATGGAAGGTATTAAGGCGTAAAACAAAATTACTTAAAGTCACCAGCAAACAGAATTCATGTTAAAACTAGTGTTTAAAAAGAACTAAATGTGGGTCTGAATGTGCATGTCTGTGTGCATGTGCGTGCGTGTTGAAAGAGACAGAGAAAAAGAGAGAGAGAGAGATAGAAAGAGAGAGAGAGAAGGTATCTACCCCTCACTCTTTATCACTTTGCGTGAAGAAATAAAACATTATCAATCAATTAATTCGCTCTTCTCTCTCTCTCTCTCTCTCTCTCTATATATATATATATATATATATATATATATATATATATCCGCCCTCTCTCACTATCTATCCATATATCTAAATAGATATATAAGTCTCTGTTTGTATCTCGTGAATATAAGACCTAATTCGGCACGTCTAAATAACGCGCTATCAATCAATCAATCAATCTCTACTTCTCCATCTCTCTATCGTTATCTATCTATCTCTATTTCTACCTTTCTGTCTGCCGCTGTAGCCCAGAGGGCGTGGCAACCTCTCTTAAGCACAAGCTGTACTCGTGTCGGCATGGGCGGCGGATGCCTTATCAGAGGGACGAGGGTTAGGGTACCAGATCCTGTCTGCATAGACGGGGACGGTGCCGACTCGTTCGGCTTTTGAACGGCTGTCTCATCTCCTTCATCCACCCAGGGGTTCATAGCCCTCTTAATGTAGAACTACGGCGACGATGGATCTACAGTATGAACAAGGCGGGATGCGCCTGAAAAGGTGAACCTCGTGTCCTCGTTCACTTCCCTTCCTCAATCCGGGTTCTTTCTTGCTTCCTTGCGACAGACTGGACGGACATTGCAGATGTTGGCGAAATGACAATATGACAGACCAACGAAGTAAGAATACGCAGGCCAAAATGATGCGTAAAGGTAGGTAATGGTTCAGCAGTCACTCGAGATGACTGGTCGGGACGATGCCGACTCGTTTGACGCTTGAACAGCCGTCTCATCTCCTTCATCCACCCAGGGGAGTCATAGCCCACTTAATGAGGGGAACTACGGCGACGATGGGTGTACAGTATGGACAAGGCGGGAGGCGCCTGAAAAGGTGAACTTCCCTTCCTCAATGTGGGTTCTTTCTCGCTTCCTTGCGACCTCTCCCAACACTTGGTTTCAAGGGGGTTTCCAGGTGCAAAATAATGGTGCAGCCTTGAAGGCGTGGCAACCTCTCTAAAGCACAAGCCGTATTCGTGTCGGCCTCCGGGTCCGGGGTGGTCCGACCCCTCGGAATGGGCAAGCGGGGGCGAGGTTGTCTTGGCCCTTCGGGGCTGATCTGCCTCTACACCAATGCTGCAGCAGTCACACATTCTGTCGTATGTGGAGCTTCGTCAGCTCTTATCTTGAGAATCAAAACGTCCGATAGGGCCGAATAGGCTAGGTGGGGAAGTTAAAGATCCTCATTATCCTTTTTAGGACGACTTAGTATACGGGAAAGACTGTCTCTGACTTTCAATTGTCCCTCATATATCATTATAAGTATGTAATAAAAATGGAAAGTTTATCCTTCTATATCCTTTTTGGAATTTTCTAAACATGGAGGGACAGTTTGTGGGCTGAATGGGTGAGAATTACAAAATGAACCAAACATGGATCTTTTTTCAGGACATAAGTATACATATATTACTAATTCACATGCATATCAACAGGGGTGATGTGCGAACCGGCCATGTTGTATGTAAGGTTAGTACCGCATGAAATTTTTGATGTCCTTCCTGATATTACCAGCAATCGTTTGCATAATTTATTCTCATTTCTTCGTAAATAAATTCTCCCGTCGAGCCTAAAACAGCCTTAAATTTCGAATAATGAAACGGAGGGGTTATTATATCGATTTGACCGTCTCGAAACCGGTCATCGTTACGTATTAAACGAATTAATAGAGAGCCGTGGGTTTTCGCCCTGCCCGCTTCGGTAATTGTTCCGGTAATGTTTACACTGGAGGGTCATTAAATATTTGGCTGATCGGCTGCCAGTAATTGCATAGGAGATACCTCTTGTTCCCAGCATGGAGCATTTAATTCTTTACAACGATGAGTAAGAAGAAGACGAGAGAGAATAACAAATGAAGAGGGTTTTCGTTTAAATATACACAGATGCTTGACAATTACACGGGTAGACTTTTAAATAAAACGCGATCTTGTAGGGTAAACCAGAATTTGGTTATATTTCATGATATTTCAAAGTTGCGTATAACAAAATATCTTAAAATTGATAAACGATTGTTTTTTCATAACAACAGAAATACTAGAATAGATGAATAATTCAAAAAAGATTAGCGTGTCTAGACGTACCTTAAAAATTCTTCCTGTACTGATTAATTACCACAGAACAACCTTAATGAATAATTTATTTGCTAGAATACACAAAGAATTCGAACATGTGTTAAGAAATTTTTCATTGTATCTCTTTAAATTACAATTACGTTTGTTGAACACATTTTTTATTTTTGTTTAAGTAGATGTTATAATTTTCTAATGGTCCTACGTGAAGATTTATTATTGTTTCGAATGACAGAACCTACATTAAACGATGTTTTTATGTTAGGTTAAAATATAACTTGTACCAACTGTTTTAGGAGGATTATATTAATAGTCTTATTGTGGAAATATATTAGAATTAGACTGGATGTCTATACAAACCTAAAAGGAGATGTCTAGACTGGTAGTTAAATTCAAAATATAGCATGTTTTGACGCCGTGATACGTGGATTTTTACTTTCTTTTATGTTCTTCGCCGTTATAATTTGTAGATAAGCTTATGTAAAGCTTTTCATCCGGATTTTGACACTTCATGCTCGCACGAGCTAATTCAGGAGGCTAATACGAGACGGCAGTGATAATAGCAGCCTGAATCGAAGGGTGCGGGTCCGGAAGATTAAGTGCCTGCGAAGCTGAGGGGGTGGCGGATTGATGCAAATGGGAGAGCTGACTAGGTTAAATATATGGCTTGTAAGTCTGAGCCTCCCTTCTCACCGACTTTATATCAATATACACCCACTTAGGGACTGCTTAAGGGAGATTTATCAAGGTGAGGAGGAACGGAGGACGAGGGGTGACAAGGATGCTTCCCTCGGGAGCTGGACTGGGTCAAACGGAGGTCGTCGATTCGATCAGACCGATTCCGACCTTTTTGTTTAATCTTGTCAAAATTATTATAAATTAATAGTTTCTTCTTATAAACATATTTTCAATGATTATTATGGATATTATCACGAGTTGATAATTTCGTTACAATTGATGGTGCGGTAGGTAAATTTGCACTAAATGAAGTGTGGAGCAATGCTAGGGTCAATACATGCCAGTTAGATTTTCGATTTGATACAACAATATTAGAAAGATGGCAATACGTTTGAAAATTTATATTCTAATTAAGTGCTTAGTACACTAGACTACAGTACAGCATGTCAGGGTAAAACATATATAAACCTGATCATTTATATGGAGGAAAGGAATGGACCATTTCTGGAACTCTCAAAATTTAAGAGGATTAGTTTATTGGTTTAGGGTTATGTTAGGAGGTCACAAGGCCACTGTCATCTTAGGCGGCGTGGAGGATAGTTGCGTTGGGACATTAAAGTGAGGCTTGTACTAGTGGACTGGTATGGAAAGGCAGCACGGAGTGCAAGTTGTGTACTGGTATGTCTAGGTCTTTATGAATGGTTAGGGATGGTTAGGGTTAGTTTAGGGGTGGTTTTTATTAGTGTCGTTGATTGGAACGATTGAATTGTTGGGACGTTGGATGGCTTGACTGGACCCAACAGCTCTACTCCTTAAGTTCAAATTGATCTAATTAGTGTTTTGTATATTATGAATTTGTTGTGTGCACGTACTGCGGATTTATGTCCGAGTAGACGTCTGAGTAATCCGTATCTTCGGTTGAATTCTTTCCTTTTTTTGTTTAATGTGTAGGTTCCATGGAAGTTTGCTATCCAAGAACCAAAGATAGCGGATTTGGTTGGATGGAGGAATTACTTTACTGTTTGTACGTTTATGAGCCATCAAGAATACCATTTAATAGTAGTCTAGGTGTTCTTCGATTGCTTTTGCTGCAAGAATGGTGTCAGAGATGAAAGATAGTGTTTTGGGTGTTAGGATGTATAGGAATGTCAGCCGTGTAAACTATTACAAGAGGTCCTAGAATGCTCCCTTGGTGGGCTTCACGTCTGAAAACTCAGTGCCAATTATCATCTTAAACCAGTGATCCGAGAGGAAAGAATTCATGATTTAGGAGTAGGGCAGGATACTTTTTAATTTGAAAGGAAGGCCGGCGTGCCAAACTCTGCGAAATACCTTTGACATCGAAAAAACAGCTGACCAATAATGCTTGTTTTCTAGGGCAAAAAAATAATGCCACCACTTTAATTTGCAAGTGAAGAGTGAATTTAATTTCTCAAAGGAGAATTTAATGTTATAAACCTGTGTAATCAATTTTACTTCATGGTGAAACGTCAGATTGGACTGACTATAAAGATTAAATCTGATTCCTGTACCATCGCTGTTTTTCAAGAACCAAACGAGGATCTTTGAAGCACTGTCTGCTAACTTATATTTTCTATTCATGTAGCCTTTAATACCTTTTGATTCATGCAGCTTACTGCGACATAAAACTTAAATATAAAAAATATGAAATATAATAATGTTTGGCTTGAATTAGGAATCGATAAGGGTAGTTACTGCCCAGATTTCTCCTCTTGTAACCTAGACGACAAATATTTTCGAATTTTTTCACCATAATCGGGTGAATAGGGGCGACTTGTTCCGTATCGACAGAATTATGGTATTCTCGAGGGTTCGATAGAGTAGGAAGTCTTTCCCTCATATTTTAAGTAAGTGGTGCAGAGGAAGGGTCGCACGTGTTTGGGGGAGGACAGAATAAGATATAAACAAATATGACGCTGAAGGGCGACGATAGGCCGTGACCCACAACTCAGCCCTTCCTCACGATTTCACCGTAGTAAAAAAACTCTTTGCCGGCCGTAAAAATTTTACTGCCCTCCGCCCGGACGGAATAAAAAGAAAAATATCATTCCTAGAGCCGTTGGGGAAGATTGAAACGCTGACGAATGAAATAATCTATCCGAACTTTATCTTCAGAAATATTTGGGCTATTACGTTGTCGAGGAAGGGGTTAAAGGGACTAGAGGGAGGTCAAGGTGGTAACAAGGACCCACCTTCGCCTGATACACGGCCTGGGGTGCCGGACTGAATTATGGCCCTGCGGTCACGGACCCTCTTTACCACCCTCTTTATTGTGTCACTTGCCGAGGGGTCAGAAACACTAATTCACCCCCGCAGTCTTCCTTCAATTAGGTCTCGTAATCACGGTTCCATTCATCCCTGATTCCTAATGGGTGGGCTGAAATTCAATAGAAGTTTTCAATATTCACAGGTTATTTAAAAATATGTACACCCTAAATTATTGTAAAAGGTCAACAAAAAAATAAGAGAAAAAGGAATGTTAATTAAACAAAAAATTGAACTATAATGCGTGCAACGGCTAAGGTTCATCGATTTTCTTGAAAAATGTTTTTTCCGTTAGGTTTTTTTATGGTTAGGTCAAAGAATATTAAAGTTTTGAAGGGTCCTTCCAATGGGCAAACAAATATATTTTAAGCACTTTTTTAAAACACAAAATATTGTTCGTACCATAAAGTATACATAAACCTAAACCTAATCTAAAAATATTAAGAAGAATTAAATCTAATGAGGATTGTAGACTGCTTCAACCTGACTTAAATCCACTTCAACTATCGTCCATTGAAAACAATTAAATACTCAATTCAGTGACTTAATCTTTTTATGTAAGGTTTTGGTAGAAATGAAAAAGCTAGTGTCACGAGCGGGATTCGAACCCATGACTTTCGGCTCAATACGACACTGCTCTAACCACTTGAGCAATCGTGATTTCACTGAAGGTCGTGGATCGAATCCCGCTCGTGGCACTAACTTTTTCATTTCAACCAAAACCTTACATAAAAAGATTAAGTCATTGAAAGAAGTAATTTGATCAATAGACCACTAAATATAATGGAGTAATACTAAATGTTGAAAAATGCTATAAAATTAGATCTGTCTCTTATATCACTTATAATTTTAACATAAACAGGTCCTTTTTATCCTCAAAAACCATCATCAATGATCATAGAGTAATCTTTAATTATAAATTATATTTTAATACACACATTGATAAAATAAAATTCACTAGTTTAAAATCGCTAAGATTTATCTCACGATATCCAAAAGATTTAAAGATAAATTCCGTGACATTATATCCTCTATGGTGAAATCTTTACTTGAATATTGTTCTCCAGCCTGGAATCCGTACACTGCTCATGCAAATTATAAACTTCAGAGATTTTTTTAGACAACCATACGCTGGGAATAAACCTTTCCGATTGTAACCATTTTCAATCACAGTTAAACCTAATCCCACTTCGACATACCAACTCTTTTCAAAATGATTCATACATTGACTGTCCTCAATTTTTAAGAAATACTCTCCACTACCCCTTATCACCTTAGGACCTTCTATGTTCCACGATACAAACTGACGATGGCAAAAACTGAACGCTAGACTGTATAATGTATCCCCCCCATCCCTTACAATTAATTAATTCCTCTATTAATATTTTTCTGAACCAACTTCACAATTTGCTAAACAACTCTTGACAATCTAGGCATAAAAATTCATTGTATTTACAACAAAAAGAAGGAAGAGATTTTAGATAACAGAGACAAAATACAGACCTCCCTACGTACCGATCCTATCAAATAAATAAAATCAGAATATCATATATACCTAAATAACCTACAGAAATATAATTTTATAACCCCGAAAAAAGCAAAATTAACCTCTCAGGGTGGCATCCTCCAGAACTTACGGCCTAATCTTCATAAAAACAATCACCCCCTTAGAAACATTATTTCCAAGATTGGCTCCTCCATAGAAAAACATAACTAATTTTTAAACAAATCCCTTAACTATTTAAATTGCGATAACCCATATGACATAACAAAACGTTTTGAATTGATAAAGAAAACTTAAAACTATTAACATAAATGATTTACATGTTTTGGTTTGTTTTGACAAACGTCTCGAAATATTCTCTTAAATTTATCACATGAAATTATAAAAAACAATTGGTCTAAAATTGAAAATTATACCCCAATAAAAAGCAAACCCATGTTCCTAGAATGCCTCAAGACGTGTATAAATACAAAATTTATAAACAATTGGATGGTTTCCAATGGGTGGATTTTTATCAATTGATCTCTGTTTATAGCGGTAAATCACACTATTACTAAAGCAAAAACAGGCAGTAATATACAACCTATAATACTATACAAATACATAGATGATATTTTTTGAATAATAGACCAAGAAGAAGTAGAAAACTTCCTAACCTTCCTAAATTTAGGAAACAAAATCATTAAATTCACAATAGAAATAGAAGGAATTTTTTTCTGGATATAACGATAATTCAACAAAACTTATTTATTTAGAAATCGTGAGATGCGATTTGGTGTGATGTAAGTTTCAGAATCACCACACATTCAACAAAACTATAAACTTAAATTTTGCTGGTTTACCAAAACTACTACTAAGTATTTTCGGGCAAATTATTAAATTACAATTCAAATGACCGTTAACATTTGAGAATTAATATAATCAATAAGTTAATCCTCTAATGAAAATTTTAGCCCCTATTAAAACAAAAACTTCTGAGCATCAGTAAGATGACTGCATACCCTCTTACAACGTTTAAAAAAATATAAAATATAAAAAATAAAGTATAAAAAATTAAAATAATAAAATACATTACATAATCCCTCTACAATAGACCCAACAAAAATTCACCACTTTATAACAATATAAAAATTAAGAACAAAAATTGCAATACCTCTCTCACATACATCCCAGCCTTAACAGAAACAATAACAAGAGCACTTTGGAAGTATGATATAGGTGACATCCAACAAAGTTTTAAGACAAAAGATAAAATTTCTAAGTCTATCCTCCCCTAAGGGATAAATTGGATCAGAAATAAAAAAACAAGGTTATCTATAATATTAAATGATATCCTGGTTCGGAGTCTGATGAACAAATTATGTATATTTTCGAAGACGACAATGCGTGTTGCAACATGAAAAAAATTGGGTTTAGTTCAGTATATAGTAGAATTTTAAGTGATGATCATACATGATGACTTAATTGATTTTTAGTAAAATTTATGCATATAATTATTTATTTTATTGTATTTATATTCTTATTTATTATTTATTTGTATTGTAATTTATGTTATGCAAAAAGATAGTTAAACTAGTATGTTAATAGAGGTTTACAGCTAACTAGTCATTGTTGTTTTTATTTACAAGTTTTTTAATGTCTGCGATATTTGTATAAATCGGTCTAGTCATTTCATAGTTGTAAAGATGAAGAAGAAAGTAAAATAGGTTATCAGTGTTAACATGGAGTAAAAGAATTTAATTTTATATACTTCTGACCAAAAATCAGGTAGTACAAAATGTATGTTTTGTTCTTATATATATTTGACGTTAAATTGTCCAAAACTAAAAGTGTATAGCATATCCTTTTGGAGAGCCCTGAAGAAGGTACAATAAAGTGCCGAAAGCTAGGCGAAGATTTAAAATTAAAAATATCTTTCTTTGACCTCATCCCTGATAACAAATAAGAGAATATTTTCTACATAAATTGCTCGATAAATCTACAAAACACACCACAGGTACATCACCCTGCAATTCCCGAGAAATGATTTCAATAGGAAAAATTGAAATACTCTCTCTGGGAGAACCAAAGGACAAACACTGAAGATGGCGAAATGCCGAAACATATCTGACAGACCACTACAAATTCTAGACATGTGTAAACACAAGAGAAAACGCTCAGATTTGTAAACAGTGAGTGTCCGAAGGAAAAAGCGCGTATGGCTGACCAAAAAAAAGCCACATATTTCTCTAGGCCATTATTGTTTGAGGACCCCTTTATTATGAAATATATTTTTAAACTTGCAGGAACATTTAGTTTAAAATTATTTAGTTTAGAAACACTTTCGTAGAATAAAAGTAAGACATTTTGTTGATTCCGTTTTGTTTAGCAGTGTAGGATGAAATCTTTTATCACTCTAATTATGAAAACAGTGGAATATCAAGAAGGGTAAAGGGGCAAGGAATTGGTTAAGGGTGGAGGAAGGCCTCTGGTTTTACCGCAAAATTCGCAGTTAAACCTAATCTGATTAGTGAAAAGAGTGAGTCACTTTTCGTTGGCAGGGGTAAGGGGAATGAGGAAGAGAAAAAATCTTCCCTTAATTAAGTAAGCGGGCGAGGTTTAAAAGAGGAGCAAATTGCCTTTTGGGGATGTATAGGTGGTCGTAAATATACGGCCTCCCTTGAACCCCGGCACTTAGGTTCTAATCCCGAAGCAGTTTAAGGCCTCCTGGAGGAAGGGGTCGGTTTCGCCAGGGAGTGAGGAAGAAGCCGGCCGGATTTACAGCTACTTGTAAACCTTAAAACGGGGGAAGGCTTATCGGTGTTTACGATGCGGCTTCCCTCGAAATCATCGCATCCAGGTGGTATTTATTCGATTTTAAATAGTGGAACAGTATACAGCGGGAAAGAGGTCAGGTCGTGACGGTCCGCCGGGCCAGCTGCCGTTAATGACGGTCCTAGATGTCTGAGGAGCGTCATTCCGTACATATAAACAGGTGACAGTCGGATTTTGCTGATTCCTCCGGATGTCTGTACAAACAAACCTGAAATCTCGTTCCAAATTACACATAAAGGAACGAAACAACTTGCGTTGACGACATCCATAGCTGACCGAAGGTTCCCTTCAACGAACAGTGTAAACGTAATTTACAAACGTAGACAAATGAACAAAACTTTCACTGACAAAATGAGACAGTACTTCTACCTATCCGAATTTACAAAATTGCTAGAAAGGGTCAACCAAACGCTCCATTTCAGGAGATGACATTTTCAGTCGAATTCAGGCTGCAATCTAAAATCCTCCATTAGATACATCATACTCTGTAACCAACCTAACTCTCTCGTGTCCAAAGATCCAATCCAGTGCACAAAATTTAATAACTCTCTAAGCAGACATACACTTAGTTTGTTTTTTGGCCCGGGGTCATTGGATTATAGCCATTGTCTCCTTTTCTTCCCTGACGACATGGCATTCTCTTAGGTCAGGTACTATTTTATTTTGATATTAAGGTTTATATAGTTCCGTTGGAGTCTTAAAATGAAACATCAAGGATTTTTCTTAGAATTATGGATTGGGCAGATGGGTGCGGCGGACTTTGGAATGGCAGAACCTAACACCTCCAGTCCGTTAGTCCAAATCAGTTCTGTAAATACTGACAGTTATAGCGCTTAAAGAAAATTTGCCTCTAATAATGAGCATTAAACACGTCAGTTTACTTTTGAAAATTATCTGAGGTGGGATGAATATATCAATTCATCTTTTGGAACTATGATTATTTGGAGATGGTGAGATGCGGTCTGGTGTTACGTAGGTTTTAGAAAAACATTTTCTTTATCGTACCAATGTTTGGATCTTTATCTAGAACATCTTCAGGGCTCAAAGTGTTTCTTCGTAGATGTGTCATTCTTGTGTGTCGTGATGAGAATGCCCTTGGGAAAACAAACACTTTGAGCCCTGAAGATGATCTCAATAAAGATCGAAACGTTGGCACGATAAAGAAAATATTTTTCTAAAACCTACGTCACACCAGCCCGATCTCACGATCTCCAAATAATCTTTAAGGTCACTAAACACTACACACTTTTGGAACTATGCTTTCTACAAAGAGACAAAAGTTGAAAACATGTATTTCATTTTTTAAAGGTCAATTATCACCATTGCTAAATTAACGTGTGATCCCTAAAAATCTGATTTTTCGTTTATAAATGGTTTAAAAAATTAACCATTTCGATTTTGAAATTTCTATTAAAAATAATGAAAGAAAAACAAAACCGACAGTTTGGTACATAATTGAATATAAGACAAAATGTTTTAAAATTCCCATTAAATGTTTAATAGGTCCACTCTATTTGAGAATGAAAGCCAAAAATTGGACATTTTCAATATTTAATTTAATTTTATGAAGTTTTTTTGTTTTTTTCTTATGTCCAATTTTGTACGAAAGAGTTGTTATTGTTTACTTTGTATCACATTCGTTGTTTTCTACAAGTTTCAAAATCTCAAAGACTAATTTTTTGAGCCGTTTATAACCGAACCGTTTTAACAGATTAACTTAACAGATTAATTTTACATTGGTCATATGTGATAACTGACCATTGAGAAAGTAAGTATGTGTGTTTATAACTGCGCCATATGTCCTTACTTGTGGAACAAAAAATCTTTCTTAAACTTTAGAGAAGAACTTTTGAAACTTATAAAAGTTTACCTTCTAGGTAGTTTTGCTTGCTACGGTCACAGTAAAACAACCGATGAATCTTATACGGTCCTCATTGCACTTTCCACTAGTGTAATTAAATTAATTGTAGAATTAACATTTTGTTAGATTAAAGTTGTGAAAATTTGAAAGCTCAAAAATGAATTCGCTTTATACACTGGCCATAAAAGTTTTAAGTTACAGACCTGTGCTAGGACTCATTTTTTAGAAAATTTTAAGCTGAACAAGACGTGTTTTTTAAATGTTTTCCTAGCGTCAGCCATTCGTCGGTAAATTCAAAAATTCTGGAACATATCAATTTTTGCACATTTTACAAAAACTTCAAATTGAGTTGTGGAGCCAGGAAATCGTCATGGAGTGACACCCTTTAGAAATCTCTACGGGTTCAGGGAAAACACTGATCAAATTTCTCCCCCGATTTTCAAGAATGCATAAATTTTGAACCATCATGTTTTCGCAAATTTTACACTTTAGTACTTCAGTACCGAGGACTTTTTCAGAAAAGTGATCAGTGAAGAGACAATTCTTACTTTAGCATTTTGCCTTGCAAAGTTTTGAAACAAATAGACATAAATAGATTTATGTAAAATCGGGAGAAAGGGTGATTGGTTTTTTTTTTTCCAAGAGCACGTAAAAAACCACGTTTATTGCCCAAAAATCGCAAATAACTCGACAAAGGTTGGTTGCTACATGGGGCAAAGTGGAAGTGACCAATTGAAAGCTTATTAAAATTTCCCATCGAATGCTAAAGAGCGTCGCTCCAGGACGAATTCCTGGTCCACAGCTAAAGTTGAAGTTTTCTTAAAAAGTGCAAAGAATCGGTGTTCCTGAATTTTTGAATTTACTGATGAATGACTGAAGCTAGAAAAACATTTCCTAAAAAATGAGACCTAGCGCAGGCCTGTGACTTAAAACGCTGAGAAAATGTGCCTTTCCATATTTGGCTATTTTTTTGTGCAAAAACAAGGTGGTCGGTTTATTTTGATGGGCAATATACAATCTGGTAATGTATACAATACTCGAAACGCCGATCAAAATCACGGCCGAACCGCTCTACGGATTTTTGGTCCTGATGGCTTAAACGAAAGCCCAGACCGCAAATTTATTCGGAAAATTACCAAAAGTATAAATTATTAATCGTGAGGAGAAAAAATAAATACTTAAAATATGATGGGTTGGAGTATGGTGGGGGCCGGCGCCAGAATTCAAACTTGATTAGTCGCGTCTCTTCGCAGTTGTATTATATTTCTTTATTGTTTTACTGTTTTTTATAGTACTTTTACTAAAAACACTGTAACTGTAAGTGCACTGTACTGTAACTGTCATAATGGCATTATTTTACTCGCAGAATCACAAATCAGCTGGGAGTTAAAGGAACTATTCCTTAAGTGTCCAAATTTTATGAACAATATACGGAATTACAACAGCGCAAAGGTATTTACCTCTTTTTCTGGCACAAGGAATTCCAGGAGTTCGAGCTTACTGTTTTAAAATGCATTGAGAGATTCACTTATTCATATCTGATTATTGCGTCATACACTCAATTATATTTTATACACTCCTCCAAAGCTGTGGATGTGCGATCATGACCCCCAGAATAAAAAATAAATAAAATAAAATAAACCGCGCATTTTTGACAGCCCTTGGCGGCATTTTGACTGAAAACCCTTACGTTGAGACATACAGGACTGTAACGGAAACAATGCAAGACTGCCAGGTCATGGACACATCGTCAAAGCGGTCCAAAATTAATTTTTATTTTTGGTGATGTTCTACCCACTGACTATCCCTGAGGTTAGTACTCTAAAATGTAAAATGTAAAATAACTGCATGAGAAACCAAAACGTCCTTCCTGTTCGTAATGCGTTTTTCCACTTCATAAATCATACCGTTCCCTGATTCTGACCACAGAATGGGGTATTGTCCCAACTAGCCACTAGTCTCTAACATAATTGAGAATCAGCCTTTAGACAAGAGGAATTTTATTTCATTTTGAGAAATAAGATAATCTCCTGTATTATTGACGTCTGTTCAACGAACACCCTGTATATTCATTAATAACTACTCATTTTCTCTGGGTGGAGTGTCAAGAAACCCGTTATCAATCTCAATATCAATCAAGATTTATGATTTCTTCCCATTTCTGTTGGGCCATATACTACTATACAGTATATGTAGTTTCTACTGAAAGGAAGCAAATACCAAATAATTTTCTAATAAATTGGTGGTGGTACAACAATGTCGTGAAAGAAACAATACCACCATAGAAAAAGAATGAACTTCATTAATTAATTAGGATTGAATTTACCCAATATTGTATTGCATGTATAAAACAAAGGCACACTATTTCTACCAAATCAATATTTATGGTTTATTCATTTTCTTCATAATTGCAATAATTCAGACCTGTGGTGGTTTTGAATTTCTGTTATTAATGAGAATAGTGCATCAACTTGTAAAATTGCTTCAGAATTGTAGGTCGATTTTTTCCCGAGGTGTCCAGCGTTCGCTGTAATAAACTGAAATGGACCAATTTGGAAGATCGGGAAAGAAAGATCCGAGGCGTGTCTTGATGCGATTTTAATAACAACTGCCCTTATTTCTTTGGGTCTGTTTTCCCCCCACCGAAAAACCCAGGTCGGGGCGATTCTTTTATTTCCACGCTAAGGCGGACTTTTGACAAATGAGCTTGCCGAACCGGTGCAGGTACGGGGGCTGAAATTGCGCAAAAACCGGCTAAAAGTCCAGACGGGAAGTTCACTGACACTCGGCCGGCATCCAGGTAAACAGAGACTAGTGGGCATAAGGCATAAGTCACACCTGAAGTCCCTTATTTTAAATGGCACTGATGTATTGCCAAAAGTGCCTTTTCTTTTTCCCCTGTACCGAAATTATCAGGGGTTTCCTTTCACCCTCTTTTGAAGATTTACGCCCTGGTCTGTGGTCATATTGTTTAAACAGTTAAACGCGCTTAAATTTATAGCAGTGCTACCGTCTGTCTTATGGACGTTTTATGATGGTATTTCATAAAAATAACACGTATAAGACAACCTAGACTAATAAAATCCCAACAAAACCGCCTAACGCCCAACATAACCTATGAAGAAACTTCACATTTGAACCATTTGATTATGGTCTATAATGTTCAACAAGTAAATTCTAGAATATTAAAAAAAAATATTAAGTAATTCCTGTCATAAAAAAGTGTTAAAAATCATGTGTCACAACATTCTCAAATAAAATTTCACAGGTTATGCTCCGATTCGACCCAAAAACCGCTAGTGATTCATAAAAACGCCCTAACCTCTCGGCACCACATTATTAATGCCATAGCGACACGACACGGCAAGATTATTTATTAATAAAACTATTAATGATTAGCTTGTTGGAGGAGGCGTCAAGCTGATATGAAAGTTTAATGATAGTGCACTAAACCATAAAAAATTTGGCAACTCTCAAGTTGCATGAACGTCAACCTAGAAAGGATTTGATTAATTTTCGACCGTTGTGATGCCATAATGGTCCGCCTATTCTAGCTCTTTGAAAATTCCGTCCATTGAGAAAAAAATAATTAATTTTATTAGGATATCAAACTAGCAGACTAATAATATCAGGCATAATCATAAATAATCCTTAATTATTCCAGGAATTAAGGAATAAAAAATAAGCTAAAATACCAGACGACAGACATTTGTGGGTATAAAATTTGACAATTGGCAGACCAGGATCACCAAATTGCACCTAAGTTTGTGTGTACAGAGTATCTTTATATAACTTTTTAAGAAAAAAAAAAGAGTTGATGCTTTTTAGTAAAAATCACTCACCTTGCTGGTTGCTTTTCCGTGCTGTCTTCTTCTCCTTCATCCACGGATATTCTTGGACGGGTTGCTGCTGGTCGATCGGCTGCTGCGGGTAAGTCGGCTGGGGCGCTCCGGGACTGGGCGACATCTCGGCCATGTGGTGGGGCAGGATGAACTCGGCCATGGAGGGTTGGGAGGATATGAAACCCGATTCTGGTATCATGTCCATGCCGGAGGCGGCGGAAACGGCCGTCATCCAAAAGCCCTGGGAGCCGGGGGCGGCCGCGGCCGGCGGTCCGCCAGAGGGGGCGGTCATCTCTTCCATTCGCCCTTTCATCAAGTATTCTTCCTCGTCGGCTTCCTCGTCCTCCTCCTCCGGCTCCACCACTTGCTTCCCTCTCATTCCGGCCTCGCACATCAGTTCCTCCAGCCTGCTTGACTTGTTTTTCCCACTTGTATCACAATCTTATTGACTCGCCACTCCCGAAAGAATAACTGGCATCGCTTATTTTTCAGCCCCCTCCTCACCAGTTCATCTAAAACATAAATTTGAAAGTCTTCACTAAACCATAATAATTAATAAAAGTTGAAATTTAGAAAATAACTTATTTCAATAAATTATTCTTTTTATGTAAGGACTTGGTTAAGATGAAAAAGTTATTGTCACGAGCGAGATTCGAACCCACATCCTTCGGCTTTCATCTCAACCAAGACGTTACATAAAATGTTAAATTAATTGAAATAAGTAATTTGGTCATTATACCACTAAACATAAATGGATTAGAAAATAACATTGATAAAAATTAATTAAGGCTTTTTAGTTCAGATAAAAAGTCAATGGCACAAGCTGGATTCGAACCCACGATCTTCGGCTTGATACGCCGCTGCTCTACCACTATCGAGCTATCGTGACCTCGATCCACTCGGACTGGTAACTTCCCATCTCAACGCCACCTTTTGAATTTTGCCTCCTTTTTGCCATTTTTAAAATGTCGTGTAATCGAATTGTATTCTCGACGACAAATGAAATGGCCACGGAGAGCTTTAGTGAAGTATACTTCATTTTAAATCATTAAATTCACTAATTTCGTGGTCGGCTTGACCAATGTATATATTACAATTAATTAAGGCTTTTAGTTGAGATAAAAAAGTAAATGGCACGAGCGGGATTCGAATCCACGATCTTCGGCTAAATACGCCGCTCCTCTACCACTTGAGCTATCGTGACTTCGATCCACTCGGACACCAAGTTCCCATCTCAACCCAACCTTTCAAATTTTCCCTCCTTTTTGCCGTTTTTCAAATGTCGTGAAATCAGGATTTGATTCTCGGCGACATATGAAGTGGCCACGGGGAGCTGTTAGTGAAGTTACACATCGTTTTACTTATTAAATCCTTCATGTTTCGTGGTCTATTGACCAAATTCCTTTTTTCAATTAATTAATCTTTTTATTTAAGGTTTTGGTTGAAATGAAAAAGCTAGTGTCACGAGCGGGATTCGAACCCACGACCTTCGGCTAAATGGTGCTTCCCCTGCTCTTCCACTTGAACTATCGTGACTTCGATCCAGTCGGACAGCCACTAACAGCTTCCCGTAGGCGCTTCATACGTCTGAGCGTCGGGGATTGAAGGCTTTTTGTGATAACTGTGATAAGCTAGCTTGTGTGACTAGGACAGAGGACAAAAAGCGGAAAACAGACGATAGTGACTTTTGATAGTGTTTTGATTCTTGGGCAAGCTGAGGCCCAACTGGGGCTGTAGTGCCAACCGTTAAGTCTATACTCTAATAATTTAAAAGATGTCAGATACAAGACAACCGAAAAAGAATATGACTGTTTAGACTGAAAGAAAGATCGAAGTTGAGGTAGATGGATGTCAAGGAGGAGGGTCTTAGCAAGTATAGAGAGGAAAAGCAGAAAATAGAAACTGTGGCTTTTGAATCTTGAGGAGGCTCAGGTTCAGCTGGGGCTGAAGATCCAACCAATTGATTTGTTTTGGTTCTTTTTGGTCCACCTCTATTTTGATTTGTTTGAAGTGGTTTTGCATTTCACCATCGTCGATGCTGGGGGTTGTGGGGCTCCAAGTGAGAACTGGTCGGTGCACTTTCTCGAGTGGTTGCCTTATTTATATGTCACAGACCCATCACTGAATATGACGTTAAGTCAAAAATATTCTGGCAAATGAAACCAGCTAAAGAAAAGCTGTCCGAAATTACCAAAGTAAAGGTCCTTTTCCACAAAAAACTCAAAAAATTTTAATTATTAAGTTTTGAACATTTCGTAGATGTTCAAACAAATAAAACCAAAACGTGCAGTGAACTACTTGAAATTTTGACTAGTCTCCGAGTTGTTAACGAAGTTTTGTTTGTACATGTGGTATTAACCACATGATTGATACTTGATTAAATTTTGTCGCAATACAACTCGTTTTGTAAAAACAATAATAGATTTGTTAAGTTGTTTATTTAGAATAGAAATGTTCAAGTTTTTAGTCTTCTGCACTTTCGTGTTTACGGTTACGACTGAAGGAACCAAACAGGTTATTCAGACGTACGCAGAAACAATATCGTTTCCTTACTACGTCACCATATTTTATGGGTATAGTCCTCAATGCAGTGCCGTTCTTATCAGCATGTTTAAAATAGTCACTCTCGCAAGATGTTTTCAGTACACGTTCAGTTCGAATTTCACTGCAAGAAAAGATCTCGATTTGTCGTATACGGAAGCGGTTGTGGGCCTGTCTGACGATTTATCCCCTGGAAAATTCACACAGAGGCGTACATTGAAAAGTGTAAAAATCCACAGTAAATTTAGTATGCGATTCGAATCGTATGTCGCCAACGACATCGCCACGGCGAACCTCGTCAAACCGTTCACGTCGGCCGAAAACGTCGGCCCGATGAAAATCGTGACGGAAGAGCCGGATAAAAAATGGGTTTTCCCGGAGAATTGCTTCTGCTTCACCATTGAAATGAAGGAAAGGCGCTCGTACGAAACAATAAAGATGCTACACGCCCCCAAGGATATTTGCGCTGGTTTTAAGGGAGTCGGCGAAGATGAAATTTGCACGAGCAGTACAGATCCAAAAACATACGACATCCTCGTCGGAGCGCCACTGATCTGCAACGGATACGTCTTCGGTATATTCCAACAATTGTATTCGAATCCATTCTATTCTTTCAGCTCTCTGCAAAATCACATAGAATTCATGGATTTACACGAAGCGGAAAATGTTGGGACGGATGGCAAATCGATGAAAAAAAACTCTTCGCAACCATCACACGTTGGTCATTTCTTCAGCTCGCATTCACTCCTCTTCTGTACCCTGCTGGTGACGCTTTGTCGACTTATTTGAAACATAATGAAATTTAAAAATGAAAGAGTGAACCGAAATCATCTGCTAAATAAAGGTTTTGTTTAGTTTATTGGTATATTTATTTTTAAATTATTTATTTATTGTTGTTTGTACGAAAAATATTAACTGAGCAATTCGTACATTACATACATAAAAATCTGACAGATCTCATCATGGAAGAGAAGTCAGCCGGCAGTAATTACTGGTGGTCTATTTTATTTAGTCTGAATTAGGATAGAGTCAAAAAAGTAGGCCTCAAGACCATCTGGAGTTATAAGATGCGTTTAGAAAAGAACTCCAGCTTCTTAGGATGGAGGATTAGCTTAGATTAAAATTTTGGAAACGTATTTTGATCAGATCCTAAACGAATGTTATATTTAGGTCTTTGTGAATCTCTAGACTGTTGACGTGGAAGGAGGACTTTGATTTTAAAATATATGATTCCTTCGATGTATGCTTAAAGTTTAATTTAAGTCCGAGTAGATTTCAGAGTTGTCCGTATCTTTTGTTGAGTCCTTGTAAGTGCTTTCCATGTCTGGTTCCATCGAGTGATTACTTTTTTGTTTATGTGCTCTGGTGGGCAGATCTGACGTATGAGTTTACATGTCACGTGTTGGATTTTTAACTCGTTTAACTTGAAGTCCAGTTGGATCGCGGTGCATCCATGATAGACCACGTTAGATTGTGAAGAGGATTGGTCCTAAGATAAGTCCTTGCGAAACACCAGGTTTGATTTGCATGACGCGTGATAAAACGAAACCGATTCTCACTTTAAACTAGTAAACCGAGAGGAAGGACATGGTTTATTTGTAGAAACACCGGAACTACAAGAGTTTTGTTACCGTGGTATTCGAGTACCACAGAGAACTCGTTTAATTTTCACTGGGAAGATATGATTTCATTTTGTTTACTTAATTTCTTTATTATTGATTGTGAAAATTTACAAAGTATGTCCTATGCCAGTAAATTTCCCCTGGAGACCTCCTCCAGCAGACAGTTTTAATCAACGATGTATTTGGAACTGTCTTTTAGTTTCAGTTATACTAGCTTATGAACATTTATTTTCTTTTTATTTATTTATTTATTTATTTATTTACGGGTCGAAATCCACTATAAAAAAAGACATTTTACAATAACAAAAGATATAAATGATATATGTAAAAATACAAATAATATATATAAAAAGAATAAGGACATGTATATACATGGTAATAATATAAATGGTAAATATAAATGATAAATATAAAAATACAATTAAAGAGTAAAAAACTGAACAACAAAAATGAAAGACATGATTACTAATCAGATAAGGCAGAGGAAACAAAACAAAACTACAATAATTAGGTACATATTTAATGAAAATAATGCTCTTTGTAAATATATAATAAGACGAGAGTGCGAGAATTAGTTGACCCAGTAGATGAAATAAATTGTAATAATTTTGTACAGTATGAAATATAAAAGCATTCAACCAAGGTTGTACGATATGGTTTTTCACAGATAGCACAGAACTATTGAAGAAGTCAATGCTATTGCAGATGTTGTTACTCTTGATCATCATTCTGTGTAGAGGAGAAGAGAGCATGTAGTTAGAGCTTTGGAATTCAATATAAAATAATTTATAGATTTTAAGAGAGTGCGAAGGGACATGTAGCTGTAGTTGAGAGAGGAGAGAAGGACTATCAATGAGATTGTTTAAAAATTTAAATACAAAAACAATATCAAAGTGATCCCTTCTTAGTTCGAAAAGTTTAAATTCAGAGCGGATTCCAGGATAGGCAGAATTCGGAGGAAGAGTGAGTTTGTAGGAAAGTTTTTTAAAAATTTGTTTTGTACAGATTGAAGAATTTTTTGATAATTTAGATAGAATGGGTTCCAAACAGGTGTATCATATTCTAGTATGGGTTGTACAAAAGCTTTATAAAGATAGACAAAACAACAAAACAACTTTTAAACTTGAGCTTTTGATCAAAAAGTACACCAAGATCCTTTACGACCTCAACTCGCGTTAAAAGAGCATCATGGAGAGTATAGAGATAAATAAAAGGTTGTTTCTTATGAGAGAATGTAATTGTGTAGCATTTGGAAATATTAAGAGCAAGTTTGTTATTAGAGCACCAGGTTAGCAAATTATTGATAGAATTTTGTAATTGTAAGCAATCGGAAGGAGAAGTGATTATGGAATAGATTTTCAGATCATCAGCAAATAATAAAAATTGAGCAGAAGGGAGAGCAAGATAGATATCATTAATAAATATGAGAAACAAATAAAAATTTTGTAAATAAAATTATTTTTTAATTCATTCACAAAGTAATAAGAAGGTTCCAGTATAAAAAATACGAAGGTCCGTCCCTTTCTGATTTTAAGATGTATGCGCTGTCTGGTTGCTCTATGGATGTAGATTAACGATATCTTCTTAAAACGGTAATAAAGATGGGATTCCGTAGGAAAAAATTTTAGGTAAGGGTCTGAGTAACTGTAAAATTTGATTCGAGTTTCCTGTAAACTTGAAACTCATGGAATTATCGTTTTATGCATGAACTTTTCGACTAATATGAAAAATTATTTTATCATTTATTATTCCAACAGTTGATTATCTTTTATTAATTTTAATAATATAGGTTACCATGCTCCAAAATAAATAATCTATGACCATATGAATTTTATTTTTCAATTTAATTTTATAGTTATGTTCCTCTCCGCACATCACACCTCTTCCCAAACAACATATCCAAATTATTGAGTGATCAATCCCCATATTTAGACGCTGTCTTTGATTTCCTGTCAGAGGCAGGCTTAATTGGTGAAATATAAATTGTACTTCTTGAAAGACTCAAGGCAAAAAAAAAGAGAATTCAATGCAGGATGATGTCTTTCAAATTCTGCTTGTTTTTATTCATGGCGACGTGTTTAAATTCGAATGCGCACCAAATCTCACAACTGTTTCCATTTTACGTAACTGTTTTTCAAGAGTCCTCACCCCGTTGCGTCGGCACACTTATAACCTTGTCCAAAATAGTCACAGCGGCCAGGTGTTGTCAGTACAGGGAAACTTTAAGTTCAGCGCTCGTCAGGGAAGATCTGGACATGAAAAAAGCCGTAGCGGTCGTCGGCCTGACAGACGAAATGAAAATAGCAAATTTTACTCAGGTGAGTCGGATGAAAGACGTCAAGATACACAGTCGATTCGAAATGAAAGCTGATGCTTTTTCTTCTTACGACATAGCCACGGTTAAGCTAGTGAAACCGTTTCAATCCACCAAAGCGGTCCGCCCGATGACCATCGTGTCCGAAGACCCGAACTTATTCCAGCGTAGTTGGGAGACTCAAGTTTCACCGAAGCAGTGCGTCAGCATGGCCCCAATGCACGGTCGTTTCAGAATAATCGCGTTGAGCCCCTGGTCGAAGACAAACTGCAACCAAATGAAAAGAAGAAATACGGAAAGCGATGAAATATGTTTGAGTCTCCGCAATTTGTTCGACAAGTCTGCCTTAAAATTCGGATCCCCGCTCGTCTGCGAGGGATTCATTTTTGGGTTTTACCAAGGGTGTTACAGGTTCCCGATCTTATCCTTCACCAGTTTTCACAACTACATTGATTTCTTGGACCTACACGAAAAAGTTGTAAAGACCCCCGACAGAAACCCATCGAAAAAATTTAAAAGCAATAAGGACACACAATCAAACGGGTACCTCTTCCGTTCGCCCCATTTCCTCATCGGTATTCTATTATTTGCGATTTCATTTCGAAACAACGGATAACATCTGTTCCTGTCTGAATGTTCTCATTGATGTTTAGAAATGTATAACCCACTCTAAACACTACAATAAAAAAACGAAAAAAAATAAATATACAAAGACCACATATGACTAATACTGATGTATTTAAGCCATCTGTCTTATCAAAAAGACAGCCTTCATGCAATTTTGAAATTCAAACATTTTTATCAAAATAATTTCAGTCAAAAGCAGCATCACGACCGGACAAACTCGAAATTGTAAATTCACCTCTAAGTATAACATGTAAAATGATGTAGCTTCATAAGCTGTATGTACTAGCACTTGCTTGAGTAACTGTACAGTGTTCAAATCCAGCCATAGTGACGAAGTGTTCGAATCCTAGACTAAATGCATAATTGAATAACAAAAACATAACCAGGTTTTGGAGCAGTTAATCAGGTTTTAGAGCAGTTCGACACAATTTATCATCCCTGATCTAGTTATATTAACTGGTTGATTTAAAATCTTTTTTTTACGAGGGTTCGCAACAGCAGAGGTCATGTAAACCCTCAGGGTGCCGGTGTTTTTGAAAAAAATTCCCATTTGTAAGTATGTCGAGTTCGAATGCAGGGCGATTGGATTCGAACCCGGGACCTTTTCCTTACAGTGATGAGCGCCGTGTCAACTCCTAAACCGTTGCGGCCACCGAGCCCCCCCCCCTTATTTAAAATTGTTTATAGCCATTAAGCTAGTTCCAATTTTAATACGTATAATTAAATATCAACAAAATAGTAAAATTTCTTATTAACTGTTGCAGGTTGTTGAACTTAGTTTCTGGACATTTTGGTAAATCGAGCTGTTTTCTAATTATTCTAATTAACAACTCTTTTAAAACTTGTAGGGTGAATATTTGAACCATACTGTTTCGGCTTCCCGCCCTCGGTGGGAAAATCCATCAGACTAATATCATTGACTAAAACAGTGAGATCGGTAACGTCCAAATTACCTTCACGTTCATCACCTCGCAGACCGTTTTTGCACTTTTACGCATATTTTATTTGTATAGGTCGTTTCCCATCATTCAGTCTATCCTCACTGGGTTGACCTGTCGGACGAGTTTCGGCTTCTCACCATCTTCGGTGGATTTTATTTATAAAACAGACCCACCTCTGAAGATGTCGAGAAGCCGAAGTGCCAAAACAACAAGAATAAGCAGACTGGAATGTTAAAAAATACATTTAAAAAAATACAATTTCGCTAGCCCTAAAAACTTGATTAAACTAAAATTGAAAAATGTTGTTTACGTTAATTAATAAAAAAAGACACAATGAAGATGGCGAAATGCGGAAACGGATCTAACAGGCAACCCTTGTTAGGATAGACAGACCAAAATGGTCGGTAATGACCAAATTTGAGTTACAGTTAAGCATAAAAAATTAATTTGTCCCCTTTCTATATAATCCTGAAAAGATAATCTGGCCGAACTATTACCAACACATTGTTCCCCTTTGTCGGCTTTTTTCACTTCAAAGAAGCCGACGCCATACACAAAATTGTCTTTTATATACCGACTTCCTTCCCCACCCCTTCAAAACCAAACATATATAAACAGCAAAATCTCGCTGGCACTCTCAACACGACACGCAAGGATGGCACAATTACACAGAAGACAAACACTTAGAGTGAGTAGAAATACTTTGATTGATTATAAAAAAAAATATATTTTGCATTGTATAAATTCACTTTTCCACATCCTAAATGTAATTGTTATATGTAAACATTGTTTGTAAATCCCAGGCCCTGAAGATGATCTCAATAAAAGATCGAAACGTTGGCACGATAAAGAAAGTGTTTTTCTGAAACCTACATCACACCCGACCGCATCTCACGATATCTGAATAAATAAAAAATTAATTTAATAGCCCATCAGGTTCTTTACCATAGATTATTTGGAATTTGGGTTTATTTCTCGTCGAATTTTCAGAACTTGTTTAACAGCCTTTACTTCTTTATTTGGAAAGAACTTTTCAAACTTCACTGTGCTCCTTCGTCGCATGTTGGCTGTTTTGTTATCCTTCCTCCCGTTCTATTTACACGATATAAATTAGGTATTTTAATATTGAATATAAAATATCAACTATTTTAAATGTGCCTAGGCTTTTCACTAGCTGAACAATTTGTTCAGTTTGAGCGGATCATACTGAATGTGGGTTGGCTCCAACTTGACCATACAGTAAGTGGGTTGATATACTGATGCTTAGAGTAAGCAGACATTATAACATTTACCAGATTTGCTATACGTGTTTATCATATCGAATCGGACCACTGAGCTGCCACTATGATCTACAAAAAACTAGAGATCAGTACTCTTCGAAAAACATGATGCTACAGCCTCCGAGAATAATCCCCAATAATGGTTCGAATAAGAGAAGTGCAGAAGGCAGTCGGTTCGTAAACTTAGGGGTGGACATGAAACTGAATCGTCGGCAGACGGATTTCTTCCATGCTAAATTTCTTTTGTTTATTATTTGTATGAATAAATGTACATATATATACATTTTTTCGCGTTCATGGTGAACAACTTATTTATCCTGGTCTGTTTCCACGCTGTTATGAATAAAAGATGCGATATCAATATATCGTTATCATCAATGGTGGGTCTGTCTCATAAAATAAGAGCACAACTGATATAATAGCTCACAGACCTATCACTGAAGATGGCGAGAAGCCGAAAAACGAACGCGTCTGACAGATCAACTTTGTTGATCTTGTTTGGACTTGTCGATCATTCTGGTCTACCTATTCTCGCTGCTTCGATTCAAATCAGACAATATTTATCTCGGTTTATCAACAGCAACGGTGGTTGGTTTGTCCCAAAAAATAGAAACACGACTGGGGAAAAACATCTCCAGCTTGAAGATAGACGAGAAGATATGATATGAGTTTCCTAGTTGAAGGAGGAAGGTTGATGAACGTATGCCATATTCGACCACCCTGGTTTGTTTATCAAAAAAGGTAGGTGTTTATATTCGTAATCTTGGGTAGTGGGTTTGTCCAATAAAATAAGAGTAACTGACAAAATAACACGAATAACACACTGAAGATGGTGAGAAGAATAAAACCGTCTGACGGACCAACATTGTGGAAGGATCAGCGTGTTGATCTTGTTTGGACCTATCCTCGCTGCTATCGGGTTGTCCGGAAAATAATGCAGGATTTTAAGTTTTCATTAAAAAAAATCTATATAAAATATTCTGTTTACGTTTACAGGATTACTCATTTGTATGAATGTCAACACTTATTAATCCTCTTCCAAATGATATTGTTTGTTTACCTCTGTAGCATTCCGCTACTTGGAAATAATTCAGTCATCCTTATAATGTCAAAGCGAGAATTTCGTACGATTTTCTTTTACGAGTTTAAACTCGGCCGAAGCGGAGCCCAAACGGCTAGAAACATTAACCAAGTCTGGGGCGAGGGTTGTGTTAATGAGTGCACTGTGCAAAGGTGGTTTAAAAAATTTCGGGAGGGAGATTTCAGCCTTGAAGATGAAGAAGGTCGTGGAAGGCCTTCCTCTCTTAATGATGATGTTCTGCGATCAGTGGTGGAAGAAAACCCCAAAACAACTGTTCGAGAACTTGCAGAGCAACTCAAAGTCAGTAAAACGACCGTCGCTGACCACCTCAAGGCGATTGGAAAAGTGAAAAAACTCGAAAATTGGGTTCCACACTCATTAAACGATCGCCAAAAAAATCAGCGCTTTGATGTTTGTGCATCACTTCTTTGTCGAAACAAAAATGACCCATTTCTGGCCAGAATTGTTACATGTGACGAAAAGTGGATTCTGGACAGTGGCTCGACAAAGGAGAAGCTCCAATACATTTTCCAAAGCCCCCAACTCATCAAAAAAAGGTAATGGTTACGGTATGGTGGGCTTCATTTGGTTTAATACACTACAGCTTCTTAAATCCTGGCGAAACCATCAATGCTGAATCATACTGTAACCAAATTAATACCATGCATCAGAAATTGGCAGTAATGAAGCCCTCTTTGGTCAATCGGAAAGGGCCCATTTTGTTGCATGACAACGCTCGACCACATGTGTCACGTGTAACGTCACAAAAATTATTGGAGCTTGGCTATGAAACTTTGCCTCACCCACCCTACTCTCCGGACCTCTCGCCTACTGACTACCATTTTTTTAGACACCTGGACCACTACTTACAACACATAATATTCAAAAATCAAACGGAACTGGAAAATGCATTTATTGACTTTATCAATTCTAAAAATTCTGAATTCTACTCAGACGGAATTAATAAGTTACCAACACGTTGGGAGAAATGTATTGAGAGTATGGGAAATTATTTTGATTAAAGAACATTGCTTTAAAGTAACTAGTTTCTTTTTTTTTGTTTAATACCAAAATCCTGCATTATTTTCCGGACAACCCAATACAATCTAAAAGAAGCGAGTTTATCAAAAGCTACGGTTGATGTTTTTCATCAAAAAAGAACAAAAATGTACAAAAAACTGGGGGAAAACAGAACAGCTCTGAATATAGCGAGAAGCCGAAACACGTCTGATAAACCAAAAAGGCTGAAAAATTTACCCTACTAATTTGTTGTAATTCATTCCATAGAGCTAATTTAACAATATATTTCAATAATTTTATCTTTCGATTTTCACCAATAACCAACGTAATATCGCATAATCAGTTGAAACAGTTTTGTAGGGTAATCAATATTTTATTTCTTTTTTTGGTTGATTCTTATCGTGTCTTCCTTTCCTCGCCGTTTCGTAAGGTAGATAATTGGCATAACCGAAACGATTTATTACTGATGAAAAGATGAGGATTAGCAAACCGAAACGGTAACGATCAAATTATAGGTTTATCAACCCGCAGACCGTTTTGTAGAGTAAGTTAGTTTTTATTTGTAGTTGTTGATTTCGATCATTTTGGTCTGCCTATCCTCTCTGTTTTTCCACTGAAGATGGCAAGAAGAGGGAAAATAAATTTTAAGAAAAGAATAATTTTTAATTTATACGGTTGGCAATGATCCAGAGAAGATAAACTTGCCCAGGTATATATTCATTTTATGCCCATGACATCATTGTTTTTCTTTCATCTACAATAGTGATAGTAACGGATTTCCGGGCCGGATCTACTGACGGATGACAACATCTGAATCCGAGTAACTTCGATTCTTCTCGCCCTGTGCGGACCTTCCCGAGAAAGGAATCTGACAAAGGCGACGGCCGACAATCAATCAATCACCTTTCAGAAGCATCGACGATCGATCGGCTTCAACCCCTGTTTTTTCAATGTGAACTCTTGAAAGCGTTTAGCGGCTTCAGGTGCGATTCCGGTGAAAACGGATGTCTTCAACTTAGTCAAGTTGGGCGCATATGGTTATTTTTACTCTATTTCGATTTATTGGAAAAAAACTCAATTAACTGAAATACAAAACTTTTCGCTAAAGCCTAGTAAATAACATAGTTCTCCATCAATTAATAAAAACGATCAAATTTAAACGAAAAAACCCAATATGAATCTGATATAGGAGGTTGGAGCAAGTGCGGCCGCAATCCGTGTTGTCAACGTTAAAATCTCTGCGACTTGCCGATCGGTTCTCGAACAAGTCTTAAACTTATTTTAATTTATGTGATAAAATATTATGCTAAAAAATTTATTGATCGGTGAAATGTTTTGGTAGTTTAACGGCAATATCATTGGTCCTCCTAGTCTCGCTGATGACTCATTATACGCAGACATAAGTGTCTCCATTTAACTACGATCAAAATAAACATACATACAACACGCATATTTGACTACTTATTTTTATTTTTTGAACTCATGCCTACTAAAAATTAATTTTACAAAAAAAAACTATATATATATACATATACATAAAGTACTCCAAAGTCATAATACTCATGAGACGCAAGATTTACCCAGGAAATAAGTTAAACATATAACCAATTAAATATCAATGAAAGCATAATATTATAAAGGCTCGCAATTTGTGGAACAAAAACAACACATGAACACAAAAGTAGCAGTTAGTGATGACGTGAATATGCAACACGAACCGTGTTATGATTAATGATGAAATGGCTCACATGAAACCCAAATAATCAAGCACAAAAAGCACTAAAATTATAAATTAAATCTAAAAACACCTATTGAAACTGTTATGAGTTTTAACTTTTACATTTACTGTTATTGATAATAAAAGTATAAATCATTATATCGTCAAACGAGGACTAATTTAATCAAAGTTTTTAATAAAGAAATTAATATTTGATACTATCTGATAAATAACTATTTTTTGAAAAATACGCTAACATTATTGATGAAAATGTTATTAAAGCAAGCGGGTGTGTGCGGTATATACAATTAATATTATTTTTTACTATATTTTTATTAGATTTTTAAAATTCATGCTGTCAATTAAATTGAGCGATGCTTTTTCCATTTTTATGGAGACGCTAATGTTACAAAATGTTCGTTATTGATTTCCCATTAAGTATTCACAAGTCAGCTAATCAACAAAATGGGCCGTATGGAGTGAGAGAGAGAAAGAGGCAGGAAGATAAAGGATAATTTTTGCATTATAATAACTGATTTATTATTAGTATGAGCGTATTACAAAATATACAACTATAACAAAAGAAAGACAGAAAAACGGTAAATTTAGTCAAATTTTGTTTGAATAAAGAAAAACAGAAATTATGTCAGAAAAACGAAGTTAGATTTAAAATAAAACCAAACATACAGCTGTGCATCCTTTTTAAAATAATGGTTAAATAAGTACATCACAAAACATTGTGATTATCAACATAAAAAAATATAGACCAAATCATTAAATAATTACATAACTAGTTATGTACTGTACCTCTATTAACTTATATAGAGAAAAGGTACTATTCAATTATTTTATAAATAATTATTGCAATGTTCTAATTATCAAATATCGTTAAAAGAAATACTTTATAAAAATAAATAATTAACAAACTATCTACTAGATGATGTATGAGTGTAATTTCTTTCTTCCTCCAGCTACACAATAGATAAATTAATTATGCGTTTTAATATTTTTTTTACAATCCTATTTCATTACAAATCGTTTGGTTTTATTGCAACTTTACGCCATTCTCTGAAATTTCAGGCATCGTAAATATATATTTTTCACATTCACCTAACGCTAATGATCTAACAAACCGGCTATATTTCGCGAACAGTCATTTCTGTTCAGTAAACGTCTTCATCAGCGTAGTAAATGATAAATTATCATTAAAAAAATGAATCCGTAATCATTAGAATAAATTAAATTATCGCCAAATGTCTTAGCTTGGTGTAGAAAACATTACGGAAATTCATATAAAATTTACATATTTTTGGGCATCAAACGTTATTTTAAAAACTATTTATTACCACAAAACATATCATAAAGTAGTCATATCATAAAAGATCAGCGGGTTCACTCTTATAATTCATGTGAGAGACGTGGTTGTAAATTCCCTACCTGATGAGGGAAAACAACTAACTGTGAGTATGAACTATCTTTTTATAAAGATTGAACAACATACTCACTTCACCATTTATCATTTCATCGTAAAGTATGTTAAAATAAGTGGTAAGGTACGCCAAAAAGCAACAATAATGTATTTGATCTTACGTTTTGTAATAGGCACTTTCCCCTATAAAAAAGAGATTAAAAAGGATTACTTCCTCGTTATTAAGGAAAAACGTCCCTAACTTCGACTTCAGCACATATTTATTGCGAACATCTCAAAAACCAACTGGTCAAAGCGGCATGTTTTTACAAACAATTTTTAAACATCTAACGCAAAATATAGTTCACCTTGAACATAGTCATTTTACGAAAATTAAATAGCAAATAATGAAGAAGTAGTGAAACAATTGTAAATGCAAATTTTACACGAGCTGTCGCTTAAACTTATAATAAAGTATTTAGCACAACCTTTTGCAGTGAATATTTTTCGTTCATATTCTCTTATAAAAGCGAACGCAATTAGTTTGCATCATTCAAGAATCTTATTCATTTTTGGAGATAGTATTTGCTGGAATATCAAAAATTCAACGGACTGTGTGGGTATTTTTGCTAACTACAAATCTTTGAGATCTATACATTATTTCTGACATTCATTTCGCCATATAATTAAAATAATAATTGAAAGTTAGTGATGTAATTGTATAAATAATATCGAAATCTTTTATCACAAAAAACCTATAAAAATGTAAGTTTCTGGAAGAAATGGTTTGTAGCCAATTTTGTTATGTGTGTTTTTGTGGTTTATATCATTTTTTTTGTAGTTTACGATTGCCCAAGACAAACAAACAAGACTTTTTTAGTTAGGAAATGTATATTATATTCCATCTTTCAGAGTGCGTCTATTAAAATTTATGAAAAACCGAAAAGTGCTACGTAAATAATGTTGTCATGTTAATACTACACGACGTAGGCCCATATATAAAAAAAGCAAAAACAGCGTTTTTGTTTAGATTAAGGAAAAATTGAAACCATTGCCTTTATTTCAAATTATTTCTAGTGGATTATCTCAAAAACTATAGGTCAATGTGGATATTTTCGTTGACAAAAATTTGCGGAAATCTGAGGCTAAAGACAAACAAGGATTCTGTTTGCATTTTCTTCCGCTTCACCATGAATATTTAGCCATCTAATGAAAGAGAAATAACCGTGCTGGTTAAAACATAGTGAAACCTACTTTAATAACTACTATTCTCAAAATTCTATAATGAAATATTTAAAAAAATTACTGTTCAAATTTTCCGTTGTTTGCGTTATCTACCGTTCATCCTAGTATAAAAGCAAATGCAAAGTGAGATTGTGAATTTAGAAAACAATTTTTTTTCTTTAATTCTGATAATATTTCCAGGATTATTTCCGAAGCCGTACAGTAAATGGCGTTATATTTTTCGCTGCAAATTTTGAAATATCAAACTCTAAAGATGGAGATGATCCGGGGAACATTTGTTTGTTTCAGTTCACCATAAAGTAATCTTATAAAATAGAAATAGCAAACAATAAAAACATCGATATAATTGCAAGCCAACTTTGGTGTCATATTGACAAAAGTCTAAAACAAAGAATTTGAAAAAGACGGTTCACACTCATTTTTTTCTGTGTTTGATAAGGTTTTTTTTTGCAATTGGTCTTTACAGAATACTTTATGTGTTAAAACAAAGACATTTCTTAATTAAAAACGAAGAAAAATTAGCTTTATTTCAATGACGGTGACCAATTTAATTGAAAAACGGATAGGAGCGAAAGAAATATTTTTGGTGACAACTAATTTCCAACGAACAAACGTTAAAGACTGAGAAGATATTAATTGCATTAATCCACCATAAACGAAACGACAAAATTATTCAAATAGAAGACTACTATTTAAAGATATTATATATATTCAAGAAGCAACCTGATAAAGCGGGCATTTTTGTTAAATTGAAATTTTGGACAATCAACGCAAAAAATAGAGTAGGATTTGGTAAGTATTTTTTCTTACGGTTCACCTCCATATGTATTGATCTATTGAAATATAAATTAATGTAAAGTTTGTATAAACTACTGCCAAAAACTTTTACTAAAGTATTTGAAAAAGACGGTTTACTGCTAGTATTTTTATGTGTTTTGTGCTTGCTCATATTTTAATTATACCCAAATACCCCAAAACGAGTAAAAAAAGAGTTCATTTTAATTAAAGAAAATAGGACCTTTATTTCACTTTAACTGTTGCCTTAATAAATACTAATATAATTAATAAATGTATAACAATCATGATCAAATACAAAAGTTACAAAACTAAAACATATTGTATTCAAACTAACTATTTTAACATACTTTATCGTATTTTTCCATAAAATAGTTGTTAAAGTTATGTATACGAACTTTTAAAATATTATTTACAATTTTCAGGGTTATTAAATGGTGAACCGAAATAAACAAATATGCACATAATCCTCCCCTATTTTTCGCATTACCCCAAAATTTGTGTTCAACAAAAATAACCGCTTTGTCAGCTTGTTTCTTGAGATATTCCAATATAACAGATTCATAAATTAAGCCTTATATTTAAACAAAAGGATTATTGTTCAAAAACTTTGACGTTCTGTTTATGGTAAATTAAACGAACCGTTGTATCCAGCAAAAATAGTACCTTTACTAATTTCGGTTTGTCAGATATCCTAATAAATAAGGTCAATTTTCTTCCCTTCTGATTAGGAAATGTATTTTTTCACTATCTTTTACATAACGGTAAAAATCAATTTTGAAAATTCAATTAAACGCACACAAAACTGTAAACCGTCTCTTTTCAATTTTTGTTTTGTTACAGGCTTTGATGATACAAGTTTTTTTTTATAATTTACTATTTACGTTTATTTATTTCAGATGATATTAACTAGCGTACGTAAACTGAACAGTTTTTTGAGTCATTTTTTTTTTTAATTTTCTTTGTCGACACATTTTTGGAAATCTATCGCGAAAGGGAGAGCTACATTCGGTCAGCATTTTTTAATTTCGGTCATCCATCATATAAATACTCACCTTATAAAACATGTATAGCAAATAGTAATATAATTACATCTAATTAAATACCATTGTAAAATTAACTTTCGAATCAATATAAAAAAAAGTTTGCCGTTCAATTTTTCTGTTCTTCATAAGAGAGAGTTTCCATTTATCTAAGAATTATCTGATTTTTCTTTATTTTAGATAATATTTACTAGAACATCTCAAAAATCGAAAGATGAATGCGGATATTTTGGTAGAATACAAATTTTGGATATCTATAGCTAAAGATAGAGTCGCATTCGGCCATCATTTGTTTCTTTCGGTTAACTATGCCGGTATGATACATAGTATCATATGAAAGTAGCAAATAAATAATGTAGTAGTACAATTTGAAGAGTATCTTTGATATCAACTATTTCCAAAACATGTACTAAAATTTGAAAGACACGTGATAATTTTTCTGTTTGCTCCTATTTTTTGGTATTGGTGTTACCTACCTACCTTACATGTGAAAAACCGAAAGGAGCAAAGAAATAGTTTTCTTAACTTCCAATTTCGAACAACAAGTTATAGATAGAAAATCGAGGTTACTATAGTTTACCATAAACAAAACAGAGTTTGAGAACAAAGTTTTTGAAAAAAAGGGTTTTATTTTAACATAAGGTTTTTATTTATGAGTATGTTGTATTGGAATATGTCAAGAAGTAATCTGACAAAGCGACAATTTTTGTTCAATACAAATTTTGGGAACCTAACGCTGAAGATAGAGGAGGATTGTATGCACATATGTTTATTTCGGTTAACCACGATTTGATATCATCTATCGTTAAAAACATTTAACAAAATTAGAAAAACACGAAGTAAATTTTGTTCTGTAATTTTTCCGTTTGATCCTATATTTTGGTAATTGGTGGTTACCATTATATCTGAAAAACCGAAAGGAGCAAAAGAAATATTTTTCCTTACTACAAAGTTCCAACATATAAAAGTCAGAGAAAATCGAGTCTTAACAGTTTAACACCAACAAAATAAAGTTTTTGAAAAATAGGGCTTTTATTTAAATATAAAATTCTTATTTATGAGTATGTTATATTGCAATATCTCAAGAAGTAATCTGACAAAGCGACTATTTTTGTTCAATACAAATTTTGGGAATCTAATGCTGAAGATAGAGGAGGATTGTATGCACATTTGTTTACTTCGGTTAACCAAGATTTGATATCACCTATTGTTAAAAACATTTAACGAAATTGGAAAAACACGAAGTAAATTTTGTTCTGTAATTTTTCTATTTGATCCTATTTTTTGGTAATTGGTGTTTACTTCCTTACATATGAAAAACCGAAAGGAGCAAAGGAATTATTTTTCTCTACTACAAAGTTCCTATATATAAAAGAGATTTCTTCAGTTTACAATAAAAAAAACAAAGTTTTTTTAAAGTTTTTTTATTGATGAGTATGTTATGTTTGAATATCTCAATGTGCCGACGCGGTTATTTTTGTCAAATACAATTCTTGGGCATCTAACCCTAAAGTTAGAGGAGGATTGTATGCACAGTTGTTTCTTTCAGTTAAACACTAATTTTTAATTGAAATATTTCTGTGTAATCCTATTTTTTTGTAATTGGTGTTTGCCCTTATATCTGAAAAACCAAAAGGAACAAACAAACGAAATATTTTTCCTTACTTCAAATTTCGAACTTTTAAAAGTTTTGTTGTTAAAAGAAAAATTTTTGAAGAAGAGGGCTTTTGTTTATTTATAAGTTAGTATTTTGTTTATTTTATATTATATTGCAATATTTAAAAAAGCCAAGCTGACAAAGCGTAAATTTTGGACATGTAACTCTAAAGATAGAGGAGGATTCGGTCAGCATTTGTTCTTTTGGTTGAATTGACGGTAGCCGAAGAAATTAAGAGAGTCAAAGAAGATGAGTCCTCTAGTTTTGTGGGTTGTCAGAAGGGGTTGAAAGATCTGCGAAGACTATTCTGCTATTTGACCTGACGGACCTCGTACGATGAAAAAATTCCAAAATTTGGACAATTTTTTAATTTGTTTCTACTTGCCGTTGTCCGTTGACGGGAGGCGGTGAGGGCGAAGTCGAGCCGGCTTTCGACAATTTCACGAGTTTCACTTGGTCGGAACGGGAGCGGCCACTTGAACACTTGAGTCACTTGACGGCTGAGCGAGACGGCGAGCGTTTGAAGGCGGGGATTGGCCGGGGGGCGGCCCCTGGCGGCCGGTAGGAAAACCAACCCCCACCCTCGCCATCATCCCCCTCCAAAACGGCACGCACGCACGCACTCATCTACGCACGCACCGCCAATGGATTCAACTCCCGACGAGCCACCTTATGGCACTCGGCCACCCCTGCAATTCTTGATTTAATTTCAAATTAAACAATTAAATAAAATTTGGATGGAATAGCAAACCAAATTCGATCTGTGTATAGGGGATCTTGAAATGTTTATAAAGTCCAAAATCAAAGCTTGTATGATTTAACTAAGTTTAACCTCATTTAAATTAAACAACGAAGATTAAACTGGCATTCGCACGTAGAAGAACTACATAGATCAGACCAAACTTTTTTTTGGTGATTCTACACTACAAAATATCGGACACGTATCCGCCACTTCTTGCAAACATGCCCTGCTTTCGCCAGGTTTTTTTTTTTGTAATTTATTTAGTTACTAAATTTACTCCTTGAAAAGTACGTGTCTCAAAAGGGGACGACCAGGATGCTGGGTCATGAATTTAGACCAAACATTTTTTGATGATCCTGCACTCTAAATTATTGAACACGTATCCGCCACTTCTTGGGTTTTCTCAAAAAAATTTTTTTTGAAAGTTGAAATTTTCGGTTTTTGATATTTTCGCCGTTCTACTCGGTGAGCTATGTGAATATATCATTTTACAGAATTTTTTACGTAGATTGCAATAAAAATATAGTAAAAGTTATCCAAATTTATGAATTACCAAGTTTTCTAAAACCAAATATTTTCAAATAAACTAGGTCATAAATTTTTTTTCGTTAACATAAAAAAATGTTCTAGGGCGGAGAATATTATAATTCCGTATAATTTAAAAAAATAAATCAACAAAATACTCCTTTTTTTGTATATATCTTAACTAACATCCTGCAAGCAAATTAGGCCTCAAAATGGTCAAAACTTGGATTTGATCTCATTGTCCTAATTCTAGCGTTATAAAACTCTTAGATACCGATTTTCGTGGAAATTGGTGTAAATTAATTTTTTGACTGATAATTTCGACGACCGTGACTGACATTCCTAGTGCAAGCTCTAACATAATTTTTATCAAAAGCTTGTGGGCTGATTTTCATGGTTTTCATGGGGGTTTTAAAGAAATTATCAAGTGCATTTTATAACTGTATCAAACATTAAAATCTGACTAATATAGTAATGCTAAGCTACGTTCCTCTTCTTTCAAATGGTTCCTTTGACATGATCTTTTTAGACGTTAATTATAGCCGTTTCAATCAGATATTCCGACGACCTTAAAAATTGGAATAATTTTAGGGATTAAATAGTCGATAAATTTAAAATCAAACAAAAATTTATATTTAAGGGTCGCTAAATGTGCTAAAATTAAAATCACACAAAAAATTATATGGCCTGGTTTACTTGAAAAATATTTCGTTTTTAGGAACTTTTTGGTAATTGACAAATTTTGATAGTTTTTGCTTAGGTATAATTTTTATTGCGGTCTACATAAAAGATGCTATGAAATGGTATATTCACATACTTTAATTGAGCAGGTAGAACGGCGAAATGAAAATATTAAAAAGGTAAATATCAACGTTCAATATTTTTTAAGTTTATTTATTTGTTTATTCATATATTTTTCTTTTTGGAGAAAACAGGGCCTATTCACAAGAAAGGGGGATACGTGTCAAATAATTTAGAGTATAGAATTACCAAAAAAAGTTTGGCCCAAATCCGTGACACACCAACCTGGTCGTCCCCTTTTGAATCACGTACTTTTCAAGGAGTAAATTTAGTACCACATCCCATATCAAATGTAAATATGTCGTTGAAGCTATTATCATTTTTTTTCAGGATTTCCCATTTTCTCATTTTTTGAAAATGTATTAAATATATAATCCTAAAGAAAGAAAAGAACATTTACTAAGTATTTTGGAAACTTTTAAATAATTATTCAGAAATCGTGAGATGCGGTCTGGTGTGATGTAGGTTTCAGAAAAACATTTTCTTTATCGTGCCAACGTTTCGATCTTTTTCGAGATCATCTTCAGGGCTCAAAGTGTTTGTCTTCTGTGTAATTGTGCCATTCTTACAAGTGTGCCCACGACACGTAAGAATGGCACAATTACACAGAAGACAAACACTTTGAGCACTGAAGATGATCTCAATAAAGACCGAAACGTTGGCACGATAAAGAAAATGTTTTTCTGAAACCTACATCACACCAGACGGCATCTCACAATTTCTGAATAATTATCGATTAACTGTCACTAATCACCAAACACTTTTAAATAATCTTGAATCACTATTAATTGTGGAGTGATTCTGTTTATGTTTCTCAGTTGAATGCTTGAACCATAGTGGCATGTAATTACAAGACTAAATACAAAAAAGTGGCCAACCTTAATATTTTTAATTAAGACTTAGACTTTGATTAGATATTTAGATATAGATAGATAATTTTCTTAGATTAGATAATTAACTTAACACAATATTTGGTCCGTTTTAAAGGATTAAAGGTAAATAAAACACAGATAAAATCTCTCACTTGTATTTACAATAAATCTTTGGATAGTCAATCTCTTATTTATTATTATTTTTTTTTTGTAAAGCTTCTTTCTAGCATTCATATAGTTTGATTTTATAAGTAATTAATAACTTTCAAATTTTTTTGAGTGATCGTTTTCAAGTAAACAGATTCCGGTATTATCATAACATCATCTACAATGCTGAATTTTCCTACTGATTTCTTCTTCTTCTTTGTGGTGTGCTGGAAATTACATAAGATATTTCAAAGATTGTTTCCTCGATGGTATAATCAATCCTAATTTCTAGGGATGAATTTCTAATTTTATTTAATAGTTTTGTATACCCGAAATGTTTAGTCTCCACCTAATTTATTGTTTATAAAGTTCTTACGAACTTTTCCTAGCTTATCTTTGTATATGAGTTCACTAGTTTTCGTGGTCCGCTTGACCAATTAATATCTTTCAATTAATTAAGATTTTTAGTTGAGATAAAAAGTCAGTGTACGAGCGGGATTCGAACCCACGATCTTCGGCTAGATACGCAGCACACTAACCTATCTCAACCCCAATTTTTGTTTATAAGGCGAGTTTAATTTTTGTTCCCACAATATATTTTTATTGGGGCGTTTTTGAATAAAAAAATAAAGTTTAAAAAAAATAAAAAAATTTTGTTCTAGATTTATTAATTTTGGACAACCTACTAATCTAGTATATGATTGATATGTTACACGGGTTTCTCATGATCAGACATCGATACATCGGAGGACTGAAAATTCCCCATTGTGTACGAGTTATTTCACTTTTTGGGTTATTACAACCTTTCTAATGTTTTTCATAAAGACCGCGTATCTCGTTACCTACTGTAATGAATTTGTTTAAATCAATTTTGATTGTATATTTTATTGCAATGTTAAGCAATCAAAATATAAATTCAATTAGAAGAACTTATTTTATGAGATTCCAGTATGGTTATCTGAAGTTTAATAAATTTTTCTTGGTTCTGTAAATACTGTTTGATATGGCGCTTAGAAAAACGTTGCTATTACTAATGTGCTGTAAATTTATGTATTTAATTTCTTCAATGACCAGTTATTACTATAGTAAATTCAAATTAAGTTGCTGAAAAATGTTAATTTTTGATTTTTTTAAATGTTGAAACTTTTATTAAAATTAATGAAAGTAATACAAGGTAAAAAACGGACCCTTTCGTTCAAAATTTAACATAAACAAATTTAAACACTTTTTAAAAAAATTGAATCCAACAAATGTAATAGTAATGTAATGCATGAAAGTTCATGCATTAAATTCTTAAAAAAGCTGTTTAATATTTGTTCTAGAATGAGTAATTTTGGCCAAAATCTACTACTCTAGTACATTGATATGTTATACGGGTTTCACATGATCAGACATCAATACTTCTGAGGACTAAAAATTCCCTATTGTGTACGAGATGTTTCACTTTTTGGGTTATTACAACCTTTCAAATGTTTTCTATAAAGATTCGTAAAGTATTGAACCTACTGTAATGAATTGTTTATATCAATTTTGATTGTACATTTTATTGTAATGTTAAGCAATCAAAATATAAATTTCATCAGAAGATAAAATTTTATGAGTTTCCATTATGGTTATCTGAAGTTTAATAAAATTTTCTTGGTTCTGTAGATACTGTTTGATATGGCGCTTAGAAAAAAGTTGGTACTACTAATGTGCTGTAAATTCATGTAATTAATTTTTCAATGGTCAGTTATTACTAGAAAAAATTTAAATTAATTTGCTAAAAAACGTTAATTTTCTATTTTTGTTTAAATGTAGAAACTTTTATAAAAATTAATGAAAGTAATACAAGGTAAAAAACATACCCTTTTGTACAAAATTTTACATTAAAAAAAACTTTAAAAAAATCACATTAAATTCAAAATGTCCACCTTCCTGAAGAATACCAACCTGTCATCGTTTCTTAACAGATTTTACTGATCTCAAGCTATCTGTTTTCTCTTATATCCAGTTTTGTACCATACCTATTACTTTCATTATTTTTTTAATTAAGTTCCAAAATCTCAAAGACTACATTTTTTGAACCGTTTGTAACAGAAAAATCAAATTTCGAACAGTTATACGTTAATTTTACGTTTGTGATAAGTGATAACTTAAATTTGAGGAATTATTAAGTACAAGGTTTACAGATGAGTAGTCGGACCGACCTGTTTATAAGCAGTCTAGCTGTTAGTACTGACAGAACCAAGAAAATTTTAAATTTTAGAAAAGAACTTTGGAAACTCGTGGAAATTTACCTTCTAAGTTAATTGGTCTTTGTTTATTCGCAAAGGTTACAACAAAAAAAGGATCGAGCACATATGGCTCTTTTCATTAGTATAATCCAATTTAGTAAGAGTGTAACTTGAAATACAACAAAAAGTGAAATATCACGAATAAAACTGATATTCATACATTAGACAATATTCTTTAAATTCACTAATTTCGTGGTCCGCTTGACCAATTAAATCATTAGAATTAATTAAGGTTTTTAGTTGAGATGAAAAAAAGTTAATGGCACAAGCGGGATTCGAACCCACGATCTTCGGCTAGATACGCCGCTGCTCTACCACTTGAGCTATCGTGACCTCGATCCACTCGGACATCAACTTCCTATCTCAACCCCACCTTATGAGTTTTCCCTCCTTTTTGCCATTTTTCATAAACTCATAAGGTGGGGTTGAGATAGGAAGTTGATGTCCGAGTGGATCGAGGTCACGATAGCTCACGTGGTAGAGCAGCGGCGTATCTATCCGAAGATCGTGGGTTCGAATCGCGCTCGTGCCATTAACTTTTTTTCATCTCAACTAAAAACCTTAATTAATTAGACAATATGTGCATTTTACTTCAATTTGGCATAATAGGATAACCTCGTGAAGTATTGACGTCTTTTGACGGGAAACCTTGTATAATTTCTCACAGTAACTCTCTGTGTATGTAACTATTTATGAAGTATATAAAATAATATATCGTGATAACAGTTTTTTTCCCGCATTAAATAATAAAAATATTTAAACAACAATCATATGAAATATATTTAAATAGATAGCCTCTGGCTTGTGCCTCAGTTCCTCTCAGGAGTGATGATGAAACTTGAACACTTTCTGACATAGAAAAGTCCAAAACATTTACGAAACATCTCAACCTCTCCGAGGTATTCAAACCATTCGTAACTTAGTCGGTACTGAACACGATAAATGTATATCCGATTCACCTATGCCACCTATACCTCTAGATCTGCCACCTACCAAGTACTCCAAAACAAGTATCACGATAAATACCTCAGCTTCCTAATAAAATCACCTGGCCATGATTTTATAACAGCTGAAGTTCTTCAAAAACTGCACAAAAAAGGTCGTCTTTCTGTCTTCTTGAATTGGAAATTTTTGTACATTAAAATGATCCCAAAGCCTCATAGATATTTAAACTCCCCATCATCTTATTGTCCTTGTAGATGATTTTTTACCATTCCTGCTACATTATTCGAAAAATAACTTTTTCAATGTTTTGTAATTTAAAATTAAAGCCAGTTTTGTATAGGTACTATATTTCACATTTTTTATAACTTACATATACACTTCTAATTTTTCTTAATAAATTAAAGATTATTTTAGTTTTATTTGCATATATTCACTGATTGTAACAAATTACATAAAAAAATCATCAAATTCACCTTGGAAACAGAAAACAACAAAAAGTCAGCATTTTTGGATGTATTGGTGATCCAAAATGCAGACCATAAACTAACAATTGATCTATATAAAAAACATATCAGATCTGAAGAAGTTTTAAACTATTTCTCCATGCACCCTATAAACCAAAAGGTTAATATTATTACAAATATAGCAGAAAAAATGTATGAATTATGACATGCTTTTCACATATGTAACTTTAAAAACATTAGTAAAAAATAATTACCCAAAAAATCTTATAGAAAGAATCATAAGACAACAAAGAAAAAATTTATTACTAAAAAAGAAAAAAAGGGACGACAAGAAGTAAATCAATATGCAGGATTAATTTTTGTAGAAGGTCTTACAGAAAAAATTGAAAAAAATGCAAAAAAGGAAGAAATGTTTAAAGGTTTTACAATTTATTCATACATCAATGAAAAGATACACAATTTATTAACTCTCATAAAAGATCCTATAGGAAAAATAAAAAACATTAGCAATAAAAAGTAAAATAGTTTATAAGTTTAAATGCTCATGTAAAAAAACCTATATAGGAGAAACAATACAATTTTACGTAAAAGGCTCAACAAAATAGAAAAATAAGAAAGACAACACAGGTTTAAGTCGACATATCACACACAGGGCCTGGTATAATGTTTGAGGATGTAAAAATACTGGATAGAGAAAATAATAATGAAAAATTTTCAGAGTTGGAAAACATTTAGATCAATTTAGATAACAATAACATCAACATTCATCAAGATAAAAACAAAATTTGTCAACAGTACAAAAACATATTTACAATGTACAAAAATAATTTTAAGAACATAAATATAAATGTGAATAAAACAAAACTGTAATTAGTAAGAAATAAACACAACCAGTAGGGAACCTACTAGGTTTATGCGCGTCAGCAAATAAACCAAGGTAGGTGCTTGGAAGAATAAATTAATTAATAACCATAAATATAAACATATAAACACTAATTTTAGGGAGTAAGACTGAAGAGGGAAAGCGGAAGGCCCTGAAATCGATTTCATAAAAATAAAAACATTAAAAAAAGACGGGATTTTGTTCTTAAATAAAAACCTACTACATGTAATGGTGTTTATGTCATATATATATGACAGCTTCGTCGATGTTCCGTAAAAATAAATATTCAGTGTTTAATCAATCATATATGGACTTCGTGTAAGCTAAAAGGAAATTTTAATAATCGTTTTTAAAAAATTTTGGAAGGTTAACTTTTGCTTTCGTTTGTTTGATATGTTGCAGTTCTCTTGCCTTTTCGATTGAAAATATGCTGTAAGCTGTTCTTGCTATCAAAACGTGTGTTGAAGGCTTTTTACAGGGAATTGTTTGCTTACAACACAATCGGTGGAGGAGGGTGTTAAGGTCAGAGTTGTAAGTGGGACAGTAGAGCTCTCCCCCAGGACCATCACGAGAAGGGGAAGTGGATTTATAGCAATGTAATGACGTCCCGGCACCCCTTCTTACACGGTATAATTTGTTTCCTAACATCTCTCCGTCTTCCTCTCACTTATGTTAATCCACTGACCCCTTCCCATCCCTGTTTTTAGACTGTCTATTAAAATTTTAATTGCTCGACGAGCCGAGGTGATTTATCCGTTGTTAAAGGCTTTTCCCACGACACGAATACGCCGCATTTACGAGGTGGTAGTAATAAACGCCCTGGCTGGATGAAAGAAGGGGTGAGCAAGAAACAACACCTATGAGCTTCGTGGGCTCCACCTGTTGGACCATCCCCTATCTCAAGTCAACGGTTCCGCTTTGTTGGGCCATTGTCTCGACAATAGATGATGTCTTTTAAAACAAACAAGTCCGCTCATGCGTTCTCCAAGCACGTACTTACTCACAAAAAAGTCCATATGTCATCAAACGAATGTCTTATTAAAAGCAGTTAATTTCTTTATGTCTTATTATAAATCTCGATCAGCATTGTTACAGTTAACGGTTAATTTGAGGACTAATCGAAAAGTTTTATATTTGGCTAGAAATTTATTTCTAATGTGCTATATTCTCTATACAGCTTTGCCATTTGCGATCATTTTTGACCTGCCTATCCTTGATTTTGGCTCTATCAGTCCGGTCATTTCAGTGGTAGGTTTATCTTATAAACAAGAAACAACTGGCTATATCGAAAAGCTGTCTGATAGATCAAAAAATGATCTAGAATGGCCAAACTAGAATTTCATCTCGCCGCAGACTTCAAAAATAAATACATTTGAGCGATAAGATATGCAACACCCATTGGCTTTTATTTAAAATTTGTAGTTAATTTGAATTTTTTGTTATAAGTACCTATTTTCATAGTTTGAGTGACTATCTCACGCTATCCTACTATTCCAATACAAAATTATTTCCATATCTTACATTGATAATAGATAACTCACCGGATAAGAAGAAAAACTGATATTTGAAAGACTTTTGACAAAGTTTGACATAAAGAATTGATATACATTTTAGAGTTAAACCAGAAGATCAACATGCAAAACTGAAAGATTAAATTCAGAACTGCCCCAAGGCAACATATAAGGTCTCATAATTTACTTGTTATAAACCAATCATAATCCAACATTAAGTGGAATAAAAATGGAACTGCTTGTACATGGTACCAAGGTGATATCAACAGAATCGACTATCAACCATTCTTTCAAAAACGTTAAACAGGTCTAGTTAAATCAGTGGATAAAAAAATCAGCTCCAACTTCCAAAATTTTACAAATAAAAAGTTGAACTATTTTCCGTCTATCACCATTATGGAGCTAGTATGGTATGCAGTGCTGGATGGAGCTAAATTTCTAGTCATGACCCTAGAAGGCAAACTAGTAAGAACAAGTAAAGAAAAACGTCTGTTTAAGGTATACCCAACTATACTTTTGCTAATTTCTAGTTTCTTTCTCGGGCTTTTGACAAGGTCTGGCAAGATGAACGCACCAGTAAAATAAAAATAATATTACCAAAGTAGTATTTAGGCACTACTTAACCCTACTTAACTAACAGAGATTTTAGAACGAACAATAATTAAGATGCTCCTTATGCAGAGAAAGATTGCTCGATGTGTCCCACTTACTGGAAACATGTCATGACTTGGCTCCCTACAGGGAGCGTGTAGGCATGCCATCGAATCTGAAAATGGTACTCGAGCACTGCGGCGGGTTTCTGGGTTCCTGTTCCGCTTTTTGGGGGAAATTGATTTTTTTTATTGTATATATGTCTTATGTGTTGTGTGACTATATGTTTTGTCTAAGTGCATGTATTTATTAGCGTGAATGGCGAGATGTGAGGGTGAAATATAACGTCATCATCGCCCCTCGAACGTTGAGAACGTATGAGTGTGTGCTCGGGGTCGATGGCGGAATATTTATAAAAGTACTCCATCGAGCCTAATCTAGTTTAGTTTGAGTATAGGTCGGTGGAGGAATATCAAGTACTCCACCGACCAAACGGAATGAGTATACTGTATGGATGTATTTATGTGTATGAATGTATTTATTTGTATGAATGTAGTGTTTGAAAGGGTAAATAGAATATAGAAATAAAATAAATAAAACAATTAGGAACAATAAATAAAACATGGACTTCCCCCAAGGAAGAATACTAGGTTCAATACTTTACTTGTTCTATACCAGTGATTTTCCGAAAAAAAGTTGCGAAAAAATGGTAACGTTTGCAGTTGATGCAGCGGCAATATTAAAAAGGCCAAGCACCAATTGTTTCTTCAAAAACCTTTAAATGATTTCCAATGTTTCTAGTTTTCGGATCGATGCTCATTTTCAATGTTTTTAGCTTCCGATGCTCCTTCGTATCAATCTTCCTAGCTTCATACGTGAAAAGCAACAAAACTAAACTGGTTTGGGTTTCAGGGGAAATAAATTGGCCAAGAAAATTTTGATGATGACACCTATTGGTCATGGACCATTTTGCAGCCCTCCCGTGAACCCGTTATATGAAACGTCAACCAATTTATGTGAGCCATCTCTCCATGATGTAAAACAAATTGGAATCTGACTGCATTCCCAAAAAACCTAAAAAAAATCGTGAAGTTTCAAAAGTCATAAGCTAGATTTTTTGTCAGAGAGACAATTTTTGACGCTTGTCTTTGACCTAACTGCTTATTGTTATCAGTTTTGGTTTGGCTGCCGCACATTTCTGTGGTAGATTACAGCTTTTCTTATAGGTCGTCATTTCATAATACAAAACAAATGTCGAAAGATGCCACAATGTTTAAAGGCATTAAAAAAAAATTATTAAAAAAAAATACTTACTAGGGTTTAAGACGTTCAGATTTCTAGATTGATGTGTAATTCACTATAGTCTGTTAATGTCTTCCCTTAAAACTGTCACGGTTGTACATGTAGAATGTAAAATCTATTTACCTAGGTGTATAAACAGTCTCAGTGTAGGTTTGTTGGTCAGGTGAAATTACCAAGTTAATGTTGGACTGAGTTAATATGGTTATTTGTTTCACTAAGCATCAGGATTTATGTGTAGGCCCCGTCTGACATGGACGTCACCTACTTTGCAGTGCACATGTCCCCTCGAGGGTATCTCACGGACCTCTCTTCCTTCCAGGCTATCATAACCTATCTTAATGTAAAAGACCATTAGATAACAATTTGTGCGGGGGCCCATTTGCCCACCCCTCCTAGTTTCTCATTAGCCCCCTCGCCTGATGACTTGGCTCTGTCTCTCTTCAGCACGGCCTTTCCATACTCGACCCTCTCAGTTGCTCTCATTTCGGATAGGAATGATAGAGTCGCCCGCTCTACCCACGTTCTGTCTTCTGTCAGTTACCCGCCGTCATTGCACCTCCTCGGTTCGAACCGAACGTCTTCTACCGGCTTATTTGCCGGTTTAAACAACGTCCGAGCCGAAGCGGAAACCGAGAGGGAATGGGGAATTAACGGAGTGAACAAAATCCAAGTCGATCCATTATCAACCAGCTGAATCATTTTGTGCTGTGCCTGGAACGCTGTTATCAAATATTGTGGATTATTTCATTCCAACGTTCCTCGAAATCGGATACTGAAGCTTTCGCCGCGAACGTTATCAGGTACGATATCGGAATTTATATAAATGGAAAATTATAACTCAAATATTTTCATGACATAATTGTAAAATATGTTTTGAAGTGGTGCCAATGTTGTCAGTTATGAATAGACCTCAATAGTACTGCCTCATATTAATGAAGACGACCAAATATGTATCTTAATATTTATGGGTGTTTTTTTTTTTTTAATTGACAACATTTAATATTTGAAAAAGGCCAAAATGATCTAAGAAAAAACATAATGCACTACTCAGAATTGAAGTAAATTGATTGTTCCGATCGGTCAGAAGGTTACGAACTATCTACTGACCATCGTGATAATTTTCTGTAGATTTTGACAGTCACAATAATAACGAACTAATCAATTTTCTATTATATTTATACAAAAGTTAAATTTGGATTTCAAAACATTGCATTGTTATGAGCCAAGTAGGGAGGTTATTATAGGGTTTGATGTCTTTTCATATAGCCACATGTGATCCCACGTTTCAAAATATGCAGCCATTAAAGTATTTTAGTAGCAAATTTAACGCTTTTATCACATAATTAAACTCTCTGCTGGTATTAATGATAAATTGAACTATTAAGTTATTTAAACAAATAAAAACATTAATTTATAGGACCATAAGTACCTTCATTACACCACTTCTTTTTGTAAAACAATAAAGCTTTAAAGAGTTAGGTACCTTTTTCAATATTCAGATTGTATGAATTTCTTTGCTACCATGAGCTCGTGTGTTGGTGGAAATTTTTTGGATTTACGCAGTGAGTAATTTTATATGTCTGTGTGACATGATAGCCCCATCAGTCGTGAAGGCCGTAACAAGTTCCAATTGTTTATTTGTATAATTATTATTCACCGATTTGCCTGGTTGGGGTGGTTTTTTAAAATTTGTCAAAACCGAATAACATCCTCTAGGCTTACATGTGTTTTTTTTTTGTAATTTCAGACGGACTATTTCCTGATTTGATGAGATTTTTTCTCACCACCTTATACTTGAATGCAGACGTAAGTTTTTAAAATATTTGTACACATTTACATAATTTCCATGAGACAGTTGCTTTTCTGGGCGGGAAGGANTATAGAGAGAGAGAGAGAGAGAGAGAGAGAGACAGAGAGAGAAAGCAAAAGAGTGATGGGGAGTGATTGAGAAATAGTGATTATGTGTGCAATGGTGGGAACGTAAAAATACATAGATATTCGTAAAGATTGATAGATGTTTTGTGTATGTAAAAGAGACATAGATAGATAGATAGATAGATAGATAGATAGACAGACAGACAGATAGATAGATAGATAGATAGAGAGAGAGAGAGAGAGTGAGAGAGATTGAAAGATTGAATGTGACTGTAAGAAAAACAGTGAGAGAGTGAGCGACAGGCTCTCTGACAAACAGAGTAAAAATACAATATTTAAAAATACAAATATATAAATAAAAAGAACAGTGATACTCCTCCTCGAGAAGTATGATGACTTCCTTTCTATTTTAAATAGTCAATCTTCTTTCACTATCTCTGTAGAGTTAGATCAAAACGTATTTATTTATGAGAAACTATACAAAAAATTAAAAGTTTACATTTATCCGGTTTTTTCCTACAAATCCCTCAATAAAATAAAGATAGGAGGGGGGGACAAAATATAAACTCACCCTGTATAAATAGATAAAAAGATAAATAGAATGATAAATGGAGAGAGAGAGAGAGAGAGAGAGAGAGAGAGAGAGAGAGAGAAAGAGAGAGAGAGGGGCAAAGAGAGAGAGAGAAGGAGAGAAAAAGAGAGAGAGAGAGAGAGGGAGAGAGAGAAAAAGAAAGAGGGAGAGAAAAAGAGAGAGAGAGAGAGTGAAAGAGAGAGAAAAGAGAGAGAGAGAGAGAGAGTGAGAGAGAGAGAGAGAAGATAACGAGCCGTTACTCAAGAAACACGTTCTTAATATTTTAAAGGCTTGTTCAGTTAATAATAATTTGGCAAATAACTAATAATTTGATCAATTAAATTATTTGTTGACATTTGAATTTAACATTTGTAGGAAGGGTTTAGTCAAAAAATCAAAACAGCAATAGCATTTTAATGGCTAAATTAATAATTTATTTCTTTAAACCATGTTTTGTAATGTAAACGCTTAATTACTAAAGGTTTTGTCAGAAATTTTGTCAGGCTTTGTTGAAAAACCAGAAGTTTCTTTTTCTTATATTCTTTACAACTTAATATGCCTTTTCATGTAAATTTAGCTATTATAACGTTTTCATGGACGTAAAATAAATAATGAAATGCATTACTTATTTCTTCATTTTTGAAGTGTATTTATTACAAAACTATGTTTTGGCGAGGATGGTAGATATATTATCCTTGTTCAAATACCAATACATTTACAGTTTTACATATGCAAGAAGGTCGACGTTCGTTGTTATTCAGGGCGAAAATAAAGTCTGGGCGCTTATTTGTCCACAAGATACAAAGTAGTCTCACGCTACTAACGGATATTTCACATCCGTCTTCAACTCCGTTGATTGATCACCTCGCTGCACAATAAGCTTTCCCTCGCCCATGCTTTTCTCCCCGTTTTTGTTCTTATTGTATTTTGTTTTTAGCTTTTTGTCCACACCCCTCTTATGGGCGGAGAGGGTGAAAAAAACCGAACAACCCCCCCTTCCACGATTTTAATTTGTTTGCTTATGAATGGTCAATTTGTGTAATGCATCAAACCGTTGTATAGTGACATCTCTTTTTGACGTGGCACAGGCTTCAGAAGGTTGCATGGTTAAACGGATGTTTTTTTAATAATGGAAGGGACTAAATGCATCATTAAAAAATATATATTTGTACAAATGCTTTTATATATCAGAATTCCTGATACATTATAGCGGTATTCACGATGTTTGTGAGACGTTACTCATGTTAAATCGAATAGAGAAATGTCCAGTAAGATCGTGAATGTCTCCTTCTTTTCTCAGCATGTTAAACGTTAATTTTTCCGCAAGGCTGCGCGTAGCGATTGGTAGAATCAAAAATAAAGCTATAAAAGTCGTTCAAGGCTTATTTGTTTGTTATGGTTTTCTTTTTTGTTAAATTGTAAGAACTTAATCAAAAAGGAAAATTAATCAACTCTTTCATTCCGCTTCAATTCGTGCCGACTACCTAACTTGTAACCTAACGTCTTACTGCCTACAACTTTATAGGATATGGGATGTATCTATTATGAATTAGAATATAAGGACAGATCAGAAATTAACGAAAGAAATGTAGTGGTCTGATACGTGAAAACAAAACAGCTGTTAAATTCATGGCTGCCATGTTGGTTACCTACGCCCTGACGGATAGCAATGTGACTACGTTTTAGACCTAACACCGAAACATTGGCCCTGGCTTGTTAGATCGAGTAAGTTAACTTGTAACCTAACGTCTTACAGCCTACAACTTTATAGGATATGGGATGTATTTATTATGAATGAAAGTATATGGACAGGTCAGTAATTAACAAAAGAAATGTATTGGTCTGATTTAATTAATGTGTATTTAAAAATAAAATTTCGTGTAAACAAAAACATCTGTTAAATTCATGGCTGCCATGTTGGTTACCCACGCCCTAACGGATAGCAATGTGACTACATTTTCGACCTAACAACTAACTAAATTCATTTGATTTTGTGGTCCGATTGACCAAATAAGATCTTTCAATTAATTAATCTTTATGTAGATGTAGATGTAATTTCAGGGTATGGTATACTGCGCCCTTTAAGAGCTATTGTATCCCCCGTGCTCTGCCTAAAGCATATCGGTGAGTCCTATTTCATCAAGAAACTTGATTAATAGGCCCGATTTCAGTGGTTGAAGCTTTTCTACGGTAACATTGTTCATCCCAAAACACTTCCTCCTGCGGGGTAATATAGCTCCGCAGTTTGTTAGTAAGTGTGTTGGTGTCTCTTCTGCTTCCTTGCAGAATCTACATGTGCCATCTTGGATTATTCCAATTTTTTTTAGATGTCCATTTAATCTGCAGTGTCCTGTTAGGGATCCTGTTAAAATTCTCTGTCTATTCCTGCTTCCTTTGACACATTTGCCAAAATTGGTTAGAAGATTCTTGGATTGTCTATGTCCAATAAGTGAATTCCAAAGTTCACTCATTTTCTTTTTGTCCTTCTGTCTGAGATATTCGTTAATAGTGTGGATTCCTATGCCACAGAAGGGTTCGGGTCCTATCAGCGGTGTGGCAGCCCCTTTCCTTGCAAGGGTGTCCGCTTTCTCGTTGCCTTCTACTCCCATGTGTCCAGCAGAGGCTGACTTTATTCTGCATACCTAATATGTTTAATTTGGTTTTGCAGTTCAGCACCATCCTTGAACTAATGATACTTGAGCTTAGTGTTTTGATGGCTGCTTGGCTATGTGACATGATAGCTATATTCTTGTTTTTGTATCCTGTATTGAGATTGAATTGGATACATCTTTCAATTGCGTGAATTTCAGCTTGGAAGATACTGGTGTGTTTTCCCATGGGTTCTGAGTATTTGGTTCCGGATCCAAATACTCCTGCCCCCATACCTTCTTGTGTTCTAGATCCATCTGTGTACCAAAGGATGGTGCCATTTTTGAGGGAGTTATTTCCCTTTCTTTTCCATTCCTTTTTGGTGACAAGATGTATTCGGAATTTTTGGCTAAATTCAAACCTCCTGTTCGTGTTCATTAATCTTTAAAAATTAATCTTTATGTAAGGTATTTGTTGCGATAAAAAGTCAGTGTCACGAGCAGGATTCGAACCGGCGGGTTGAGATGGGAAGTTGGTGTCCGAGTGGCTCAAGCGGTAGAACAGCGGCGTATTTAGCCGAAGGTCGCTCGTGACACTGACTTTTTTATCTCAACCAATATCTTACGTAAAGACTAACAACTAACATTGGCCTTGGCCTATTAGGTCGAGCAATGTTAATTAGCCGATTCTTACAAGTCTACAACATGGTTAACACAAAGATCGTGAATACCCCTAATACCGCTTATATTCTATTAACTCAAACAGTCGATTATCTGGTCTCGATATAATTGTTAAGTATTATAGATTAAAAAATTACTTCAAAACCGTCGAAAACCGACAATCGAAATGTGTTAAGTTTTTTCTGGCTGCCACTCTAAGCTTTGGAAAATCCTTCAACACGAAGAATCAACCAATCAATATTTGATCAGAGTAACAAAAATTTCAATGTTTGTGAACTGTCTTAACCATAAGATATGTGAACCAGTTAAATTTCAAATTTTTTACTAACTGTATTTTTTAAAATTTTTATTATTAGTCCTTATTTAAGTTATAATATACAATATACATAAATACATTTTTAAAATTAAAGACAGGCTCTTTGGTTATCTTCACAGTCAAGACGAGTTTACAAATTTAAAATTATAGTGTACATCTATTTTGTTTTAATTATTAAACATGCAATTATTTAACATTAAATTACTAATGACTTTTAAAAAAATATGGTAATGTTAACTGCATCGCATGCCATTCATTAATATAATACATCGAAACTTAACCCTAAACTAAAAACGTTATACGTCACTATCTTCAACGTGCCAATTTTCTTACGTATTCTGGGCGTTTGCTAGGGGGTTTATATGAAGTTTATCGGAATGTAGATTTGCTAATTTTACTGAATGGCGCGTTTCGTACATTTTGGGCAGAAGCTGTTTCCTAGTTAGTTGGAAAATCTTCGGAAATCGATATTACTGCGTACTAACTGGATTTATTGATAACAAGTATAAGAAATGCAATTGCTCACGTTTTAAATAAATTGCCTATTTCTAATTTTAGCTACATTTAAGAGTTCCTATGAAAATATGTATAGAAAGGAAAAGCTAGTTAGTTAGAAAAAAATAAAGGGCTAGATAGATAGAGGGAGAGTGAGAGTGAGAGAGAGAAAGAGAGAGGAAGAGAGAAAGAGACAGTGAGATATGAGTGAGAGCGACAGGCACTCAGGCTTACACATTAATAAAGTATATACTGACAGAAATATAGGGAGAAACACGGGCAGCAAAATACATGAGTGACGAACTAAAAATAGTACCACTGACAAAGAAAAAAGAAAAACGTATACTAACTAAACATATTGCAAGCGACAACGGTTACAACATTAACACGATGAACAATGTGGGCACGCATAAATACTGCAATGCATCAATCAGTTTCACAATCGCTAAAACTGAAAACAAATTCTGCATGAAGAAAACACGAGGCGCAATCAATAAAATCACTCCTAACTGACGACATAATACCAAAACACACAAACACTAAATGATCTGCATTCACATAACGGGAAATGAGTCGGTACAAATTACTAATCTATTCAACAAATTGGGAGTCAAAACAGCACTGAAGCTAACGACCTTAACCAAATCAAACCATTTAAAAAATATGCCATACCATGCGAATGCAAAGACAGCGGAAGACAGGAGGAAAAAATAAAAGGTTGATACATAGAAAATAAGATCAATCAAAATCAATTTTAGCGCTACCCTCAATAAAACCCTTACGAAATACCTCAAAAACTTGGCTATATACAATGACACATTTGACCTAAAAAAACACAAAACTCGCAAATTTATGTAGGGTTACAATCTTCGTAGAGGTCATTAGGCAGGTGAAAAAAAAGAAGACTAATTGTTCGGTTCGAGCTTTACGCACTTTCTAGTGCCATCATCAGGGCCTATTTTATTACAAATTGAAATAAATACATAATAACATACCATTAACAATTAATGTAATAAAATGCTATACATACTTTCCCAACAATGAAAAAAAACGATTAACATGGAAAACTATTGTAAAAGCGTTTTGGGTTTAAGGTTATTGAGCACATGGCCAGCATACTACATTTTTGTCGGTGAAAATAGAACATCTATATAAAATTATAAGTAATTATTAACATACAATATTTATGTTTGACAAAGCAAACAATAATTTATAATAAAGTAAAACAACGCCTCTATAAAAATCCGTATGACTAGAGATACAACTATTTGTTGTTCTGACCAGCAATTTCTTACAGGTAATATTTGTGATCATAGAGAATATATTTAAAACTAAAATTACAGCTTTACAGAAACTATGAACAAAGGATTAAAACTAATGAGAGAGAGAAAGAGAAAGAGAAAGAAAGAGAGAGAGAGAGAGAGAGAGAGAGAGAGAGAGAGAGAGAGAGAGAGAGAGAGAGAGAGCGACAAACCCCTTCGCCACCGGTTGGACTGCTATGATTAGTGAAGGTTACCAAGCTCTGCGTTCCTTCAATTATGCGCCCTCTAACGGTCGCCTCCTTCTTCCGTTTTTTGTAAACTATCAATCTCGCAAATGTTGAGATGGAACCTAGTCTGTCAATCAACCGTTGCAGGCGTTCTGTGTTACATGAATATGTACGTTTTACAATAGAAGGCCTCTTCTCAAAACCAACTTCACGACCCAAAATTTTCGGGGAGTCCAACTTGAAAAATTTCATGCAATAGAAAACGGCCATTTTTTTCAAATTGGACCCCGGAAATTTTGGGTCGAGAAGTTGGTTTTGAGAGGAGGCCTCTATTGGAAAAAGTACATATTATTGTAACAACAATTCACGTACATATCTAACTCTGTACTAGAACAGAACAGAACAGAAATTTCATTCACACACATATACATTTAATACAATAGTTTAGTGAAATTTCTGGGTTAAATTTTAAATTTTTTTCATAGATTTAAACTCTACTAAAAAGGTTTAGAAAAACGGTAGGATTAGAGTAAACTGATAGGATCACTGGATCGTCTGGAAAGGTCGAGGTGATGATTCTAGGATCGAGTGAGATATCAGCTGTACACCTGATGAACTTGATAAAGTGTTGAGCCCTGAACGCTGCCCTGAGGAACATCAGCGGATATGACAGAATAGTATGCAGTATGCGGACAAGCAATGGACGTAGCTGTGAATTATGAGAAAATTTGACATTATTACTTTAAATGTCATTTTTAGCGATAACCACATGCAATTTCTTATGCTTCACCATATTTTTGTTCATTGAAAAATAATAACGTTAAAGGTGTGTAGTTTTGAAATTTTAGTTTTACTATTTATTAAGGATGACTAAATACTCGTTTTTCCTTTTTAATAAACGCGTTGAAAGAATTTTTCACCATTTATAAAAGCATCAAGATGATGGAATTTAAGTTGAAAAAATATGCTTTAAATCAATACAAAGTAAATCCTGACGTGCTCCCTCGCCAACTTATCCGCCGGTAGTTAAAATTCCCCCTTAACCCTCGGCCGCATATATTACCGGACAGGGAACCTTTCCCACATCCAGGGGGGCCTAGAGGGAGGAAACTTTTTAATAAATTTTTTCCCGATACAGATAGATCGATAGGAAAGCAGATGACGCCCCGATATTAAAACATGTTACATAGAGACAAAATTTCCGTACCGGGGTGGGAAGGTAGGTTCTCGTCGTGCTAACAACATAAAAACATAAAACGGGCAATGTAGTCCCCCGGTATCTAAGAATTGTTTTTTTTTGTTTTTTTATTTCTTTCCAAGCCTCCGGACTGTCTTCCTGGTAGGAAACATAACCGGCTCCCCCCTTGTCGCGATGTATCTGAATGTCGCTGGCGACATTTACGACATCCCGACCCGTTTAAGTCCCATCGGAGCTTTTTCGTATACTTTCGAGCAAAGCGATCCTTGTTGAAACATTATTTAAAACAGGATGTCTAGTTTTCTATTTATTCACTTTCGTCTTTTTGTTATTTGCTAAATAAATATATTTTCCTACGAATTTAAGCTCCTTCAGTACTTTTCACAATACAAAACTTTGAAGAAGTTTTATTACAATATTGGATTTCTTTGAACATGTATCATCATCATATCATACCAATAAATTATTATTATTTATCTATGATGATTAATATACGTAATTAATCCTCACTCTATTTCATTATAATGCCATAAAACTATAAACGATCTAGCAAAGCGGTTAAAATAATATAAACTAAGTTCATATTCGTTTTTCGCGTTTGAATTAATCCTATTTTTGCCTTATAATTCAACAAATCTAAAAATTGCTTACTTGGCCGAAAACTAGAACTATTCCATTTATTCTACTATTGTAATAAAGTTGGATTTGGATGGAATACAGAGGAGTTAGGAAATTTTCAGTAGACCATTGGACGTCGAAAAAGAAAAATTTTCCCTCAGCTATTTCACTTCAAAAATGATTACTTTTGTATATTTTGTATATTTTATTTGCTAGAAATATTCGTACTAATCGGCTTTGTAGGGTGCTTTTTAAGCATGTGTGTTCGTGTGAGTGAGCTGATATAATTACAGATATACATAATTTGATTTGGAACCAAATAGTTAGTGAAAAAGCAAAAAGAGGGAGTGAGGGAGACAGTAAGAGATAAAGATATACCGACAGGTGGGAAGATAGATAGTGAGCGAGAGAGAGAGAGAGAGAGAGAGAGAGAGAGAGAGAGAGAGAGAGAGAGAGAGAGGAGAGAGGGGAGAGGAGAGAGGAGAGAGAGATAAGGCGAGCGAAGGAAGGAGAGAGAGAGAGCGAGCGAAAGAAGAAAAGAGAGAGAGAGAGAGAGCGAGCGAAAGAAGAAAAGAGAGAGAGAGAGAGAGCGAGCGAAAGAAGAAAAGAGAGAGAGAGAGAGAGAGAGAGAGGCGAGCGAAAGAAGGAAAGGGTGAGAGAGAGGACGAGCGAAAAAAGGGAAGAGAGAAAGGGAATGAAAGACAAATAGACAGGAGGACTTACTTTATTTAAATCCTTTAACTTTTATTAAGGTGACTTAAGGCATGAACCTCTCGAGACGCATTATCGAAGCACTTCGTCGTTCATGAGTTTGTTAACAAATGGCCCGAAGTGTTTTGAATTACGCCAGAGAGGCTAGTTGGAAACAGGTGCCGTTAAGATGCCTAGCACCTGACGTTGTTGTCTAACTTGGAAGAAAGGTCGTCTAAGATGACCACGTGGTCTACATAATAACAACTTTGTACAAAGGCTGGCTGGCACCCCTCGCACTTGCTGTGCTATGTTCGCTGCAAGGGTCGATTTTGACGGAGGAACATTTTGGGAATACGAATAAGTGGAAAAGATCTGACTGGATTTGTTTTATTTTCAAAATTATTTCGTTACTCCCATTCGTTCTTTTCTTGTGTATAAACGAAGAAAATCATTTTGAAAAATCAACAGCTAGCCTGAAGGTTTTCATTCTTTAAGCAGTTTTTGCATCTTTTTTCGAATTAAAATTTTTAATTCTAGCCTAAATTTTTGTCGACTATCTTATAATTTGAAAATATTGAACTTTCATTTACTTTCAAATATTGCTAGTTTTAATTATTCAAAACTGATTTTTTTTTATCAATATCTCTTAAAGTTAATATCTCTATTACTAAATAAACATCAATTGTCCAAAGATCTCTTTATGCCCTTACATTCTTAAGTCATCAATACAATTTTACAAACTTTTTGAATTTCTTGTTCTCTTGCCTATTTATTCCGTTTCTTCTTTCTTCACTCTATTTAAAGCTCTTCTTCGCACAGATAATCGTGGAATCGCACAATTCCTTTCGAAAATGGAGTGTTCATTCTTAACATTTAAGTAACAACTCGTCGTAGTGAATGACGAGGTATTGCAGTCAGTGGAACGAACTTGTATAATTAATCAACATTATTTTTCCCCCAACCACACCCCCATGTCAACAGTAATTAAGGTAGTGCTAATTTGGCTAAAAATCTTTTCAACCTAATATCTCAACTGGATGGAATTACGAGGTCATTTAAAATTTCATATTTTCAAATTAATTATAAGATTGTATTGTCTTTATTGTTTTTGTTCACTGTAAATATTGATTATTTTGTACTCATTATACTTCATAAATGTTTTATATTTACTTACAAAAATTATTAATTGCATATAGATGTAAAAAATTAGTAAAGCGTAAGAACTTCTGCTTCGTGCTTTGAGTTAGACATTGTTTTGGTTTACTGAAGATTATTTGATCACAACAGTATGTCTCAACTTCACATGACTAGAGTTTCTTGGAAAGTAACGTAAAAACCAACGTATTTTTTTCATAGGAGTTAAGCCTAACATATCCTTTTTGATAATCCTTGGACAGGACAGCACAGGACATTAGCTATACTTATTTTCTCACAACCGTTTATTTTCATTTTTTTAAATTAATTATCCTGGCTCCATCAACCCTTTTCTTCTTTTTAATAATCTACTTCTTTATTGACTTATCAATCCAGCGTCTATTATTTTACACTTATTTCCATTAATCTGTTTCACTTTAGGTTTATGAATTCTGCTTCCACCATCCTATCCGTTCTGCAATCTTTTTTTTCTGGTTTCTAATTATTAATCCATCAACATATCCGTTTTTTCTCTAATGCTTTTATCTATTGGTCTATCTATCCTGATTCTATGATCCTATGTTTTCATTAATCCATTAATCTTAGATTAATCAATGCTTTATCCATCATATTACCCTTTTCCTTCTAATATCTTTCTGTTTTAACCTATTTTTGCTGCTTCCACCTTTCTATCGTTCTTTCTAAGAAGTGCAGTTTGCTTCCATAAATTGATGGCTTTTTATTGTAATGTTAGTAACTTTTCATCCTGCATCAAAGAGCCCATATTTTTTTGTTTATACCTTTTACCTTTAGACCTTTCAATCCTTCTGTTTTATCATCTTTTTCTTTTATTTTGTTATTATTTTATATTTTGATTTATTTATGTTGTTTTCATAATTTTACCTTTTTTTCATTCAATCTTTTTATGTTGTGACATATTTTTTCTGTTTTCATAATTCTATATTTTTGATTTAAATAATTTTATTTTCTGATCTACTTATCCGGTTTCATCATCCTGTGCTTTCTTTCTTTAATAATTTCTTTAACATATCCTACATCGATCAAACTATCATTTTTTCTGACAATGTTTTTATCATTTGACATTTTGTCTTATTCTTTTCATACAATCATTTTTTCCAATATCCCTTTTATCTAAGAACTATCAATCTGGCTTTCATCATCTTATGCTTTTTCTAAATCATTTTATCGTTACACCTTACCATTTTATTCTGTAAATATTTGGTTTTTAATTTGTTTTTCCCGCTTCTATAATTTTATCTCTTCTTTCTCCACATATTTTATGTTTTGATCTATTCTCTTTTCACAATCCCATTTTTTTTTGCTAAGAAGTTTATTTTCTCGTTAAGTAAAGAATTATTCCTGTTTCCCTGATCCTACCTATGTTATTCTTTCATCCTTTCTACAGACTTGCCGATTTTTCTTCAAACATCCTGTCTTTTTTTCTCTAATCAATTTTTATTTTGACCTATCTATCCTTGCGTCTACCGGCTTTACTTTTTATTCTGTATTTTATTTAACCGTAATTATTGCTTACATAATTTTATAATTTTTTTCCTATAATCTTTTTATGGTTTGATCTTTCTACCCGACTTCCATCATCCTATTTTTTGGCCTACTTTTTGCATTTATGACCTACTTGTCTTACTTGTATCATCCTATTGTTTATTCCTCCAATTCTTTCAGCTTTTGACCTATCAATCTTGTATATTTATATATTTTATTATTTATATTATCGTAATTGAATTTCTAGAACATTAATTTAACGCTTAAATGGATAGATAAAGTAGTCTAAAATAAATTGACAGACTAAAATTTAAGTAAAATAAAATCGAGAGTAAAACAGCGTTTTTCCTATTGCTTGGCATGCATTATTACCAAAAGAGGTTTGGGTGAATAAGGGCGGAATGATACGCTTCCTAATAACATATTCACATAGGTCCAATATATGTGGGATCTATAGGCTTAGGGTAGCGGAACGGTGGGGTGGGCTCACCCATAAACCACAGTCTTCCCGTGGGATAACATTCTGTCACAACCCACAACCCCCACGGCAACCTATCCTCGGCCCTCTTGAAGAATTTCCATGTGAAAGCCCCCCGCCCACGCGCGCAGTCAACCCACTTTTCCGGGTTCGCCCCCGTCTCGGCGAATAATTCAAGATATCTATTTATTCACGAGGGCCTGGGGACTTATTTGGTAATCTGACCGGGGGGGGGGGGCTGGCCGAGAGGGAAAAACTTATAGTTCTCAACAGGTCCATAAATCCGATATGCGGTTGAAACGGGGCCCCGTTCGAACCCGAACTCCTGATTCATTGTTTATTGTCGGGCCATTTGCATAAATTTGACATTCCCTAGTGCATTGCTCTTGGAAATTTATTCCCCGTCTATGGAGGGGTTTGTAAATTGTGAGTCTTATGGTATCTCTGTGATCAAACTACAAGATAGATCATCCAAATTAAACACTTTTCATTTTTCCAGACATCCTCTGAAGGTTTCAAAATAAATAATGACGTCTTGCTGGATTATAAAAATGAAATACGACAAAACTATTTTACCATCTAGACAAATCAAACTGATAATTCGTAGATCGACCAATATGGAATTTAATTAATTTTTATTATTAGTGATTACTAGTGACATTATTTTTCGTAGACATGTGTTCTTTCACTGTTCTTTTCTACTTAACATTAATAATTATTTTCTAAATATAATTTTAAATACTTAAAACTTTTAGTGCATAGATATATGCTGCTTTTATATATTTATGCTTGCTGCTTTTATATATTTATATCATTTTTAAATAACAGTGATATGAATTCTCGGAAGTCAAACAGATACGGGCCGGTGTACCGCATGGTAGTATCTTGGTTTTATCCTATATATCATTTACTGCTGACCTACCTATACATCCTGACACGTTATTACCACCTAAGCGGACGACACCGCAATCGTTTCCTCTAACCCGAATCTTGTCCAAGCTACCTCCAACATCCAGGAACAGCTTGAACATATCGAAGACTAGAGTATAAAATGGAAGACAAGTCTGAACTAAGAAAAATGCACTCAGTGTACTTCTACGTTAAAAAAGCAGTCTTGCCCTTCATTGCACATCAACTACAAAGAAATACTAGTTCCCCACCCAAGACTTAAAAAAAAAACAAATTACTACAAGACTTGGACTACTACGAAGATTTCTAAGACCGAAATCTACTTTGACATTTAAGACAATGTTCACTCACAAGACTTTACTACGACCAATATGGACATACCGAGTAGGACTGTGGGGTACTGCCAAACCTTTCAATATCCAGAGCATATTGGTCCTATTCTACATATCATTTATACTGCTGACCAACCTATCCTGACACGTTTATCACCACCTAAGCGGACGACACCGCAATCGTTTCCTCTAACCCGAATCCTGTCCAAGCTACCTCCAACATCCAGGAACTGCTTGAACATATCGAAGGCTGGTGTAAAAACTGGATGATAAGACTGAACGAAGAAAAATGCACTCAGTGTATTTTTACGTTAAAAAAGCAGTCTTGCCCTTCATTCTACATCAACAACAAAGAGATACCAGTTTCCACTCAAGCCAAATACCTGAGACTATATCTCGACAGCAGGCTGACGTGGAATCCCCACACAAAGCTTAGAAAACAACAATTACAACAAGACTTGGACTACTATGAAGACGTCTAAGACGAAATCGACTATGAAATTAAGACAATCCTAACACTGTAGAAGACTTTAGTAAGACCATACGGAGTGGAACTGGGGTTCTGCCAAGTTTTTCAATATCCAGCGTATTCCGTCCTTCCATTAAATGTCCTTAGACAAATTGACAAAGCGCCTTATTATGTCAGTAACCTCACTCCACAAAGAACTCAACATTCCTTTTGTCAATGAACTGATCCAGTCCAAATTCCAAACCTTCCACACCAACCTTTCGAACCTTCCTAGTCATACTGCTCGAGCCCTCTCCACTCAATCCCATCCGGACAACCGGCCACGTCGACACAACTGACGCTGGACCTCCTCGACACCTAATCATACAAATTGAGTGCTGGCAATGGCTGGCTCCTCAAAGCATATGTTCTACTGGCATTAGTGTTAGTATTGTGCTGTGTGTTACATTAATCATGTGAACTATTTGTATAGTATACGATCAAGTATAAGTAACAAATAAATTTTAAAAAAATTAAGAGTGAAAATGTAGACTTCAGACTATATGGTTGGTCTAATCTTGATTGAACTTTTTTCCACACTCTCTCCTGATATTCTCCTTTTTACCTGTGCCTTACTCTGCTCTCTCTCTCTCTCTCCTCCTCTCTCCCTCTCTCTCTCTCTCTCTCTCTCTCTCTCTCTCTCTCTCTCTCTCTCTCTCTCTCTCTCTCTCTCTATCTTTCTCACGATGTGACTGTTCCATCTTTTGTTGTTCTTTTATTCTGCCTACCTGTCTGTTTGTTTATGTATACATTTGCCTTTCTGTTGTAGTAATTAATGTCATTTCTCATCTCATACGCACACTCTCTCTCTCACTTTTTACTCTCTATCTGTCATTTTCACTCTTACTCTGTTCCTCACACCTTCCGCCCTTTCGCTCTCTCTCTCTCTCTCTCTCTATCTTTCTCACGATGTGACTGTTCCATCTTTTGTTGTTCTTTTATTCTGCCTACCTGTCTGTTTGTTTATGTATACATTTGCCTTTCTGTTGTAGTAATTAATGTCATTTCTCATCTCATACGCACACTCTCTCTCTCACTTTTTACTCTCTATCTGTCATTTTCACTCTTACTCTGTTCCTCACACCTTCCGCCCTTTCGCTCTCTCTCTCTCTCTCTCTCTCTCTCTCTCTCCCTCCCCCACTCTTTCTATTTTTTCTCTCTCTCTCTCTTTCTCTCTTTCTCTCTCTCTCTCTCTCTCTCTCTCTCTCTCTATCCCACCCTTTCTATTTGCCTCTTTCACTCTGTAACTTTTTTAAGAAATGCATTGGAATAAAATTAAATTTGGAATTTTGAAAAATTACAACGAGTCGTTTATTTAATTGTTACTAGTAAATCCTTCAACTAATACAAATACACAATGTATAAAGAAATATAAGGTAAAATACTTTTTCTTTTGCATGAACTTTTGAACAAGTTTTCATGTTCTTAAGAAAGCAGTTCAGACCAACACTCGGCCCCTCAGTTTTTTATTCTTTCTGGAAAATCTCATCCAGTAATGTTAAGATCTCCAACAGGAGGGCATAAGACTGATGGGACGAGAATTGGTTTTAAAGCTTTGTTAAACAAATAAAAACTGTTGGAAGAATTCACAAAAAAGAAAGTAGTATTTAGCAAAAACCACCACCAAAATATCTTACTGGGCAATATAAAGTATATTCACGTTAGGTGGATTGATATTCTCAGCCCTTTTGAACCGAAGAACTAAACTATATAGAACGTGTGACAATAATAGATCAAAAGAATGACAAATGACATATTTTATTTCCTCTTGGATGCTCAAATAACCTTTCCTGTACAAAATAGTACAGTTTTGTGTAGGAATAGTTGATTCAATATAATATATAAAATAATTCGTTGATTATGTTTGCATAACTTTCCACATACGTACATACACATGTACAAAATTGAACTAATGATTTTTCTCAGCTTCCCATTTCAGTGTTTTAGCAGTCCGGGGTTCATACCTCTAACTGAAGCTCCAGGGGCTCTCGACATCTGCCACTCGGCATGCAATTTTAAAACCTGGACTCACGCCTTCTTACATATATTTATTGACATACCATTCCCTTAAGTAGGATAGTTGACTATTCGATATTCCTTTATCATCCTTTTATAACACAAAAGAACTAATCTAATTGAGAGTAGATGAAGTACTCAATATTCCGGCCCACACACATTCAGGCCAATAAATACTTTCAACTTTCATATAAACATAAAATAAGTATAAAACGAGATATCTGTCAAATACCACATACAACAAAACAGCCCTCTTTCCTCCAAAATTAGGAACAGGGAAAGATAATATTCGGTGTTGTTCCTTCACGCTCTGGAGCCAAAGAACATACTTCAATTATGTGGGATGGACATAAGTCTAGCTTTGAACCAAATGGGTCCGGGTGTCAACCTCGCAGGATTTATACTTAACGTATAGGTTAATTCCTGTTCAACGATTCAGATCATCATAGGGTCATCTATAGTCTTCCTCTTGATGAGTAGAAGCTTCCCTGCTGGTCCGACCCTCCAAAACGTTTTTAATCATATGTTTTATTGGGTGTTTATTTAGATCCAGAAGATAAGATCGAGGTGGTCAGCTCCAAAGTTTGGGACGTTGTGGGCTTTGTTAGTTCACCTTGTCGTTACCCTCCAAACCTCTGACCATAGACCCTGACAACCATCTCTGAATGTGCCACAACACTACTATGTATTGTGATTTCTTGCTGAGCTCTGTGGGGTAAAGAACCTGTAATTTGGTCGTTACCATTTCGGTCAGCCTATCCTGTTGGGTTGGTGTGTCAGGCGGTCATGTGTGATTTGTGTGAATACAAGTATATCTTAAATCGTCATTTTTGTAGTGGACTAAGTATGCTTTTTAACTGAGATCGTAATTAAGGGTAGATAGAAATCACTCTATCAAATAAATAATAATATAATAAATGGAATGATTTTTTTTAAACTTACAGCTTTAATAAATGTACAGTTATTGATTTATTTAATTTGTAATTAATTACATTAAACACTTGGACGGTTCTAATCCAAATTTTTTTCTATAGTTCCAAAGATCTTTAAAAAAATTTACGCCCTCCCATGAAGGAAACCTTTTGCAGGAACTGGGTCATAGTCGAGACTATCAAAGTTTCTTTCACTTCCCCCGACCCCACCACTTCAAACCCGAGCGATCCCGGGAGGCTCCTCTTTTCCATAATCTTGGTATTAAGTCCCCTGGCACAAGCTGTTGGTTTTATGTCGTGTTTACGCTCTTCGCCCTACAACCTCTTTACTCCGTCGTAAAACCACCCCCTCGGCCCAAAGACATCTACCCTTTCCCCACTTTTGATGTGTGCGGCATACCCATGAAACGTTCCCCGATCGGCTTACAACTAGATGCCGTTCTACTTTGTTGTCGTCGCACAAAGGACAACCCATCGCAAACAATCGTAAATGCCTTAATATTTGTTTTTGTTTAATAATTATATTCTTCATACTTCAACATACCATTACTAGTTATGATTCACAGTTGACAGATTGATTAATTTGCGTATTGGTTGTTTGACTGGCGTCTCAATCCATAATTAAAACGATAGCTTATCTGAAGCCTTTAATCCGCTCGTGTTTGTAATATAATATGTAATAAAAAATACCTCACATAAACAATATGTTGCAAATGATTCACATATTTTTCTATGTGTAACGTACAAGGCTATGGACAAGTTAGTTTTAAACAATAAACTCATTTTCTTCTTATAAAAGCTTTGATTCATAATTTCAAACCTTCAAAGTTTTCTACGTGCCGTCCTTTTTACAAAACAGGTCATTGAGGAATAAACAACCATCAGAAAGAGAAATGTTAATAAAGCATAATTATTTATTCATACATATATGCATGTTAGGTCAGAGCATTAATCAGCTGCTACAGATTAATTAGCGAGAGCAGCTGGAATCAAAGTACAACAACATAGGTCACTCGAAAATCTCACAACTATTGAGTAAGGTTAACCTTTGGATTATTAAGCGTTAGTGATAAAAAGATTAAAACCCCTTCTAGGAAAAAGCACTTTCAGGTAGTCACCCCTTGTCTGATGATGATAGTCTGGATGATGACCATCGTAACATAGGTTGCTACACGGATAGATCACTTATCAAAGGAAGAGGGATGGTGCAGTAATCTACATACCAAAATTAGGAATCAGCATCTCCTCCCCTCTTGGCAATAACACTCCGTTTTTCAGGCGGAAATCTGGGCCATCAATGTGTGTTGTAGAACACTTATGGAAAATAAAATTAAGGGAAAAGATATTAAAATCTTTTCTGACAGTCAGGCTAATATTAGGGCATTACAAAAAGATTTGTCAACCTCACGACTGGTGGAGGAAACTATAGATCTTATCAATAGGATGTCTTTCAGGTTTGAGAGTAAGGTGATATTATTTGGATACCAGCACATAAAGGACACCATGGTAATGAAAAGGCGGATGGCCTAGCCAAAGAAGGTTCTAATACTGCGTTTGTCGGGCCACAACCGGTATTACCTCACTCTATGAGCACAGCGAAAGAGAGTATCAATAACTGGGGCATGAAACAATTCCTAAGGGAGTGGAATTTATCCCCTGGACACAGGCAATCGAAAGAGTTTGTTAAGGTGACCAAACCAGCAGAATCGAAATGGCTATTCTCTATCTCAAGGAAGGGAATTAGGAGGCTGATAGGTATTCTGACGGGCCATTGCCCACTGAGAAGACACCTCTTCGTAATGGGTATCCTACCAGATCCCTTTTGCCGCTTCTGCGAAATAAAAGAAGAAACGGCAAGGCACTACCTCGCAGAGTGTGATAGGTATGCTAGGTCTAGATTTGAAATCTTTGAAGGAGAGGACATCACCACCCGAGATAAAATGGTCCAAAATCTTGGGATTTGTGAACATGTCCAAGAGGTTTATGCAGGACTCGTGAGCCGACCAAGTCCCGGACCTTTTAGGGATGGGGTACGAGTCTACCCAGGCATTTAACCCCTCGGGTCTTGTCGCCCACCCTGCATAATAAATATATATATATATATATATATATATATGCGTGTTAATAGTATTTTTAACCACAATGCGTAATGCCTCCCTACATACATTAGTAGTCATTGTCATTCCTAAAGCTCTCAACCACCTATCAATCTACAGACTCATCAGTCTACCTATGATGTCCAACAATCCTCTGAAGACTTCTTTTAAACTCTTTAATGCCCATCCGAGATATATATAGAATCAATCCTTCTAACCAATTACGTTTCCGTCTCTTGATTTCCACGATTCAGCGTGGTTTCAGAGTTGTTCATACCATTTCGACTGCTCAAGATAATAAAGAGTATTGCTTGGGTGCGTTCTTGTATGGCATTCAGTATTTTGATAGGATGTGGCACCAGCCATTTTCTATCAACTTAACGCTTCCTACCGACCCCTTATTTCCTCATCCTGGAATCCTACTTAACTGACTACTCTTACAGAGTGAGATGGCCCAACGAATACAAAGGAAGAAGACCGATGTAAGCTGGCGTCCCACAAGGGAGCATACTTGGTCCCATACCTTACGTAATTTATTTCTAAATATCTCAACTCTATTTTTACCACTTATGCGGATGACATAGCAATTCTGTCTTTTAACTCGACTCTTATCCAAACAACCTCCAAACACGCCTAGTTCATCAAAGGTGCAAAATGTGGAGGACAAGGCTGAATAAGGAAATATGTACATAGTGTACGTTTACAAGGGAAAAACAGATTTTCCTTTCACTGCATATCAACAACAAGGACCTACCACTTTCACTCAAGGCAGAGACTAACAACCAGCAGACTGACGGGCAACGACACACAAGACAAGAGGCAACAACTTAACCAACTTCGAAGATTTTTAGGACTAAAATATTAGACCGTCAAAACTGACCAATTTCCAGCATCCAACTTTCCAATCAAAAGTTTGACATATTGACATTTTTACAATGACATCCACATTCGTTTTCTCCAAGAACTGATCCGATCACGCTTCAAAAGCTTTGATTCGACCCTACAAACCTTACTTACAGTTTCCTATCTTGAAAACCCCTCAAACGACGACGTTGGTATTGACACCTCAATGACCATCCATACCAGACATTATCCCTTTTATTGAGTGCCAGAGAGGGATAGCTTTTCTAAACCTATGTCCTCCGGGAGCACTACTGGTCATAGTGACAAAATTGTGACCGGTAGAAACATACATCACGATCTCAATGTACCACACGAATCTCGCATGTTCGGCAAAGACGCTGCTGGTGGCCCCATGTTATTATGTCTTTACGTGTTCTTGAGGATCTACTCAGTAAGGTCCTGACAATCACACTACGCTTACCCTTCTGCGGTTTTCAACACGGCTATAAACGTTTACGGGGATTGTTAAACCAGTATTTGTCGCGGAGAAGGCTTTCCACGGTTCCCAAAGGGCCAATTAGTCGGCTAACTGTATCCCGTGGCTAATTGTGAAACGAGGAAGGGCCAGATTGGGAAGGGGAGCCGCGGGGAAGGAGGGCAGACAGATTGCCGAGGGATGGAATAATAAGAGAGATATAAGGTTGCGGTCCCGGCTCTTGCGGATTTAATTAAGCATTTCTCAAGCTTTCCTTAAGCCCGTCCCGGCCCGCAGCGCTTTCTCATTAGACCGGTTACTCGGAAAGCGATGTCGTACATCTCCAGGCCATCAAATGCTAAATACGAAAAGGTTCACTTTATTTTTTCTTATTTACTTTCTTTCATTGCGTTATGCGTATGACGTTTCCATCTTCGGACATAATGTTCGTCTCTTCTTATTCTTGCTAAAGAATGAACATTTCCGTAGACATGAGGAAGATCGATGGTAACTGGCTTGTCACGCGTGCTTTTAACAAAACCCATTCAGCCCCTTGTTTTCTTTGTGTTGTTTTCTTAAGTTTTGCTTATATGTATATTTGTCGATGTTCTGGAGAATAAAAATATTTAGAATGAAAGAGAGAAGAATGAATGCGGTTTTTTACTTGCAGTGAGTTTGAGAGTGAGCGTAAGAAAGAAATAAAGAGATAGAAAGAACTTAAACTAGAAAGTGTGAGAGAGAACCTAAAAGAGAGTTAGAAGTGCGGGGGAGAGAGAGAAAGAGAGAGTGTGAGAGAGAGAGAGACAGACAGACAGAACAGAGAGAACGAGGGTCGATGAAAGGCTGGGAGAAACTGGTTAATAGAGTGAAAGAGTAAGAAAGAGAACTTGAAAGAGTGCGAGTGGAAAAAAGAATGAGCGTGAGGAAGAGTAAACGTAAAAAAAGAGCGTGAAAAAAATAAGTGGAAGAGATAATCTAAGAAGATGGAAAAAAGAGTGGGAGTGAGAGAGGGAGAGGAGAAGATGTGAGAAAGAAGGAGAAGGAGTGTGAGAGAAAGAAGGTGTAAAAGAGAGAACAGAGAGTGAACAATAGAAAGAAAAAGTGAAATTTAATGGNGTGTGTGTGTGTGTGTGTGTGTGTGTGTGTGTGTGTGTGTGTGAGTGTGAGTGACTGGAGAAAACAAAAAATGAAGGATTGCGATGTTGTAGGCATATACAGATAATGAAGTGGGGAAAAAATATTTGGGAAAAAAGAGATATAAATGCTTCAATAACTGACAAACTAATGTATATAACGAAAGAGAAATAAATACATAGTCTTTTAATGTGATCGAAATAAAGTGAAGAAGAGTAGTACGTTTCAAAAAAAAATGTTTACAAAAGATGAATAGATGGTTGGCAAGCGAGTTAAATAAATAAATATATAAACGGTCAGTAAGGTAGGAAGATGGAAACATAAAGATAGTGTGAGAGGAAAAAGATGGAACGAAAAAGTAGTAGAGAAGTAATAATGTGAATAAAATAGTGTAAGAGCTGAAGAAAAGTTACAATTTTTTACAATTATTTACCACTGAAACGTGAAACTGACCATTATAAAATATTTGGTTTATCGTTAATGCATTAATGCAGAATACGTGTTGAAAATTTGTGCCTTATCAAAAAATTGTAAATATGTTGAAATACATTTACGTTTTAGTGATCAATTGACCAAGTTACATCTTTCACTTAATTATTCTTCCCATGTGTCTTGGTTGAGATAAAAAAGTCAGTGCCAAGAGTTAGATTCGAACCCACGACCTTCGGTTAAATACGCCGCTACTCTACCATTTGAGCTATCGTGACTTCACGTGACTTTTTTTATGAAGTCACGATAGCTCAAGTGGTCCAGTAGCGGCGCATTTAGCCGAAGCTCGTGGGTTCGAATCCTCCCCTTGACACTGACTTTTTTATCTCAACCAAGACCTTACATGGGAAGAATAATTAATTGAAATATGTTGAAATGTTGAAACCGCAGGGTGTTTTTAATAAAACCTTTATACACAAAAAGGTTGGGTTCCACCGGTTGAAAGTAACAAACGAGGATGGTATTTTAAAGAAGAAGATTAAACACGAGTAGGGAGCCGCAAAAATGCGTCTCGTGTGTCTCGCCTAGAAGTAGGTAGAATTAAGCCGCTGTAAATCACCTCAGCGAGTATATTAATTAAAAAAGAACCCTTACATCCATTTAAAGGGTTTCTACTTTCGAAGGTTTGCCCGAGGTGGACGCCGCCCCCGATGTTAGCACAAATGACCTCCGGAGCCACAGCTACCAGATATTAATCATTGCCCCCCTCCTCCAAATCTTGTTAGTTTGTTACTAGTTAAAGGATAATTATCCAGAACGGAGTCTTAGCCCTGTAATCACGATTTGAGTGGATCCATTAGCGAGGTTAAGACGATATACTGCCGGTTGGTTGTTGCCGACGGGCGGAAGGGGACAAACTTGAGTTATTTGTAATAGAATTAATCAACGTCTGGTTCTCCGCAGTTCCGCCCTCTCATCGGGGGCCTAAATTGTGCAGATCGGTTGAAACCGCCGATGTTGGTCCGAGTTATAAAGGATGGCACCCAATTTGCAGCGAAGTTGTGGAATAATTCAACGCTTCCTTGAATTATTGCTTTGATTACTTTCAAATTTGTTCCGTTTCCTTGCCAGGCTTGACTCCAATGCCGTCTTACTTTATTGACGGAAGAAGGGTCTCAAATTTTTGGAAAAATGTGTTAAGTGGAAGGACTGAAAGAAAATCAGTATCGACAGCATTGAATAGTCTGGTTTACAGGCAAACACTTTTCCATATTAAAATGAAGCATTGTCATTTTTAAATTACGATAATTATTCAAGAAATTATTTTTATTTTTTTAAGAGGGTTCGCAACAGCACAGGTCATATAAACCCTCAGGGTGTCGGTGTTATTGAAGGAAAGCCAATTTTGTAAATATGTCGGGTTCGAACCCGGGACTTTCACCTTACAGTGATGAGCGCCGTGTCAACGCCTAAACCGTTGCGGCCACCGACGCCCCTTCAAGAAATTATTAATTTCTTAAAAACTAATCGGTCAAAATTACATATGCATGCAGAGTCGAGATGTTCGTTCTCGAAAGAAAAAAAGATCTTTAGCAAAAATGTTGCTTTTGGTTTTCCCTTGTTCACCCTTCTTCGTATAGGGTCGGAATTAGACTTAGCAGACTGTAAATCTCCCCCAGGAAGAAACAGGTTGTTATAACAGTGTGTTCGCCCGTTTTAACATTAATCTGAGAGGAATCTGTGCCTGTGTGAGCTCCGAGGTTCGGAAAGCGAAAGGGGTCCTCCGCACTATAAATATGGCAGGCCCACTTTGGGTCAGGCGGCACTCCCGGACCATAAAAGTAATGTATAGGTGAAACAGGTGCTTCCGACCAGGAGCCTTAATGGTAATTGTATTATTTTTCTGGAAACTCGGACGGAGTTAGCGGCTGCGGTTTCCTCGCCGCAAGATATATCTGCGACGGTACCTGGTTAATACTAGATTAGGTTTAAAATGGCCCATTACTACTTTAATAATTGAGATATTTCGACCCCCACTCGGTTGTAAATGAATTTTAACACTTAAAACTTAATACTACATAACGACAAACCAATTGAAATTATTTTAATTCAAGGGCTAAAATTAAATAACACTTTGCACATTTTTTTTGTTCGTTTCATTGCAATTTTTCATCCACTTCGTCAAAGAAGAACTCATATCTAACGTGAATTTTACTGGTGCACAGATAGATACATAAACAGATGCCTTTATATATAGATAAACAGATATAAACATAGAAAGGTAAATAAATAAATAGATTAATGGATAAATAGACACAGGGTGATTCTTGAATATGTCAAACTTCAGGTCGTGTTCGTTTTTATACCCAAAATACAGTAATTTCTCTTGACCCCTGTCCGATTCTCAATTATGAAGATTATACGGGTATTCGATTATCCGTACCTAATACGGAGGTATATCCGGTTAAATAATGATACATACCTATTTGCTGCAAACAAAACGATAGCATTACGATAGTAGGGGTATTCACGATGTTTGTAAGATGTTAATTCGTGTTAACTCGTATAGAGAAATGTCCCGTAAGATCGTGAACGCCCCCTTCTTTTCTTAGCATGTTAAAAGTTAATTTTTCCGCAATGCTGCTCGTGGCGTTTGGTAGCACCAAAAATAAAGCTAACAGTCCTTGATCGGTTGTTGTTGTTTTTTTCGGTTTTGTCTTGTGTCAAATTGTAAAATACCAGAAGTTAATAAAAGAAATTAATCAACTCTTTCATTCAAAATGCTATCTATGCAACCGAAAATTACTAACAAATGACACGCTTCAATTCGTGCCGATATACCTAACTTACATCCTAACGTCTTACAGCCTACACTTTATAGGATAGTGGATGTATCTATTATGAATTAGAGTATAAGCACAGATCAGAAATTCACGAAAGAAATGTATTGGTCTGATACGTGTGAACAAAAAACAGCTGTTAAATTCATGGCTCCCATGTTGGTTACCTACGCCCTGACGGATAGCAATGTAACTACATTTTAGACCTAACATCGAAACATTGGCCCTAGCCTGTTAAATGGGGCAATGTTAACTAGCCGATTCTTACAAGCTACATCATCTTTTTCTCGATCTAACACGACCTAACAGAGTTAACAGGGTTAACACAAAGATCGTGAATACCCTAATTCTGGTGTTAGATATTTCTCTCTCTTCCTCACTCCCTCTCTTTCGTTATCTCATTGCCGCTCCCTGTAACTATCCCTCTCTTTCTATCAGGCTATTTCTCATTTTTTCCTATGACTCTTGTTCTCTGTCCCATAACTCAAACATTTTTTAAATCATTTTGGGAATGAAACAAAAATCAATAAGGTACTTCTGAGAGGTAAATTTTGCTATCTCACTCTCTCTCCTCCCTCTTTCTTTTCTTCTCTCTTGCCAACTCGTTCCCTCTCCCTGTGACTATATCTTGCTCTTTCCATCAGCCTATATCTCATTTGTTTCAATGTCCCTTTTTCTCTATCGTATAACTCAATCATTTGTTATGTTATTTTGGCGATCAAACAAAAATCAATGAGGTACTTCTGATAAGTAAATTCCTCCATCTCGCTCTCACTTTCTATTTTCCTTTCTCTCTCCCTCTCTCTTTTTTCTCTTTCCCACTTGTTCCCTCTCCCTGTTACTATCTCTTGCTCTTTCTATCAGCCTATATCTCATTTTTTCAATGTCTCTTTTTCTCTATCATATAACTCAAACATTTGTTACGTTATTTTGGCGATCACACAAAAATCAATGAGGTACTTCTGAAAAGTAAATTCCTCCATCTCACTCTCACTTTCTCTTTTCCTTTCTCTCTCCCTCTCGCTTTATTTTTTCTCTCTTGCCCACTTGTTCCCTCCCCTATTACTATCTATTGCTCTTTCTATCACTATATTTTTTTCTCTCTCTAACTGAAACATTCAACGATCAAAAAAACTTTCACAAAATTAAGTTGTATGTTAAAAACTTTTTCCCTCTATCTGTCTCTGTTTCTCTCTCTCTCTCTCTCTCTCTCTCTCTCTCTCTCTCTCTCTCACTCTCTCTCTCTCTCTCTCTCTCTCTCCCTAAGTTTTTCTGAAACGAAAAATCCTGCACTTATGCTTGCAATGATACAAGAAAGCAGAAGGTCATGGTGAATTTCAGCGGTGCCGAAGGTCTAGGTGGCAATATGTCCGGGCTTGACAGTGCGGCTCCCCTCAAAACGAAATGATTAATGCCGGTCCGGAGGATCCCGCAAAGGACGAGTCTGGTTGTTTTTCGCCCATGTCCTTCTCTTTCTGCCCCGTCCCCGTCCTACTCACAACACCACTTGACGGACGTGGACATACCGACGAATCAATCACGCCCATGTCATATTAGCCCCTGGTTTAGGAGCGGATCCGATCACTTCATCAATCGACCACCGACGGTAAGTCGGGTAAATAACCGTCTGTTTACTAGTTCACCGACAACGTGACTGATGTGTTTATCTGGAGAAGAAAAAAAATTATATTTATATACTCTATAAATGACTTTAAGTGATTTTAAGAAATAAATCAAATAGTTCATCATAAAAGTCAATGCAAAAAACTTGCGTTATGCAGGCAATACCTACATACAAAGTTTATGCTACGTCACCATATGATCAGTAATCAAAAATCTTTATTTCATCACATTTTGAGTTAGTAAGAATAAACCGTTTATTGGATAATTTTTACGAAAGTATGATTGTCATACAGTTGAGTAAGAAGTTTACAGAAAATTACTAGAAACAGTTAGTTCACAAATGTTAAATAGTTAAACAAAGTCGAAAAGGGGGCACCTGAATTTAAGTGCGAAACTTAATGTTTAGCATAGACGACAAGTCATCCTGACCATAGTGAGAATAGACCATGTGAGGTTGAAATACTGACACTTACTTTCAGGACCAAAGTCTTTCTATGTGTCAGACATGGAGAGAAAGGCAGCTCGATGTCCTCGGTCTATATGGATAGCGTGAAGAATTCAACCCGATATGAGAATTTTGCTAGTTGGCTCCCATTTTCAAATTTTTTGGGTGAGTTAGGACTTTTCATGTATGCAGTATTTGATAGATATCTTGTTTGATGTTTATTTTGGTTTGTATTGAGAGTGCACTATTTATAAGCATGAAAGTGTTCTGTGAGAGGGCCGATGGCGGAATATTGTACTTTTCACCCAATTCAACTTAGAATAAAACTGATGAAAAAATACAATAAAACAGGTAGATAAGTGATAAACAATACATAGCTGTGTCCAGCTAAGTAAAAATGTAGCAAAATAAAAATAGTAAACGTATAGTAAATAGTAAAGTAAATAAAAAAGTAGAAAAAGTAAGAAAATAACAAAGGTAGAGCTAAAGAATCGAGAAAACAAAATGCAGGATGTCAGGTGCACAAGAAACCAAAATGCAAGAAAATACTAATTATATTCAAAGGATAGTAGAATGAAAGACAAATAATAGGTAGGAAACTGTAATATAAAGAAATGAATAATTACACGTAGGCAAAACAAAACCGTGATAAAGTTACGATAAGTTAAAGAGGGCTAATAACATGATTTTAAAAAAATCTATATTTTTTTATATTGGCCAAATCAGTTCGAATTAAAGGTACATATTGTACCACTTGGAACACTTGTAATGGCAAAATTTAAAAAGCAAAATTACTTTGTTGTACGTAAAAATACACTGTGACGAGACCAAAATAAAAGATAATCAAAATAAAAACGGTACACTCTTTATTGATAAAAAATAACAATTTGAATTGAACGAAAAATGAACTCTGATGTATGTCTCCAGAATAAAACAATAAAAATTAAAATTTACTTACAAAAAAATAATAAATCTTTCGAGAGGAATAAGAGGAAGGAAGATTCGTTTGAACACGCTCAGCCAATATCCGAACAACAACAACAACAACAATATCTTTCCTGTCCTTCCTCAACCTTAGGGTCTCCCCACTTGAACATATTATCGTCACAACACCTTTGACTTGAAACGATAGAATAATAAGCTTTATTATTATTCTACGTTATTAAAAGCTTAACTTACTTTCAGACTGTAAGAAATTGGGAATAAATTAAAAAAATAAAAATATAAAAGGATCTTTTTTTCTTGAAATCATTTTACCCTGAATGCTTTAAGAATATGTGATATTCGCCGACAAAATGCGCGTACTACTTGGAGCACTTGTGATGGCAAAATTTAATTAATTAATTTTAATTTAATTACGTAAAAATGCACCTTTAACTTGAAATGATAGAATAATAAGCTTTCAGTTAACGGGAACTAGTAAACATAAACGTTATTAAAAGCTTAACTTAGTTTATTTTGATCGATAATATACAGAGATTTTGTTTGTCAACCTTTATTACGTATAAACATATACGTTCAGCAAACGGGTCCTTTTTTATTATTCATCCCCTCACTATTGTAGCTGACAATAGCATGACACTTAGCTTTTTCTACAAAATAATGCTTCTGGGCAATCTCAATCTACTGTCATATGTTCGAGTAAGGCAGAATCGTTTTTGTAGTGATGCCGTACATGACCATTAGTGACATTTTTATTGTTTATTATTATTACTATGATTTCATACATACCATTCCCAGTATTTTTCTATGATAATTTCCTCTATTTTCATTCTAAGATTCACACAGGTTTTGTTTAATTTTTATGTCAGACCAACATACAAATAATCGCAGTCCTGAAAACAGTTGAGTCAGTCGATCAGGCAAATAGAGATGTTAATGGAAGTTAAACAACGCCGAAACCCTGCCCGGCTCAGGACGGGGTTTCAGGCCATAATTAACGCCCTCCATCAATCAGATCTTATAAAGCAGCAACATATTTACATAGTAAACATAATAAACAGACAAAATCATTAAATTCGGACGCCGGCTTGTCCCCGTTTTAACCTGTAGGAGCTGACAAATTTGGAAGCACTGTGATACAATTTAGGTCCATCTGAAATAATTAGGAGCCTATTATTATAAAGAAATTAATACAAAAAATTAGTTATTTAGAATATTTGATATTTATTCACGGTCAGTAGTTTCTTCATGATTTGGCCAATTTAAGGCTAAATGTACACATTGTTTTTTTTCTTTTACGAGGGTTCGCAACAGCAGAGGTTATATCAACCATCAGGGTGCCGGTGTTTTTGCAAAAAAGCACATTTGTAAGTATGTCGGATTCGAATGCAGGGCCGCTGGATTCGAACCCGGGACCTTCACCTTACAGTGATGAGCGCCCGGCCAACGCCTAAACTGTTGCTGCCACCGACGCCCCTATATACATATTGTTGTACGTTTATCTGCCACCGCAAGGTATACCGAAATAGCCCAAATTTATGTGACCTCTCATCTCTATGTTACTACAAACGTTTTCGTTGTGCAATCGAATTTAATATCCGCAACGTTATAGAATTCCCGCTGATTGGTATTAAAATCTTGTAAATAAAAACAAACACGAATAAAATCTATAAATTTTTAACTTTTATTTTATTTGTAGGAAATTTGGTTGCAACAAATAAATTATACGTATTGTGTTATTTACAAAATTAATAATGACGAAAATCATATACATGTATACACATATATAGCATGAAAAATTTAACTGGCGTGAAGGGTGGAAAAGAAAATTTGAAAATTTGTCAAACTACATGATAGATTTCCCGATAAATTAATATTACTGAAATCAATATATTTATTGATATACTGAAAAATCACTCATGTCGATCATACAAGACATTAAACTAATAAATAACCACGTCCTTTTTCTGAATATTCTCTTCGAAAATAACCGAGTGTTGTTAGTGCCTGTTCGGCTGCATAAATCAAATTAGCCATTCAATAATTCCTAATAAATTACCAATTCCTTTTATCCGACATTTTACAAATCGGCTTTTCCGACTCATTGCTTGTTCTCCCTTTTGGCTTTTATATAACTGAAAAGCCGTTTCTCGCTCTGCACTAACACAACTAGAAATATTCAACTACAACTAGTCACACTTTATAACCTCCACACTATTGCACAAGTCAATGGACGTTTTCCATCGTTAGACCAAACCTTTTACTTCATTCACAATCGTTCCTTCTTATGTATTTTATTACATTTTTGAATACTACCCTGACGTAACATCTACTATCTTTAATTCAGTTCTTCGCACCGACTTGCTTCCATTTTTCTTGAAAACACTCCAACATCCGAATGATATCCAGACCGAAAAACCAACATACCACCTTCATCTTTCAGAACCATCAGCTTATTGCCCAACTTGGGAAAAATCCTAGAGAAAATCCTCGTAACACGAATCATCCATTTCCTAGAATCTCATAATATCATTCCCGTCAGTTTGGATTTCGCAGCCACCCTTCTACTAGCCAGCAGTGTGCGTCATCTCTTCCTTCCTAGTGCTGGAACTGTACCTTTCCTTACCTTTGCTGATGACATAATGGTGCAAAGCTAAGGGAATTAAACCAAACACCAATAAATCAATAAACGTTACTTTCACCTTCCGTCGACTAACTGCTTTCCCATCTGCCTCAATAATATTCTCCTTCCAACTGCAACCCTTGTACGATACCTGGGAAACCTCAACAAATGAATAACATGAAATCCACAAACAAGTCATCAAATAAATCACTAACCAACAGACGACTAATTTACAATAGTATTTTAAAACCGATTTCGACTTATGGACTGAAACTTTTGGGTTCTACCAAGCGTTCTAACACAGTTTTAGTGGCTGGTTATGCTGTATCATCAGTGAGATCTATTTCAGCTGGGGTACTCCAGGGATCCGTTCCGGACCTATTTTATTTAACATATTTATCAATGATTAAAACGAAAACTAAACGTAGTTATGCATTGTATGCAGATGATACAGCATTTTGTATCTCGTCAGATAGAATAGAAACCATCATCTGTCCTTAGTTCTCAAGAAATGCCTTCAAATACTTTCACAACTGGCGGATTATACCCACTGAAACTAAAACCAAAGTTATATTGTTTACTAAACGTAGGCCGAACGTTAATCGATTTTTTCTATTGATTATTCTTTGTATGCAAAGTGTTGGTTGAAATGAAAAAGTGTCAAGAAGGATTCGAATCCACGACCTTCGGCTCAATACGCCCCTGCGCTAACCCCCCAACGTGCGACACCGTGAGTCTGTCATCCTGGCATGCTGGGCACCTAGGTCGACTCGCGCCAACAAACAGGTACCCATGAGTCGCACGTGTGTGACCGATCCGCAGGCGGTCAGGACAACGCTTTCCCTTCGAGATATCCCCTCCGGCCTCCACCGGTTGACCGTCGGCTTGACGGACACTAGCTCGTCAGTCGAGTCGGCCCAACGACGCTTCCACCTGTCTAATATCAAATTTTTCACTATTCTCTTAGCGTCGTCAGGCCGAATCGGGGTGGTCTCCAGGAAGAAACTGGGGATGCAGGCCAGAAACCCTGTTATGGATGTACACCATAATAGTAAGACCTTTACTTACATACGGAGCTATAGGCTGGGCTTATAAAGCGGAACAAATAACCAAAAGGAAAGAACTCACAAAAATACAGAGACTTGCATGCATCTGCATAACGGGAACAATGAGAACATGTTAGCGTAGAAAGAGTATTGTGATTAATCCCCCTACATCACATGGTAGAAAGGACAGCACAGAAAACCATAATCAACTTTATCAGAGAGAAACCTCCAACACGAATAAAACTGAAATGGAGAGACAGAAACAAACTATGGAAAGACCATCCATCACTCATGGCTCCAAGAGACGACATGAACAGGATGTTTGAATTTAACCAAAAATTCCGAATACATCTGAGCATCAAAAAGGAATGGGAAGGAAAGGGAAATAACTCCTTTAAAAATGGCACCATCCTCTGGTACACAGATGGATCTAGAACACAAGAAGGTACGGGGGCAGGAGTATTTGGATCCGGAATCAAATACTCAGAACCCATGGGAAAACACACCAGTATCTTCCAAGCTGAGATTCACGCAATTGAAAGATGTATCCAATTCAATCTAAGTAAAGGATACAAAAACAGAATACAGCTATCATGTTAGATAGTCAAGCAGCCATCAAAGCACTAAGCTCAAGCATCATTAGTTCAAGGATGATGCTGAACTGCAAAAACAAATTAAACACATTAGGTATGCAGAATAAAGTTAGCCTCTGCTGGGTCCCAGGACACATAGGAGTAGAAGGCAATGAGAAAGCGGACACCCTTGCAAGGAAAGGGGCTGCCACACCTCTGATAGGACCCGAACCTTTAATCGGAATCCACACTATTAACGGATATCTCAGACAGAAGGACAACAAGAAAATGAAGGAACAATGGAATTCACTCATTGGACATAGACAATCCAAGAATCTTCTAACCAATTTTGGCAAGAAAGAAATCACAGAATGTGTCAAAGGAAGCAGGAACAGACTGCGAATCCTAACAGGATTTCTAACAGGACACTGTAGATTAAATGGGCACCTAAAGAAAATTGGAACAATCCAAGATGGCATATGTAGATTCTGCAAGGAGGCAGAAGAGGTACCAACACATTTACGAACAAACTGCGGAGCTACATTAGCCCGCAGGAGGAAATGTTTTGGGATGTACAATGTGACCATAGAAGATCTTCAACCATTAAAACCGGGCCTATTAATCAAGTTTCTTGATGAAATAGGACTCACCGATGTGCTTTAGGCAGAGAACGGGGGATACAATAGCTCTCAAAGGGTGCAGTATACCATACCCTGAAAAAATTACATCTACATCTATAATTTAAGCTCACTACAGTACAAAAGATATAAACATAAGCGTTTAAAACATATTCTGTTTTAAGGTAAATCTTAAATTATGTTAAGGTTTTTTATTTTATATTTTCCTTTACAAATAAATAGTTTTTTTTTAAGTTGTAAAACTTATTAGTCGATAGTATATAGGCAATGAGCCCAAAACATCTATATCACACTTTTCTTCATATTTGTAAATAAATTATTCTTATTCTTATTCTAACATAACCTAAATATTCCAATCCAAAATCTTTAGAAAAATACTATGCAAGACATAAATGTTGCTATAAATGCTCCTCCCTTCTACGTATCGAATGAAACAATCAACAACGACCTTAGTTATCCCACCGTACGGAATCCATTTAAGTTAGTAGTTCATAAATAATACAAATAACTTCCAGTCAATATTAACCCACTCATCCAACAGCTGTCATCTTGCCGAATCACTTCAAATCCTGCATGTTGGCAAAAGAGCAAATGGCATAGTGATCTATTTAGTGAGGATGTTAGATCAGTTAAATGTGATTGGAGTGCTACCAATTGATAACTTCTCCATTCTGATTGTTTTTGTTTTTTTAAATTTTATTTTAATTTTTGGTTTGTTTCTTTCCTCTTGTCGCTATTACTTGTTACGCACTATATTAATTGAAATTAGCTTAAAAATGTATAAAACTTCCCTTACCCTTTCTAACTTTTTCATTCTTAAAAAGAACGTGCGGTTGAGATGGGAAGTTGGTGTCCGAGTGGATCGAGGTCACGATGGCTCAAGTGGTAGAGTAGCGGCGTATCTAGAAGATCGTGGGTTCGAATCCCGCTCGTGCCATTGACTTTTTATCTCAACTAAAAACCTTAATTAATTGTAATGTATTAATTGGCCAAGCGGACCACGAAATTAGTGAACTTAAAAAGAACGATGGGTCTGCACTTTGGCCATTTTTCGTCAGCCTGTCATCACAATGGTCCTCGTGGTCATATGAAGCCGATGAGAAATTGACACAAATGATCAAAAAAGACCAGTTTACAGATAAATCCGAATGTTCTAATTAATTCTATTTGAAATATCTTTCCTGAATCATATATAATTTACAATATGGTTCGATTGATATTGACTACTTTTACTTGTAGTTATGTTTGTATTTGTTTTATTGAACTAGTCAGCACCACTTCGAAAAAACTAACCAAATACAAACAGCATGAACTATTAATAAAAATTAAATTTTAACAAAGCCGATTCAGGGTAAGAGTTGAGTTTGACCGGATGACTATCACGCGATCCCTGCCCAGAGGAGAAGTTAGAGGCCGTCCTTTTCCTATTTGCTCATTGTCCCTTCAAACAAAAGAGCATGGACAATAGCCATGAGCAAATGTTGTCCGAAGGCATTGTGACCACCGACTATGTTTGTTTCGGTGTATGAATTAAACACAAGTTACAAACACGTGTGCGTCTTCCAAGGGGCGGCTATGAATATTTCACCCCCCACGGGGGTTGCGATCCTAAGCGAGACTTATTTTTGTTAATTCAAACCTCTGCTTAATTACTGCTAAGTGAGAAAAAATCCAACCTTTTGCTAACTTACGTCATTCAACATTTCGTCAATCCCGTCTCAGAAAAAGTTACCGTCAGGCAAACAAAAAAATTAAAAATTGAAAAGTACTACACTGAATCCAAAAATAAGGCAGTTTCACAAATTTTTCAAGAGAAATAAGGACGTCCATCCTTTCACCGGTCACAAAAATATTACAGGCAAGCGAGCACTCACGAACGAGAAAGTGAACTGACCGAACATTTGATTTTTTATTTATTATTAATTAGAAAAAAATCGTAAAATAATATGGGATAGAGACAAATAAACATTGCCTATAAAAAAACCGACCACCTGGTTTTTTAAGAAAAAATGGCCGATTTTGGAAATGCTTTTTTTCTCAGCCTTTTAAGCCATAGACCTGCGCAAGGCCTCATTTTTTAGAAAATTTTCCGCTGTACAAGATGTTTTCTTAAATGCTTTGTGGAAATTGGATGGACTCACGTATTGTCTGATCGTGTTTGCTTGTGTATACTGAATTAATGAAAAAAGTTAATTACTTTTTATCGTTACTTAAGACCTTATTGTTCAATATAACTTTTATATGATTAGTTACCTATAAAAAATATCAAGCGTTAGTTTTCAGAAAAGTAAAAACCTCTCTACCTCATTATTTTGTTTGTACGATAAATCACGGCTGTTATATTTATCTGAATCTTGGTTAAAAGTCTGCCGCGGTCTTGCTCCGTGAAAGGGGCGAGGATGAGATTTGTGTTCTCCGCCGCAGAACCTTATTTATCTTTCTTCCTACCGCTGAGGAGCAGAAGGACCCGGTTATTAAATCAGTACAGTTAATGCCCCATGTGACGCGGGTAAGTAAGTGAATAATTTTATTGCTTTCGGGGCGTTTTTTTCTTCTTTTTTATTCCCAACCCCCTTTCGCCACCCCGCTCAGACCCCCACACAAGAAACAGGAGGGCCGTGGTACGGCGTCTGAATTTTTAAACAGTCGCCAAACCGCAGTTCACGGGCTATTACAGTGTCAACTGTTTCCCATCTACATCATATTTCATACGAGTCATCGCTTTAAAAAAATATCTCGGGACCGCGACCTTCTCAGTTGAAAAAGGGGGCTCCGCACTTTATGGTGTCTATTAAAAAACATTTTGTACGTGATCGGTATGAAAAAGTGGAAATTGAAAAGCCGACGGATTTCAATAAACAAATAAATGGGTTTCAGATATTATATTGAAAAAACTTTATAAAACTTCATATTCGAAATATTAAATTGTCTACGCAAGCACAAATTCAACAAAATTATTAAATTGTATTCGCCAGTTGATGAACAAAAAACCAATTAAATTATTTATTAACATGATAAATGCATAAATTCTTAAGAAGCCATCGGTTGTACCTAGCCTAGTTCACACGGCGCTTTGAAATCACTGTAATCCCTCTCTGTAATTGATACTCGCCGCGCCGTTGGGGTCAATTGACGCGTCAGGAAACATGTGGTATAACAAAAAAGGGCACAATTAATGAAATCACACCTTGGGCATATGGACGGGGATCGATGTGTGCCGATTCACACGCTTGAATCAGGGTCAGCATTGAAATCGGTCTATTACAGAACGATCGATAGTATCTGTGTCATCGTATGCCGAAACTTACTATTGTCCAATCAAGTTTTTTTTATGTAAAGAACACGTTACTTTATTTTCTAACTCAAACAAAAAATCCTAATTCACTTCCTATTCCGCATTTTTACAAATCATAAACAATACGGTGCATGCATACTAAGTTATTCTAATCACGAATATGACTTGTTCCTTCAATGTTTTAAAAAATTAAAAATTAAATAGTAACAAGTATATACCTACAAAAATAGTTTTCATCATCACACGAACTTTTACTGAAGTGCGCAAATGACTGGTCAGGATCATAGTAATATAGGAAAATGTTAGGGAAATAAGCAGGGAGATGCAATATGTAGACAACGTTCCTTTCTAGAAATTATCATACCTAGATATCGAGGAATAAAAAATTGTGCCCCAAAAATTCCTTTATTTCATAATTATTTTCAAATAGGAGCATAAATAGTCCTCACTTCCATAATTAACATAGTTCAAATTTTCAATGATCCGTCCGTCTTTTACTGAAGTGCGCAAATGACTGGTAAGGATAATAGTAATATAGCAAGATGTTAGGGAAATAAGCAGGGAGATGCAAGATGTTAACTAATTTCACTAAATTCGTGGTCCGCTTGACCAATTAATGTGTTACAATTAATTAAGATTTTTAGTTGAGATAAAAAAAGGAGGGCAATTCAAAATGGCAAAAAGGAGGGAAAATTCAAAAAAGGTGCGGTTGAGATGGGAAGTTGGTGTCCGAGTGGATCGAGGTCACGATAGCACAAGTGGTAGAGCAGCGGCGTATCAAGCCGAAGATCGTGGGTTCGAATCCCGCTCGTGCCATTGACTTTTTTTATCTCAACTAAAAACCTTAATTAGATGTTGACAACGTTCCTTTCTAGAAATTATCTATTCCTAGATATCGAGGCATAAAAAATTGTAATGCAAAAATTCCTTTACTTCTTAATTATTTTCAGTTAGAAGCATAAATAGTTCCCACTGTCATAATTAACATAGTTCAAATTTTCAATGATCCGCCCGTCTTTTACTGAAGAGCACAAATGACTGGTAAGGATCGTAGTAGTTTAGCAAGATGTTAGGGAAATAAGCAGGGAGATGCAAGATGTTGACATCGTTCCTTTCTAGAAATTATCTGTTCCTAGATATCGAGGCATAAAAAATTGTAATTCAAAAATCCCTTTATTTCTTAATTATTTTCAGCTAGGAGCATAAATTGTCCTCACTTCCATAATTAACATATTTCAAATTTTCAAAGATCCGCCCGTCTTGTAGTGAAGATTAGTAAGGATCATAGTAAGATGGCAAGATGTTAGGGAAATAAGCAGGGAGATGAAAGATCTTGACAATATTCCTTTTCGAAAATTCAGAAAATAGTCTAGATATCCTCATATACCGACAGTACGAATTTGAAAAAATTTGTCGTGTTTAAAAATCTTTTATTTACTGTGTCTAACTGGTTTATAAAAGCAATTCTGACATGGCAAAAGTTGCAAGTAGAGACAAGCAAGAATACATACTGTTTTGCAAATTATGCATGGGTCTAGACTACTCACAAATAAAACAGTTGTAATCCTACAATCCTTCATTTAATGTATTTTCAGTTTAGGACGTAAATAGTCCTCACTTTCTGAAACAATATAATTGAATTTTTCCAAGTTCTGTCTTTTATAAAAGTATTAACTGCCTTGTAAAAACTGTAGGCAGATGGCAAAAGTTTGGGGTTATAAGCAGGAAGAGGCAGTACGCTGACTACATTCCTTCAAGCAATTTATATAAGTGTCTGCCTCGCTCTGTGGATATATAAATAGTTATAATTCAAAAATTCTTTTACTTTTATGTTCACTTTGAGGCGTGAATATTCCTCACACATTTGAAGTTTTAAAAAATTCGTCTATGACAAATTTTTTTAAATTAGCTTGTAAAACCATCATCAGATTGCAAGACAGGGTTATAATCAAAAAGAACAGTACGTTGACTACATTTGTTTGTTCAAATTCGATATCTTGACATAAAAATAGTTGTAATCAACAAATTCCATTTCTTCTTAAAATACATTCAGTTGAGAGTGCAATTAGTTCTCATATCATAAAATCACATATTTCAATTTATCAAAGGTCTGTTCTTTACAACTAACTGGTAAGGATATAATCAGATGGCAATTTGTTAGGGTTATAAGCAGGGGGACAACTACACTCTTTTCAGTAAATGTACGTACGTAGATCTCTGGACATAAAAACAGTTGTAATCAATAATTACTTTACTTATTAAATTACTTTCAGTTTGAAACGTAAATAGTCTCACATACTGAAATCATACATTTGGAGTCTTCAAGGATGCGTGTTTTACAAAATTTTACACACGGCTTTTAAAATTCAATAATCAAAGGAAATATGTTACTGTTATAAGCTGAGAAATTCGAGACTCTGACTACATTGTTTTCTTCAAATTAATCATTTCCTCAACTTTATTAACCAACAAAAGTTGTAATCATATATTGGTTTACTTCTTAAAACATTTTTAGCTTGGAACATAATAGTCCTCCCATCGTGAAATTATATATTTGAAGCTTTCAAGGTAGAGTTTAAGGTAATACGTAGGGATAGGAAGTACGCTGACTCCATTATTTTCTTCAAATTAATTATTCGCTCTATTGACTCTATTGGCATAAAATGACTTTCAATGTAGAAAAAATTGTAATCAAACATTGGTTTACTTGTTAAAACATTTTTAGTTTGGAACATATTAGACCTCTCATTCTAAAATAAAATATTTTAAAGCTTTCAAGGTAGGTGTTAAGGTAATAAGCAGGGAGAGGCAGTACTCTAACTACATTATTTTCTTTAAATTAATCATTTGCTCTGTTGACTCTATTGGCATAAAATTTCTCTAATGAATCTGATTATTTAGAGATCGTGAGATGCGGTCTGGTTTGACAAGTGAAAGAAATTAGTGAATTGGATAACAGACAGCATTTTGTGTCGGAATAAACAGATAAGAGTGAAAGAATGATCTACCTGTAATTGTTTTACAAAAATTATGAGAAGTGGTGAATGAAGGAGTGAGTGCGTTTTCAATCCTTTTTTTAAAAAGATAGTTTCTACTCACTGTAGGTTACTTACTGTGAGTAGGAACTATCTTTTTAAAAAAAAGGATTAAAATGATGAGATGCGTGGATCTAAATGAGATCTCACACACACAGCACTGTGCATTTAAAGTTCTGACAAAGAAATAATTGACCATCATTTTGAATATTTACTAGTTTTCGTGGTCCGCTTGACCAATTAATATCTCTCAATTAATTAAGGTTTTTAGTTGAGATAAAAAGTCAGTGTCACGAGCGGGATTCGAACCCTCGATCTGCGGCTAGATACGCCGCTGCTCTACCACCTGCGGCATTCTTCATGAAATGTATGGTGTTTAATGACCTTTAATTAATGATTATTTGGAGATCGTGAGATGCGTTCTGGTATGACTTAGATTTAGAAAAGCATTTTCTTTTTCGTGCCAACGGTTTCATCTTTATTGAGATCATCTTCAGGGCCTGGGATTTATAAAAATTGTTGAAATTATACAAATACATGTAAGATGTGAAAAAATGAATTCATACAATGATAGAAATTTTAGATTCAATCAAAGTACTCACTCGAATTGTTTGTTTTCTGTGTAGATGTGTCTTTATTGTTGTCGTGCTGAATACCACAAATTTGTATGAATCTGTTGACATAAAATCAGTTGTATTCAAACATCGGTTTACTTGTTAAAACATTTTTAGTTTGAAACATAAATAGTCTTCCCATCCTGAAATATCACATTTGAAGTTTTCAAGGATCCGTCTTTTACAAAGATAGTTAGATGGTAAAATGTTATGGTTATATCTAGGGTGAGGCAGTGGCTTACGTTATTCTTTGTGCTTATTTTGCTTGTGTCTATCGGCAGAAAAAGCATCACTAATCAACAGTCATCAAACACTTTCCGTTTAGAGCGTGAATAGTCCTCATACCCTGAAATAACAAATTTAAAATTTCAATCATCCATCCGTTGCAACAGTGTGTATTTGACTTGAAAGTATCATAGTTAGTTTGCAAGAATGCTCACTATTCCCATTCTCTAAATTACGGGCTGTTCCATCAAGCATTTCGTGAAACATTTTTAATTTGGAGCGTAACTAGCCCTCACATTCTGAAATCAAACATTTGAAGTTTTCAAGGATCCATTTTTCATAGAAGGAGTAAGAAACATAGTTAGATGGCAAAATTTTAAGGTTATGAATAGGGCGAGGGGGTACACTGAGAAAAAAAATTACTATAAAATTAACAATTGTCCTAACTCCTTAAAATTCACATTCGAAATTTTTAAAGATTTGCCTTTTACAAAGGTTTGCATTGCCAAGAAATACAGCCAAATGGAAAAATTTATGGGTTATAAGCAGGGAGAGGCAAAACGCAAAGTGTTTTTTTTTGGGGGAATTACTGCATTTCAATTGAATTGGAAACAATTAATTCCCAACAACCATTACATCACATGTACATATTTTTTATTTTGTGATCAATAAAATTACTAACATCATCATCATCAATGTCGAAACATCTCACTAATAAGCCTCGTAATCTTTATTTTCCTGTTTTTTAATCATAGACGGCTACCTTCAAGCTTTCTAGTTGCAACATCATTCCTAACAACATGTAAACTTCTGCTATTTTTGCCATCTGTTTGCATTTTGTTATTGGAATAAAGTTTGTAAAAATTTACTTGAGATGCTGTGTTTGTGTAGGCCTGACATGCAGAATAAATAGAACTTTCTGAACGTATTTTCGGCATACTTCTGATTTAAGGTGCTTGGTCGTAAAGTAAGATCAGGTTATCGTGAATAATATTGTTTTAAGAAGAAACCCGTAAAATAGGTTGTCAGTTGATTTGGCTAGAATTGACTTTCGCCCAATGATTGTATGTTTAAAAAAAGGCGTATTTGTCCAAAATGCACCGACTTGCTTGAAATGGATAAAACGAGGCAATGACAACTTATAAGGGGAGGCGAAGGTGAATAAAAGTACCCAAGAGAGCCGGTAGCCCCAGGCGTCGACAAATCAACTGGAAGATGGGTCGCCCCTGTGAGGCCTGCAGCTGCAGTCGTCTTCCCTCCTGCGTAATGGGGCTGACCGCGTCCCACGGGAACCCATCCCGGGAAAGGCTAATTTTTGCCAAACGTGGATCCGGCTAAAACAGTAAACTCGCCCTAATTAAAAGCCCGGCGGGAATTTTTTAAAACAATTCCCCGCCCTGACGGCTCTTCATAACGCCTTGCTATTTTCCTTTTGTCTTCCCTCCTGCTCCACCGCCCTCATCCATCCTATTCTTTTCTATTGAATTATAAAATAAAACAAGGTGAAACAAAGAGCCACTGAATTTTAATTCAGCGAGGGGGCGAAGTTACCTTACCCCATTAGCCGGGTTAATTGGCATCATTTAACGGCATCCTTTCGGCAACCCTCCCTTTAACACTTTTAAAACATAATGTGGCTATCTAACACTCTGACCGGAGCTCTAAAATATAAAGTCATAATTTGTAACACGCGATCGCAAAGCATTTTTTTGCTAGATTTACTTTTTTATGGAAGTACAATTACACATAATAACTTACAATTTTATCGTGGCCATATATAGAAGAAGTAATAATAACTGTGATATTAGGTTATTTAAAAGGTAGTAATTGTACAGGGTTAGTTCTTCACAAGTGAACCAAATCCAAAAAGTTTTATATTATAAATTAAAGTGGTAATAATTTTATGGAAGAGGACTAACCAGAGAGAGGCCTATTATTATATGTAGATTTAACACAATAACACAAATAAAAATCATAGTAGTAGTGTAAGTCATATCTGTAGTACTTAGATTGGGAAAAGAAGAATTGTGGCTGTTGGGATTTTTTCACGTGGATTTTTTTTCGCAGCAACCGACTAAACAAAATACATAAAAGAAACCGATGAAAGTGCAATTTAAATAAAAATATTTCTTGCGTTTCTTGGGTCTTCCTTCAGGGGACGAAACCGAAGTTTCTATGTTTAAGTTACAGCGATCATGGGCAAATCCAAATGATCAGAAATATAGCACTCATGCCTCAAGAAGAAATTTCACAATATAAACTGGGAAGGTAATTTGAAGGCTTTTTTTAGCTGCAACTGTGGGACGAGGAATTTCATGAGGGGGAGGAGTTTACAAACAGTATGGGAGAAATTGTAAAATTTTATGATTTTTTTATGTAATTAGATTTTATTACATTCTAAGGGTGAAAAAGACAGAAACACAACAGATTAAGGGAAATTTGAGGATAGGGGGAAGTAAAAAAAGAGAAAGAGAGACTGGTATAATAGACTGAGTGAGAGAGAGAGTGAGTTAGAGAGAGAGAGTGAGAGAGAGAGAAATCTCTCACCAAGATAGTTTAATCATTACATACAAAATCACTTGTTAGATTTAGATAGAAAACTATGTGGTTTGAGGGTGAGGAATATGTACTTCGGTCGTTACCGATTATTTTTGATTTCTCCTTGTGTGTTGGTCTGTCATCTGAGGTGTTGGGACTGTGTGATTTCTCTGAAATGACATTTTAAAAAGGTCGTGGAGGTGAGAAGAGTGTATCGTATTTACTTTATCCGTATCACGGATGTAATGATTTGAACACGTGTAATTTAATTATTAAATTTGATAGTGGGTGCTGGTTGTTGAACTAGCACTGGGTCCGTCTACTCTCGCGGGTACATAAAGAAAAAGCCCTAGACTTACATCAAGCAATCAATAACCTATATGAAAACACTTTCATATATCGAGCACAAACCAAATTCAACACAAACTTGCAAAAATGACTATAGTAGGTCTACCTTAGGGTCAATCGAATACCTCAAAACCGCACAAAACTTAAAACAAAAACAAATACAAAACATAATGAATAAAATAACAAACAATGACAGCATTGGCATCCGAAAAGGCAACTCCACAACAAAAACGACAAAAAAATCGACACTACAAAAATATTGGAGTTTAGACTTCGTATAAAACTTAGACTTTTAGAATAACATTGTCTGAAAACAAAAATCTCCAAAGCAAGTAAAAAAACAATAACCAGCTGTTCACTAATTATTAAACCCTCGCAAACGTCCAAAAATACAAAAATTTATATCCCAGATCACCAAACATGACAACCCACGAGTTAGATAGACTCAGTAGTCAACATTCAATAATTGATTGTTCATAAACAAAGAAATGGTTTGCTTTTTTTAAATCAAATTTTGCGTACCTTAGTTTTCTTTTACCATGACTGCATCAATAATCATTTTCAAATGTTCTAATAGGACCAGATTACCAAAATATGTATAAAATTTACGTTTTTAGCAGCATAGAAAGATATATATATATATATATATATATATATATAGAGAGAGAGAGAGAGAGAGAGAGAGAGAGGAAGGGAGAGAGAAAGGCAGATAATAATGATAAAAGGAATAATGTTTAATGAATGATAATACTTTATTTATTACTCACAGATTTAGGTAGTTTTACCTCCCTTACAATCTTTGGGTATAATTTAAAAAATATGATTGTGGTACACAATTTGAGCGAGATAGAGACAGAGGAGGGGAGATGGAGAAGGTTCTTTAGATAGATAGATAGACAGATTAATCACTGGCGGGGGAGAGCTAAAGAAAACAAAGCAAGAGAGAGAGAGGGGGGAGAGAGATGGAGAAAGGTTCTTTAGATAGATAGATAACAGATTAAGAACTAGGGGGAGAGCTAAAGAAATGAAGAAAGAAAGAGAGAGAGTTAGTGAGAGAGAGAGAGAGAGAGAGAGAGAGAGAGAGAGAGAGAGAGAGAGAAAGAGAGAGAGAGAGGGAGGGAGAGAGTGAGTGAGAGGGAGAGAGAGAGAGAGAGAGAGCAATCAATTAAATTGGTCTAATCTTTAATATTAATATAAATTTATATTAATGAAGGCTAATATTTATTACATCACAATAAAGATTTTTCTCAAACACTTAAATTCGTAAAAAATATGGTATGATTTATGAAGTGGTTTATACATCAAAATCCTTCAGATATCAAATTCTATGTTTAAAATAAATGTTAATATTACCATTTATTATACAACACATATTTACTGAATGAATGTTAATAATTTTCAAATCTCATATCAGTTTTAAGTGAACATGATAATTCAAATATCATAATGACAAATAATAGACAAAATATTATGCTTATGAAAAGTTGAAAAACCTTATTTCTTCTTGGCAAAACTGTAAACCTAACCACAAAAAAACGTTGAAAAATGCTGGTACAGCTGTGGGAATTTAGTATTCCAAGAATCCTTTTGGAGTTGCAACAGTAGGTGCATGCTCTTCTCTCAAGGTGAGTGAACTTTGATTTAATAATATAAAAGTTCAGTTTGGTTAAAACTACCACAACTACCATATGGCAATGGAGTTATTTCTTTTTTCGTTTTATGTACTAGTTTTTCGAAATGTACCCGGGCGCCACCACCGCGATGGTACCTTCATTAAAGTCGCATTTCGAATTATCTCCGGAACGATGGTCGCCGGGATAACAACATAATAACAGGGCAGGTATATCGGGATCTGATCGGAGAGCGAAGGCTCGACACAATCATGTATTATTAGAGGCGGCCATTGCTTGGCTTCAAGCCGATCCTTGCTGTCTGATGGCGTTTTGATTGGCTGGGAAAAGCTGCGGTCCAATTGCACCTATTACACAGGCCTGCTGCAAAGCCACCATTTTTAGACCAGAAATGCGGGCCACCGGCCGGAAACTTCTGATATTTCGAGGAGATATCTCTTGCCGTGTGCCGGGGACCATTCATGCCAAGGAGAGGGGTTAAGCACACTATAATTGCCTTTCTTTTATCCAACCCGTAACATTACAAAGACACATACACACATAAGCAGAGAAATGTAATGGTGCCAAAACACGGAGCTGCTTCCGAAAAAGTTTGTAAGGAAATCGATTTCGTTAATTGTTTTTGATCAAGGAGAAATATTTCCCGAATATGTGTCTGACCGTTGGTGAACTTTTGGATGTAATGTGATGGTTACCTATCATTTTTGGTTTGTCTTCCTTTCACTGTTGTCTGCCTGCATGTCATTCATTCACTCTCCCTCTCTATCTCTCTCTTTCGCATTCGCTCTCTCTCTCTCTCTCTCTCTCTCTCTCTCTCTCTCTCACTTACTCAAGCTCTGCCAATCTTTCTCTATTTCAGTCTTATTTTTAATTTGACAACGAAAAAATCGTGACGTACGTATTTCAACAATTACTAACTTATACAAGAGATTGATTTGATTCATTGAGATTTAATGACATCTTTTACATTCATTTAATTGGCAACATTTAATTGATTTAATTAGCAATCACACAGACCCTACACTGAATGTGGTAAATATTTGTAGGCGGCTGCTTGTCTTTATTACTCTTTTTTTCGATATTTTACTCCTGTCAGATAATCTCACTTTATTTTTCTTATTTCTAAATCTTAATCAAAAATTGAAAATTTCCTTTAAAACATATTTTGTAATTCTGTACAGTTTTGATGTTTAATTTAAACAAGTTGTATTGAATATAGGTGTTATTAATATTTAAAATTCTCTCTCTCACTCTCTCTCTCTCTCTCTCTCTCTCTCTCTCTCTCTATTTATTTATATCATCTATATCTTACATTTAATATATTATTTTGGTCTGAGGCATTATGGACCTGCTAGTATTGATCACATAGTTGGTCATTTTATCATTTGTCTCATTCCTATCTCCATTATACTTTTATCTTTCTATCTCTATATATCTATCTTCCTATCCATCTATCTATGTACGTATTACATATCTGTATATCTATCCATCTCTCTCTGTATATATCTATATATCCATCCATCCATCCAGATTTGAACCACCTACCTCAATGACGAAATTTAACTCGATCTGGATGTTTCCATCATACAAACTTCCTTTCGAATCTTCAAAAGATGAATTGGACAGAAAAAATCACTCCTAGAACAATAGCGATTAACTTTTAAACCGATATTTTTTCTTGTGACCATAAACTTATGAGATAGAACCACAATGAAACTTAACGATACCTCTCGTATCTCAAGTTATCAATTAAATGTAAAATTTATTTGTCTTACCTTTATGACTTTCTTTTAGTGGAACAGGAAAATCACCAGGTTATCATTATCATTTCTCATCATCAGCTCAAGTTCTCCGAGATATTCCCAAAAAAGCGATCGTATTTCTGACTTCTGCAACGCTTCTTCTATAATCTTAAATCTCCCTTCCTCCCTCCTAATCTCTCTCTCACTCTCTCTCTATCTCTCTCCCTCTCTCTCTCTCATTCTCTCCCCCCTCTCTCTATCTCTATCTCTCTCCCTCTCTCTCTCTCTCTCTNCTCTCTCTCTCTCTCTCTCTCTCTCTCTCTCTCTCTCTCTCTCTCTCTCTCTCTCTCTCTCTCTCTCTCTCTCTCTCTCTCTCTCTCTCTCTCTCTCTCTCTCTCTCTCTCTCTCTCTCTCTCTCTCTCTCTCTCTCTCTCTCTCTCTCTCTCTCTCTCTCTCTCTCTCTCTCTCTCTCTCTCTCTCTCTCTCTCTCTCTCTCTCTCTCTCTCTCTCTCTCTCTCTCTCTCTCTCTCTCTCTCTCTCTCTCTCCTCTTTCAGTTGTTCTCTCTCTATATTTTTTCATACCTCTTTCTTCCTCAAATTCTCACTTCTGCACTTCTCTCTCTCTCTCTCTCTCTCTCTCTCTCTCTCTCTCTCTCTCTTGTTGTCAATGACTCCAATGTAAGTCCAGTTTAAGACAATATTTGTGCGTTTGTGTGACGAGTTTGAGGTGTTGAGAGAAGAATAATATAGATGAATAGATAGGTAATTTGTCATGAATTCGATTTCGTTATCTGATTTTATTAAATGAGAAATATTTTTCGAATTTGGGTGTGACGTATGTTGAGCTCGGAAGTAATTTATTTATGGCCTGTTTAGGAATGCCGCTATGTTTTATGTGTGCGTCTGTAACACTGTGAGGATAGGATATGAGGGCGTTTGGTAATGACCAAATTACACGTTTATCTATGGAGTGAAACATGAAATGCCGCACAAATAAATACTACCATGTTACGAAGTATTTTGAATAAAAAAAAATCACTTATATTTGTTACTTATTTTTAGTATGGGTAAAATTTGTTTGTGGTAATAAAGAATCGTGATCCTGCAAGTGATTAATAGTTGTGAAAGCAGGAACCAAATTGTATAAGTTTTTGAATGTCAATGAAATGGAAAGTATGGAATGGTCAGCCATGAAATAAAAAATAAAATAGAAAGTTGTTTCATTCTTGCAATCGACTTTTATCGACAATTCCTCAAAAATTTATTGAGGATTTATTGCCCAGGGAGTTGATGTTGAAGTCGGTAACGGAGGTCGGCCCGCATCACAACTCCCGTCTATTCACGTTATCGCCTCCTCGGGGGATGGGTGAGCCCGTCTGACTGTTATACTGCTTTGGCACATCAGGATGTCGTGTAAGGCACCTCAGAAGTCGCCTCCTATCTCTAAGATACAACTCAAACCCAAACTCAGATAGGTATGAGTTCTTTCCACCGCCACTTATCAGAGCGTGCACACATTCACTGGGGCCGAGGCCCGAAGGCGAACGCTTCAGATTCCGATACGAGTTTTCTTATTGCCACCACCCCTTTTCCTCCCGAGGGACTCCTATCTCCTCTTCTTTTCAAATGCAGTCAGACTTGCACAATTATTCCGGTCCTCCTCTCGCCGTAACTTGCAGACATCTACAAGCCGGCGAGAATCCGTTATCGGCACCGTCCCCACCTTTTTATTTGACGGGAAACGCGCCCTTTTCCCCAAGAATAACGGGATTTTTATATCGAAATGTTATATCGCAAAGACCACCCTCGTGTTTATGTCTCGATTTTCTCAAAATTAAATTCATAACGATTTCTTGCAATGCTTTTTTACAAAAGTTTTATCAATCGTGAAAATTTCACGTACTATTTCGTTAAAAACATAGATTATAAATGACCTGATATAAATGTATGGTGATTAGTGACCGTTAGTCGATGATTATTCAGAAAACACGAAGCCAGACAGCATCTCACGATTTCTGAATAATGACCTGATATAATATTGAAACATGCTTATGAACTTACTAAATCTTATGAATTTGCTTCCTAAAATTTAGTTCGAATTGATTGAAAACAATGTTTAAACAAAACAACATTATAATGATAGAAGAATATGGAATTAGGAAAGCAATCTATTTGTCTGTCTGTATGTTCATTCATTCTCTCTTTCAATCTCTCTCTCACACAAACACTCTTTCTCTTTCTCTCGCTTTCTTATCCACTATTTTTACAAAGACTGAAATGACCGTCTAAAAATGGTAATATGTGTGTTTGTAGCTATTTTGAGTGGTTAAGAAAACAAAGAGATTGATACCCAGAAAGACTTCACTCTTACTTTTCATTCATAGCCTTTCTATTCCCCTTCCTCTCATTCTCTCTCTCTCTCTCTCTCTCTCTCTCTCTCTCTCTCTCTCGTTTTTCCAACGTCTTTGATGATTAGTTTTTTATATCCATCCCCCGCCGCTGCTCTACCACTTGAGCTTCGTGTCTTCGATCCTCTCAGACACAACTTCCCATCTCAACCGCACCTTTTGAATTTTCCCTCCTTTTTGACATTTTTCGTATAAGGCGTATCAAGCCGAAGATCGTTGGTTCGAATCCCGCTCGTGCCATTGACTTTTTTATCTCAACTAAAAACCTTAATTAATTATAATATATTAATTGGTCAAGCGGACCACGAAATTAGTGAATTTAATTGTTACACATTATTTAAAAAAATCGCGAAGTGGTTTTTGTTTCAATGTCGCCTGGTGTCCTTTGTTTAAATGATGGACCAAAGTGACCAGTGCAGAAAACACATTGGCATAACAGGAACCGCAGAACGAACAAACTGGAAACAAAAATAACATAAATACAACATAAATAACAAAAACAATGCAAATTATAGACATGGAAATTGGCTCCATTTCGAATAATATCATGCTTTTTCTCCCCTCTGTTACGAAAAATATTTCGTATTACTGAAAGTATCAAAATGCCAGAATAGTCGGATTTGGACTTGTCAAGAGTCTGGAAACGATAAATAAACAGCTTTAGTTTCTACATTCCTATGATTTGCTATCTAACCTTTTCATTCCCAGATAGTCAATAGTTATGATTAATTGTAAACTCCGCTGTAGCTGGTCCCAACCCCTAACCTCGGTTGAGAAAGAGGTGGGATTTGAACTGCATCAAAGTTATTTCGGTGAATGAGACTTGGGTAAGATCAGGTCATTGAGCGAGGAGGAAAAACAATGGAAAATACGAAATTTATGGGATTTGGCAGGACATTTAGTAAGCTTTCAGACTTTTCTCTCTACTTTGGATGATTTTCCACTCCTCTTCAAAATATTTGCGGTAGAAAGCAAAATAAAATGGTTTCGACCTAACTCACTAGAACAGCATTTCGGCTGTTTTCAAAAAATCATTCTACCAATTTTGACCAATTTTAATAACTCAGTGCACATTTCTCTCGCCGAAAAATCTATTTTCAAAAAAAATAAAATGTGGTAAATGGGGGTTCCCATTTAAAATTACGTATTTGAATTGGACTTATGTCGAATCGAGGTGTAATGTACGAATAAATCGACCTTAAATGAACAAACTACATGGAAAATGAAGCGGAATCTCAATTCATACTTTTGTTCATATTTAGAACCGGAAAAGAAAAAAAAATGGGGTGGGCGCATTCGTTTGGACACCTGTATATAAAAAAATAAAAATAATAGAATATACCAGTTGTATAATTTAAAACGAAATATATAAAGATATACTGACAAAATATATGATATACAAAAACGGTAGAAATAGTAAGAAAATGTGAAGAAGGTGTATATGTTTTGGTAGGCGTTATACATGTATTGTGTGAAAGTAAGTAAAGAATAACACAAAAAAATCTGCAAAAATAACATTAAATAAACCAAAATAGAAAGATACAATACACTAATTCTGTAGTTAAAGTTAGAAGAATAACATATGGGTAAACAAACCACAAAAACATACGTTGACAGAACATTAGATGGAAATTCACAAATTTCGTGGTCCGCTTGACAAATTAATATATTATAATTAAGTAAGGTTTTTAGTTGAGATAAAAAAGTCAATGGCACGAGCGGGATTTGAACCCACGATCTTCGGCTTGAGACGCCGCTGCTCTACCACTTGAGCTTGACCTCGATCCACTCGGACACCAACTTCCCATCTCAACCCCACCTTTTGAATTTTCCCTCTTTTTTGCCATTTTTCAAATGTCGTGTAATCGGATTGGATTCTCGACGACAAATGAAATGGCCACGGAGAGCTTTAGTGAAGTATACTTCATTTTTAATCATTAAATTCACTAATTTCGTGGTCCGCTTGACCAATTAATATATTATAATTAATTAAGGTTTTTATCTCAACTAAAAACCTTAATTAATTATATTAGATGTAAAACAGTATCAGACGTAGCTAGCAAAAAATAAACAAGGTGAGAGTGATAAAATGAGAGAAAAACACACAGATAAAAAACTGTTTAAATTGATATTAGGAAAAAATTAGAAATTTTAAGAAGTAAAAGATATTTAACTGACGAAAAATTAAAAAGAAGTATTAAAGAAATGAAGAAAATCAGAAAGTTGTAGTCAGAAAGAGATAGTAGGAGAATTCACGATCTTTGGGTTAACCCTGTTAACTCTGTTAGGTCCTGTTAGAGCGAGAAAAATGTTGACGTAGACTTGTGAAAATCGGCCAGGGCCAATGTTAGATGTTAGGTCGAAAATGTAGTCACATTGCTATCAGTTAAGGCGTAGGTAACCAACATGGCAGCCATGAATTTAACAGCTGTTTTTTTATTACACGTATTTTTATTCAGTTGCAGTGTGGCATTTGTTAGTACTTTTCAAGTGCATAGATGGCATTTTGAATGAAAGAGTTGATTAATTTCCCTTTTTTATTAACTTCTGTAACCTTACAATTTAACACAAAAGAAAACGAAAACAAACAACAACAAGCCTTCAAGGACTGTTATACCTTATTTTTGGTTCCACCATTCGCCACGCGCAGCATTGCGGAAAAATTAACGTTTAACATGCTAACAAAAGAAGGAGGCATTCACGATCTTACCGGACATTTTAACATTCAAGTTGACACAAGTTAACGTCTTCAAACATCGTGAATACCCCTAATATAGATAATATAGATGTGATTGACACCATTTGAATAGGTTCCAGTTTTAAAATTGTTCTCGGAAATTTAATATATTAAAGTTATTGGCGAGAAACAATGCATACATTCATCTCATACATCATACATTCATCATCATACATTGACATGAAATATCCCTACGTGATTTTAACTGGGGCATAGTGTACATGAAAATTTATACTCGTACGTCCATCCTATGGGACAGAGATAAAAACGGTTTATACACGTTTTTCCTAATGACGCTCCAGGGTATTTAAAAACCCCGCATTGCAAGGAAGGTGCGGCCGAGGGATGATGCGGGGGAGAACATCCGGGCTATTGCCTTCACAGAGATTAATGGATCACACTCTGCCGTTTTTTTCCCTTCTTTTTCTTCTTCCTTTGTTTTCCTTCCTCTCGTCTGCCCTCTTCTCTCGTCTTAATTGAACCGCCGTCCCCGCCCAAAGTCGACACCCGGCAGCGCAACCGGAGCCCGGGGGAGGAAAGATGAATATGTTCCCGCCCCGCTGAAAGGGTGAGCTTTTTCATAATTTGCTCAACCTCCTGCGGGGAGGTCAATTTTATAAAAGATTTCTTGTGCATTCACCCTATGCGAATTTTTTCGTCGACCCGCTACTACTTGTTGGGAAAGAAAAAGAAGTCACTTGCATCAAACAAACTTCCGATCTTGCTAAATCAATGTAATATTAGCTATGCATGTTATAGGGAAAATCTAGTTAATAAATTTTCGTGTAATAGCTATGTGTTTGAGCTCCTGTATTCGTTTTTTACTTTACTAATTGTACTCTCTATAACATCAGACTTTATTTGTTCTTTCATTTAATTTTTCGATTTAAATTTGGATCAGTCTGTCCCTTTATATTACATCCATTATATTTAGTGGTCTATTGACCAAATTACTAATTTGTAGGTAGGTGTAGGTGTATTAGTCGGGGTGTAATGTACTGCGCCATTTAAGGGCTATTGTATCCCCCGTTCTTTGCCTAAAGCACATCGGTGAGTCCTATTTCATCAAGAAATTGGATTAATTTTCAGTGGTTTCAGTGGTTGAAGCTCTTCTATGGTAGCATTATACATCCCACAACATTTCCTCCTGCGGGCTAATGTAGCTCCGCAGTTTGTTAGTAAATGTGTTGGTGTCTGTTCTGCCTTTTTGCGGAATCTGCATGTGCCATCTTGGATTGTTCCAATTTTCTTTAGGTGTCCATTTAATCTGCAGTGTCGTGTTAGGATTCCTGTTAGGATTCGCAGTCTGTTCCTGCTTCCTTTGACACATTCTGTGATTTCTTTCTTACCAAAATTGGTTAGAAGATTCTTGGATTGTCTAATGAGTAAATTCCATTGTTCCTTCATTTTCTTTTTCTCCTACTGTCTGAGATATTTGTTAATAGTGTGGATTTCTATGCCACAGAAAGTTTCGGGTCCTATCAGCGGTGTGGCAGCCCCTTTCCTTGCAAGGGTGTCCGCTTTCTCGTTGCCTTCTACTCCCGTGTGTCCAGGGACCCAGCAGAGGCTGACTTTATAAATTATATATAATATATTTATATATAATTACTCATTTCAATTACCTAATCTATTTATGTAAAGGTTTGGTGGAAATGAAAAAGCTAGTGTCACGAGCGGGATTCGAACCCACGACATTCGGTTAAATGCGCCGCAGCTCTACCACTTGAGCTATCATGACTTCGATCCACTCGGACACGAACTTCCCATGTCAATACACTTTTCAAATGTTTCCTCCTTTTTGCGATTTTTCAAATGTCGTGTAATCACGATTCGATTCTCGGCGACGTATGAAGTGGCCACAGGAGCTGTTGGTGTAGTTATACTTCGTTTTACCTATTAAATTCATTATATTTAGTGGTCTATCGACCAAATTTCTTCATTCAATTAATTAATCTATTTATATAAGGATTTGGTTGAAATGAAAAAGCTAGTGCTACGAGCGGGATTCGAACCTACTACCTTCGGAACAATACATTTGCTCTACCACTTGAGCTATCGAGAGTTCGATCCACTCGGACACTAACCTCCCATCTCAACCTTCAGCCTTTATATTACTTTCTTTCTTCTTTCGGCATATTTCGAAACACTACATTTTTAAACCTACAACGTTATTTTTTTTTTTAATCTTGTCAGTGTTCAGAAAAAATAGAAACCAAACATAGACTGGCTGACATATCCCAAATTCCAAACTTTTCTAATTTCGAAGTGTTTTAAAATATTTCTGTTCAATTTAAATATAGTCTCATCGAACAGATTTTTCTTTCTTTTCCTACTCGAGTAAAAAAAAATACCAGTAGCAAAGTTAGTCGTGGATTGACAAGACCGACAGGACCGAGAACTCATCAATCACGAGGACTCTCAACGGGGCGGAAGCTTACGAATCCCATTCTCCAGAGGAGGGGCACACACCGCTCAAAATGTGGCAGCGGACGAAAGTGACACGATCAACGCTAATTGCTTAAACCTTTGACCGATCCTGTTTTACTCTACTTTGCCAATATGAAATTAAAACGTCCGGTCGGTATTGACACCAAGTCCTTGGGTCAATTTTACTTTTCTTGATCAAAAAGGAACATTTGATACAGTGAAAACAAAGGAATACAAGGAAATATCTTGTAATGAAAGAAATGATAAAACTCACTATTTGCTGTTGTATTAAATTAATATATTACGTACGTGGTTCTTCACTTCTTTTCCATTCTCTCACCTTCTCTCTCTTTCTCCCTCTCCCACAAGATTTTTTGATTGCACCGCGCGTACTTTTATCATTGTGTTCATTACTATTAGAACATTTAGTATTATTGAAGCACAAATATTTACATTCGTTAAAACGTCGTTCTTTTGCTCATGTCTCCGCTTTTCTCACGTTATTTTTATTTGCTTGTCATTTCCTATCTTCCACTTTCTTTCTTTCTTTTGTTCTCTCTCTCTCTCTCTTCGAAATTCCAATTCATAGAATTAAAACATGCTCCAACTCTTTCTTAATTACCAGCATAAAGCTGTTTAATAATGCTCCAAATAGTATTTCCTCTGAGAGCAGTTTTCGTACCTTCAATTCACTTCAAAAGAAAAAATGTAAAACATCTGATGGAAAAAATTTAAAACCATCATAAAATCATAAATTAATTAATATTATGTTTTGTATTATGTGTTTTTAACTATAATAACTATAACAATAACTGATTATTTGGAGATCGTGAGATGCGGTGTGGTGTGACAGTTTTGGAAAAATATTTTCTTTAACGTGCCAACGTTTCGATCTTTAAATTCAATAATTTCGTGGTCCGCTTGACCAATTAATGTATTACAATGAATTAAGGTTTTTAGTTGAGATAAAAAAGTTACACGACATTTGAAAAATGGCAGAAAGGAGGGAAAATTCGAAAGGTGAGGTTGAGATGGGAAGTTGGTGTCAGAGTGGATCGAGGTCACGATAGCTCAAATGGGAGAGCAGCGGCGTATCTATCCGAAGATCGTGGGTTCGAATCCCGCTCGTGCCATTGACTTTTTTATCTCAACTAAAAACCTTAATTAATTGTTTCGATCTTTATGGAAATCATCTTCAGGGCTCAAAGTGTTTGTTTTCTGTGTAATTGTGCCATTCTTGTGTGTCGTGTTGGGCACTCTCAACATCTCATATGATTATCTACAAAGCGTAGTACAGCCATGGATCACAATCCGTCTGCCGGAGGTTGTTGTTAAGAGAAAAAGAATAAAACAAAAAATAAGGAAGAAATAATAATTAAGAGATAAGGATTAAAAGCGAGGTTTTAACATTATTCGTTATATGCTAACACACAGACAAAAAATGTTGAACCTGATAGTAAAAATACTTATAATATAAAACAAACAAAGGGGAAAAATCTTAATTGTAAAGTGAAAAAAAAAATAGGCAATAATAAAATCATATAATATATCAAGGAAATTGGAGTGAATTGGAGGGGTCAAAAATTGAATTCGAAAATTAGGTATAATCTATATATCCAGACATGGCGCACTTACTGAGTGAGCGCCTGTGCATCTAAGCCATCCAACAGTGTTTACAGTGTTTCTAGAGGGTGACAGATACCATGTGCTACAACCTAATCTCGCCCATTATTGTACATTCAGCCATAAAATTCAATGTTGTTTCCACAGATTGAGAATTGCAAGGAGCACATAACCTCGCCTTGCCCCTCAATCAAAGTGCACAGTTCAAGTTAAGGGCCTCGCAACGGGTTTCTAATAGCCATGTTAAATTTGATCAACTAAGGGAATCTCTGGTGATTAAGAACGGTGTGGGGATGAGTCATGTCTTTTAAATATGAAAAAGTTAAGGGAGGACTGAGCCCGGAGTAAGTAATCGTCCCGATGTAGTTTCTTGAATCAGGAGAGCAGCACTGAGAAAAGAGCTTGCCAATCAGATGAGACAGGTAACTTTAAATCTTTGAAAGAGCCATTGGGCATACCAGGCGGTCTTATTCCTAATAACTTCGATCGCAGTTATTTTAGCCAAATTTATGTAAGGGGAAATAAATGAGAAATGAAGTTTTAAGGTATATCATTTAAGGTATATTTTAAGGTAAATCAGGTCTGGACATTTCTAAATAAATCATGTAGTTTGGTGTAGGGTTAGGAAGAGCAAATAACTTAGGAATAAAAAAATCTTTGAAATTTGTCGATTTTTTCATATTATTTGTAGCCCCATATCTGGCAACCGTAATAGATGATTGAACGACATACCGAGTTGAATACATTAAATTTCACGTGGATCGGACCCACTTCCTGTTTCATCAATGGAGCCCAGGTTTTACGGATAGGTACTTCATGTATATACTTTTGTGTTTTCTACATTCTAAAAGCTGAACAATTCTGAAAATATTTGGGTAATATTGAACAGTGGAACATTTGGAAATGAGCATTGATGCATGGTGAACGATTTTTCTGTCCTTGCCCATTTTATTTGTTGAAAATCTTTCTTGATGAAATAATACGTTCTAGACTAAGGTGGAACCGTACATTGTTCAAATACGAATAACCTGGATGATTGTCGAGTGAAACTTTAAAAGCAAATAACAAGGATTGTTCCTGCGGTTCGACATAACGAAATTCCTTAAAAACAAATGTCAGTTTGTGGAAAAGGACGAGGGGCCAGGCGAAAGGGGAGTCGGAAAAAAGTAACAGACCGCAGATTAAAAACAATCGAATCGGAGCGAGGGCCCTTCCAAGGTTTAATACTTTCTGTTATGAGACTCCATTCCGCTACATTACCCTCTACTTGTTCTACAGCGCCCTTCCTCCCTCGCGCCCTCACACCCCCGGCCGGCAACCGGGCCGGCACTCATAAGAAAGAACTACCACCTTACAAGGGTTTCTTCAGTCTCACTCATCCCCAGTCTCCTTTCTCCTTTTTTCCTACAAGAAGGGGAAAGTGGAAAAAGGGGAAACGGGGAGCGAATCGAGACCGGATGAAAAACCGACGAAACCAGTTGGAGACGGATATTTTAAGATATATAGTTTTTAACACATTTATAAAAATTGTTTATAAGATATTTTAAATTTCTTGATAGTGTTAGATGGCTGATTGAAAACAGCTTCACAGAAATCAAGAAAAACGTAAAAAGTCCGTCATCACCTAAAAAGCTCAATAGCTTTTTCTTTGCATTATCAAGAAAAACATACCAAACATTCACGATAATAAATACATTCATTCTCAATATGCACAACAGAAACGCAATGCAATATATATCAGCACAATATAGTCGATCGTATAAGATCGAAGGGTAATTATTGATTAATGAATATTCGCCTTTCAGCTCTTTTATAGTAAACATTTACGTTAATAAATAAATTCACCTTTAGTATATAGAAAAGGGAACAAGATGATATACACATCAATCAATACTGTATAAAATAAAGAAGACCTTTTTTCCTTTAAAAATTAAAGCAGGTGACTCAGCGAATCGCTGCTGTGCACAACCATAATCCTCATATCGGTGATAATCCTACTCGCACTCTATAAGGAGCCAAAACACCCTCCTTCCATTATATGGTACAGTCGAGCAACGTTTCTCATCATGCCGAAAACATTCTCGGGCCTTTGCCCAAATGTAAATTGTCTGTGTTCATACTCCCACGGCTTGATCCTAATCCGGTGACGATGGATTAAAATTTAATGGTAAATGGTATCTAATCAAAAACGAAGCTCAGTAGCAAGCAATTCCTTCGCAGAAAACAAGAAAAACCAAAAGTTCAATTGACGTATTTATCAAGTAACAAAATCCCAATAGCTTTTCGGTTTGAGCACTATCAAGAAAACCATAATAAAGGAAAATCTCACACCAACATTCATCGTAATAAATACTTTCATTCCCAATTTACACAATAGGAAACATAATGCAAGATATCTAGCAATACTACATTTATTGTATAAAATCGTTGGAATAATCAAAATTCCACTATCAGATCTCTCACATTACGTTCAGTATATTCACGGTAATAACTATCACTGCCAATATACAACAAGGGAACAAAACTACATACGTATGAACTAATAATATATATAATAACAATGCCACGTTTCCTTCAAAGGCCAAAAAACGGACCCAACGTCTCACTGCCGTATTCAAGCAAAATTCTCTTGCCGGTGACATTCCACCTCGCTCACTATAAAGAGCCAAGGCACGCTTTGTTCAAAAGTCCCTGTTCAAATTCGCATGACCTACTCCTAATCCGGTGATGATGATTTCTGGTCTATGATTTAGATCGTGCGGGAGCTATTTGTCGACCGTCCTCTTGATATGTATTCATTTCCTTGCTGGTTTTATATATTAAATGTAAAATTTCTCAAAGCACAACTGCAATTTCATTTCATATAAACGAAAACCGATAACAATACGAAAGTATACTAAAAAAAAGTATACAAATCTACATTTAAATAAAGATTCTCTTTAAATAAATAATAAACAATATTAAAATGTTTAATCTTTATGTAAGGTTTTGGTTGAAATAAAAAAGCTAGTGCCACGAGCGGGATTCGAACCCACGACCTTCGTAATAAATACGCCGCTGCTCTACCACTTGAGCTATCGTAATGAAGGGTTCGAATCCCGCTCATGAAAATGACTTTTTTATCTCAGCCAATACCTTATATAAAGATTAATTAATTGAAAGAAGCTATTTGTTCATTCAGACCTCGCAATATAATGGATTAAAATGTTTATACAATTCCATTTTCCTTCCCTGCGTATTTTCTTTACTTTTATAACAAAAGTTTGTGTTGAAACGTTAAACTTTTCCAAAACATACACTCTTCAGATATCAAACCATGCGATCTATTTATTATTTTTTCCTATGCATTTCGACGCGTTCCACAGGTCCGTTATCAGGAATTTTAGAAGCTAGAATGATCCTCATTCAAGAGCATGATTCTATAAACATTGGTGTGATTCTAGCTTCTAATACTGACGAGGGACGTATGGAACAGGATGAAATGCCTAGGCAAAATTAATAAATATATCACAAGTCTAATGGTTGGCGAATGTATATTTTTAAACCCGTTCACTGCAGATGAATACTGGCGTCTTGAGTAGTTGTCTCACCTGGCTTCTGATGCCATGGTGGTGTCAGTCTCTCAGTTTACTCAGACACTGTCAGCCTGGCAAACAAGCCGAACTAAATAAGTTTCACAGCCAACATTTTAATATCAATTGTCGTTGTACAGTTATTAACAGCTCATTCATTTTGTCCATTGGACCGAATATAGGCAACACGAAACACACATCTACTTTGCTGGTTTTCACTTTTTCATGTTTTCATCGTTCTCTTTCAACGTTTTTTTCGTACAAAATTATTGGAATCTTCCTTGCCTCATACTAAAAAAATCTTCCAATTTAATCCTTCTACATTGACCCCTTGATATTCGAAAAAAGAAGAACCCGAAATCATTGGCAACGCACTATATCAATCAACGACAAACAAAATTACAACAAACTTTTCAATAAATAAAAATAAAAAAAATAGAACAATTCAATCTATAATCATACGAAAACATTTGAAAAGTTCGTCAGCATAGGATAGTAGTTTTTCCCTCAACGTAGCCTTCCAACTCCTCCCAGGATTGTAGATGGAACTTGGTACTTTTCCGATACAGAAAAATCAAAAAATTTGCGTAACGTTTCTCCGCGATATACAATCTCATGCTGTGATTTATATGAAATAAAAACAGACAAATATGCACATATATATGTAAATATACTTGGTAAAAAATACAATTTAAAACTGAAAGTATGCGAAAACTACCATGAGAAAGAATAAGGAAACCTCAAATTAAAGCACATAATTGTACTGAAAAGAGAAACAGTGACAAGAGAAACATCACATGGCGAATATTTAAAAAAACGCTTTAGAAAAAGGAAAATTTAAAAAAATCCGTCGTTTCATCCATCAATACCCAGATCTGTCCATTTTCGATGAAGTCTCTGATTTTATGGAGTGTTTCATTGTATATAAGAACCAGGTGAAATTTCCTGAGGGTACTTTTGTGGGGAATGGTTTTCCCTGTGCATTTCTAAAAAAAACCCTTGAATTCAGTGTGGCTTAGTTATGGTATGTCATCTCTAACTAAAGCACGACATAAATCAGTATCGAAACCGCACTTTCCAGACCCAGCACTTGTGGCAGCTTGTGTCATAAAACTATGTGGAAACTCTGACTTCCTACCTTTGGATTCCTTGTATTTTGCTGTCTTTATGTGCTGTGTTACCAAATAACGTGTATCTGTTGATACAGGTTTATCACAACATACACTGTATAGGACGTCTCCATCTCCCTTAAAAGTCTCAGTTGAAAACTCTCGCACGTAATTTTGAACAAGATCTTTCGTCTTTGCGGTTGCTTTCTGCATTTTAGGAGTAGTCAGTTCACAACTCACAAATAACGTTTGACGTTGGAAAATGTATGAGAGACTGGGTAAAGCTGAGTAGTATGATGGTAGGGAAAGAAGAAAACTGAAGTCGTAATATTTCCGTGATTCCAATTAAACTATTTCAAGAGAACATTTACAGTGGTACAAACACTATTCCTTTCCACATTAAAAACAAGAGAAGCAAAGCCTACCGAATGTTCGCGTAAAGCCAGAAACACACTTACCCGATGCTATGCCACGCTAACCTACCCGGCGCTCTGCGATCCCCTCTGTCCAGATTTTCGTCGGGTTGCATCGAGTAGAGTCGAAGACAAAAGAACCGGACACTCATATTTTTATTCAAACTATATGTATTATTTTCGTTATATTAATTACAACATACTTATTTTAATATAAACCAAATTAACTGTGATTAAAAATTAATTAGTTTTTATTTAAAAAATTAATTTTAATGGTTTGGTAGAAAATTAATCAAAACACCGGAATAGGATTTTTTGATATAATGAATTTAACTTTGCTCATAAAATTTAATTAACAATTTATTTCATAGTTTTGCTTGTAAAATTACACCATTTTGTAATGTCGGGTAACATCAGAACAGGACACTCATATTTTTTGTAGTTTATTTCAAACGAAGTAATTTTGCCGTTAGGGGACCGCGGTAGCCGAGTGGTTAGTATGAGAGACTCTCACGCCGCGGTCGTGGGTTCGATTCCCACCGTCGCCTCTGGCCCTTTTTTCCCGATAACCCCCAATTTGAACACACAAAGAATTCGTACCATGGCTAATATGCAAGATCATAAGGCCAATAGAAAAAAAAAATTACAACATGTTATTTTAATGTAAACCAAATTAAACGAGATAAAAAATGTTTTTATAAACATTGTTTAATTATGATGGTTAGGAGTAACTTTATTTAAAACAATTAAGTTTAACAAACAATTTATTAAATGGTTGTGCTCATAAAATTTAACTAACAATTTATTACAAGGTTTTGCTCAAAATAGTGCATTAAGAACAAAAGATGCGTTGCGATTGTAATAGTGATTATTGTGATAAACGCTGTGGACTGTACGCGACGTGTGCTTGCGCCGGATAGATGTGCACACCCCACCAAAACGTGGCAAGGCGTCGGGTAGCGTCGCATGATGTAGCATCGGGTAAGTGTGTTCCTGGCTTAAAGCGGTGGAGCAGCAACTGAACAAACACAAACTCGTTCATTATTTGGAAACGGAAAATTTTTTTTGCCTGCTCAAAAATATTAAAATTTGACGTGCCAAATTTCGATTTGACAGATATGTAAAAAAATATGCAATTATAACCCACTTATGCAAAAATATGAATTTATGGCAGTATATGCACAATTATGAGAAATAATTATAGCTTAAATTGATTCCAAATGCTTCAAAACATACACAGTTTGTTAATACTGGGTGTTTTTAGTTAACCTGGAAAAATATGCAAATCCATATATTTCACAGCCCTACTCTTGACATAGTGAATAACTTCACTAGTTTTCGTGGTCCGCTTGACCAATTAATATCTTTCAATTAATTAAGATTTTTAGTTGAGATAAAAAAGTCAGTGTCACGAGCGGGATTCGAACCCACGACCTTCGGCTAGATACGCCGCTATTCTACCGAAGGTCGTGGGTTCGAATCCCGCTTGTGACACTGACTTATTTATCTCAACTTTTAAAAAATGGAATAAAATTATATCCGATTCACTTATATTATTTATATCTCATTTATTATCAATTTGATGATAGCTGAAGTTCTTCAAGAATTTTCTAAAAAATGCTGTCGTATTTTTCACTTCTTTATTTAATGCAATATTGAGAACTGCACACTGTCCCATGCAATCGGATCTGCTGACCGCGAGTCTGACGCCTTAACCACCCGTCCACATATATTTATGATATGTCATTAAGCAAACGATGAGGGTTGATTTTGCCCCATTTTTTAAAAATAATAACAACGTTTAAGCGTAGATGTAACATTGTTTGCGTTTAAAGCGAGGGCGTACAAAATCTGCCCGGCATATCTGTAAGTATGATTGGCGGCCCCCTTGAACAGACGGGAGCTATTATATGCGCATCAGGCCGTTATGTATTCCGTTCGCCTTACCCACGGGCCCACCTAATGGAAACCGTTCCGACTCCAAACTGAATTCATAAAAGCGTATGCGAATAAAAACAAAAAAAAGTACAGCGGCGTGTTGTTCGGGGGCGGGAGGGAACGGGAAAGCTAAAAGGCAAAAAAAAAAAAAATAGCCCCAGGGGCGAAGGATTCAGGTCACATCTGTACATGATCCCGATTTAAAAATAGAGAGCATAACCTTATATCCGGTACGTGGTCGATGCTATGGCCCGATGGACGGTCCCGATGCTTTACCGGTTTGCGATGAATCGCACGTCCGAGCGCTAACAACCGGGTTTTCCCTCTCTTGTGAATACTTATGGCCAGTAATGAAGTCAAGTGGACTTTGATGCTTCGTGTCGCCTATCTTCAACGTATTGAATTGCCCCAATACTACTTGACAAGTCCTACGACTTGCAACATTCCTTTATTTCTCCCTGCATAAACTGTACTAACGTTCATATACTACCTTTTGGTGATAAACCAAATTATCACTGTCAAATAATTTAGCTATCAATTATCAGTTTGAGATAATTGTGACGAAAGAAACTTTTCGCCTCACAATCTCTAGTTCGTTATGTCATCACGCCGATTTTTCTCTGTTTTTTGGGCGTTTCGCCATACGATGATGTAGTAAAGACTAAACGAGTCGTACAGACCAAAATAGCAAGGATAGGCAGGCCAAAACCAGGTACAAGTTCATCAACCATTAAAAACGGTTTTATTTTATACTTTACGGTTTGCAAAATATATGATACGGAAATTTATAGAACATTATGGTCATAAAAATTGTTGTGAAGTGCGCCAGGAGATCGATCGGCTTTCTCGCATCATCATAGTCCGTCCTTTCTTGCTAGTTTAACCGTTCGCGTATTTGCATTTTCTCAGTTTTTCACAAGTCACTGTCAGCGAGGAAAGGAAGAAAAAGTCAATAGGTATCTTAAGTCTTATTCCGTTTTATATTTCCGTGAGTGGTGAATTGGACATTTTCCATGATTCAAAAGTCATTGTCAGCGAGGAAAGGTAAAGCAAAATTATCAGCAACGACCAAATTATTTACTCAAATTACCAAACTACTGAATATATCGAAAAGCCCAAACGCCTTTTACAGGCCAAAATATTGAAAAATAACGCGCTCGAACAATACTTACTCATGATCTGTAAAAGTCAATCTTTTCTCGCATGAATGGAATAGATGCCTTACAAGGGTGCATCTTAAGTCTTTTCTGTTTTATATTTCCGTGAGTGGTGAATTGGAGATTTTCCTGATTAGAAGGAATTAATTGGGTCAGAACTTAAGTAGTTCATCTATTATTATTAATTAAATATTTAAGAAGAATAACCACACAATTCAATAGTAAACAAGAATCTAAATTGTGACATTTCTCCATGTCGTCTGCAAGGTGATGTACTTAGTGTCGTACCGATCATTTTCCTATGCCTAGCATCCGTGGCTGTGTCTTTTACGCGCTTTGCAGTTTCCAGTGGTAGGTTCGTCTCACACAATTACAAAATTTTACAAAAACTATTCAAAGATACGGATAAAGGTGAAACGAGTCTTAACGACCAAAGCAAGGAAAGGCAGTGCAAAATGAATACTCAGACTCATCACTATGCAGCAAAATATATTTCTGTTTCTTGTGCGATCAACCAGCTTTTACTACGATGTTGATAAGGATTCGGGTTGTGGTCTTCAAAACATACAATGGTATTATATCAATACCCCCAAGCTTTCGACAATTTGTATTGCCTTCTTCAGCCTACATAGACATAGGAACACAGGTAGGTAGTTATAAATTACTTTGTCAATTTGTTGCTACTTACAGATACAAAGTCACAACTTGTTATACAAATGCGTCATATATATATATTTATTCATATAATTATTTATATATATTTTTACTTTCTAGTATGGTCTGCTGCATGATAACCTGTCCATTGGTCGTTGCCGATCATTTTGCTCTGCCTATCCACACTTCCTGTGTCTTTTTTGCGTTCCGATACTCCAAAAAGGAAGTAATAAAGCATTAATAACTGTAAACATTTAGGATTAGCTGAATATTTACTTAATTATTTGTATGGGTACATTCTGTTGCATTTATGTCAACAAACACCATCGAAATGATCGTCTTGATAGCAAGAATCTATAATGTGTATATAAATAGCAAAAGACTAAACATAAAGTTGGACATACGGGTTCCGTCAAAACCAGAGATATTGAGCGGAGACCAAGATAATGCGAGACGGTCCAGCATTTTCTGAATTCGCCATAATTTTTATTACCATAATGTTCTATATGTCAGTAAGACGCTCTTAGGCTTTACGACATCTTCAATGCACGTTTTGAATAATTGCACTTTTGTAACACAGATCCACTACAGATGGCGAAATGCCAAAAAAAGACAATGTAGGTAGGCAAAATATAAGCATGGTAGCACACACAATAAACCGGACGTACCCTTGTGATACACTAGTTCCAACTAGACAAACGCAAAAACAATAAACCTGTAGCTTTATCTTTTTCGTTCGTTTTGTCTCTAAGTCGCATTTGGGCTTTTTAAAATCTTCACTGGTGGGCTCTATACTGCCCAAACCTATAAAAAAGATAGATTTAGCGAAACGCAAATAATAAAAATGTAAAATATTGTTAGGTATTGGTTGAAATAAAAAAGTCAGTGTCACGAGCGAGATTCGAACCCACGACCTTCGGCTAAATCCGCCGCTGCTCCACCACTTGAGCTTTATTGCAACCAATACCTTACATAAAGATTAATTAATTGAAAGAAGTTATTTGGTCAATGTGTTCCACGAAATCTAATAGATTTAATAAAATATTGTGTTCACCTACCACTGCGACTTAAAGGCCAAAATAACCAGTAAAAAAACGAAGGTATTGCAAGAATCCCTATATTATAATAATCTTTAATCGTTATAGAACATGTGGAAATAAGATTAAAACTAAATAAATATACTATAACATATTTTTTAAATTTGAAAACTACTGATATTTCTTCTTCTATCGATATTGCTGTAATCGTTATATTACTAATATTATTACTACTACTAATTACTATTCGTTATTTTTTACTGCTGCTTCTGTTTCTACTTATTTTTTAATATCCATATATAACTCTATATCGTTTATCATTATGACTTATTACTAAGGGAAAGTAACTTTTCAGATATAAAAAGTAAAGCTTATCGTATATTTTACTGTTGTGTCTGTTTGGGTGTAAATTAATGTTCGTGTTCGTCCAAAAACCCATACAGTTCAAACGGAACACAAATGTTCAGCGATTAAACGAAGAATTGTATAAAAGGTTTGATAAATTTTGGTTGGTATAAGTGAAATTTTAAATAAAAGCCCCACGGAGATGATTCAGGTCTGGCTCAGGTAAGGGAGTCGAGGAGGGGCTGGAAACTAGCTGACAAATGATTCCGGCCGGTCTAATCACAAGGGCAAAGATACAAAAATTAGAAAAAAGGACATGAAAGAAGTTGCATCGGGACCGGGCAGGAAGAACAAATGGTAATAATGACGAGGTTGGAGATGGAGATTAATACGATCCGGCAGGGATGAGGAGAACAGTCCCAGCGACTAATAACATGATGAGGAGGCGGATTCATCGGCGCCGGCAAGTATCAATAACCGTCAAGATCATCTTTTATGCCATGTTCAAAAGTAGAAAAAAAACACTAAACAATGGATAATTGTAATTAGAACTTTGGTGATGATAAGTTTGGGTATAAAAATAATAAATGAAAAGTCCCAATTTACTCCTGCTTATAAAAAAAGCATGGGTGTTAAAATTGTTTACAGCTTGGAGGTCTAAACAATTTGCGTTTATGCCTTCGGATTAAAGTGAAAACTATGATATAGTTACAATTTAATTAATAAGTAATGAATTAATCTGTTCCACCTCGGAATTCGCACTAATGAGCCAGCTAAGTTTATTAATGGTCAGCAATGTAACGGCTATTAGCTAATTAGCCTCTACCGTAATATTAACGATGTTAAAAGAGGATTCCACCGAAAAGGGAGGGGGAAGGGCTTATTAAGTTTCTATTAATAAATTTTCCATTGTACTTGATGGTTTGTCGGTCGTTTTTATACAATTATGACGTCGAATACAACCCCCTTCCCCACAGCGACGGAGCCGAGCGTTTACCGACAAAATATTTATATTCCGTTGCCCCTTCCATCTCCGGGAAGATATTAATAGTCGGGATGTCAAGGGGACGGCCAGGATTTTGAAAAATGTTCCATCTTTTCCCGGTCGTGACATGTCATGCTGGATAGGGTCAGGGAGGGAGTCTGAGGACTCTCCCTAATAGTATCTACATTAGCAACGTTGGATTGCCGGGTTTTTGTGTTTTAAGCATGAGAATTTCATGAATTGAAACAGGCTCTGAGGAATTTGGGATGAATGAAATTGACCATTGTCAACTTTGTCGCTTATGTAAAACCCCCAACATGTACACTGTTAGCCCATATTCGCAACATATCATAAGCCCATCAAGTATTAAATAGTATCGATTCAAAGATGAAAAACAACGGATTTTAATGGCCGAAAATCAATAATAGCAGTAAATATCGATTAAACCGTAAACAAAAACTTGTTTTGAATATTCATCATTATTTTTAATGTATCCAAATGAGCACAAAATGTTAGGAAATAAAAACACGATATTCTGCATGTATTTGGGATTATTTTTAACATCAAAAATGCAAAATCATGGACTGGAAGTCAGTTTGAAAAAATATGTACCGGAAAAACTGCGAAGACTTGAACAGGAATGTATTGTTCAGGGCCTTTTAGATAAAAATTAAATTAAAGTTTACTTTATTTTTGTTAAATATCATGCACCAGACGAGAGATCTAGATCCTCATGATCTTCACAAACTTCCTCCAGTTTGCTCTTCGTCTAATTGTAGCAACTGAACAACAATGACCTGGCGTGTTGAGATATGTTCTGTGAAACAACAACCCGTTCAAGACAGTGTCTGGTCAGTGATGGGCCGGCTGAAAGCTGACTTACAAAAAAGAGAACAAGTCAGAAGAAATGCGCAATTCTTGTGCGAACTAGAGTCGTCATTTCGACCTTTAAGAATTTGCGATCGTGACGGAGAACAAGTGAGAAACAAATGAGGATGAGGAACCGCCTTTCGCGAAATTCCGTCACGATTGCTGTCCTAGCTGTCCAGAGGATGAGAGTCTGTCTTCCTGGGAGGAGAAAACAATGCAGCAACGATTGTCATGGAGATTTGGTTCAGTCCGTCACTAATGATGGCCGAGCTGTCATGAGAGAAGGGAAAGTGACAGACCGTATATCTTCCAGACAGGTGGAACCGCCTTTCGCAACAGCATCCACGGCTTGATTTATTCATTTGTAAAGTCTTTATGTATGGCTTGACACGGGTTGATTTATAAAATACTTGCGGAGGTGTTTTGTCCGAAGAAGTGACAGGAGATCTCCAGGTGCTTAAGACCACTGTATAAACATGAAAATATAGGATTTAGAAAAGGAAACAAAGAAATAAGAGGCGCTCTCGAAACGTCGAAATGGATACTCGGTCAGAATAGAGCATTCAACCATTAAAAGGAAAGCATCCTTTTCTACCCGTTCGTGGCTTCGATGCCCAAACTATTTGGTTATCTACAGAGGTAAATGTAAGTGTAGTGAAAATCTGGGTAAAAACCGAACATGAATGTTAGTAAATCGAGAACGTTCATGTTTTATTACCTTCCAGACATACCTGATGTGCATGTTAAAAGTGTATAAATGTAAAAGTGTACGGTCACAACACTAACTCTAATGCCCTCTACACCACTTACCTTTGCAGCACTGAGTGAAAAAGATTAAGGGTCTGAATGTAAAAGGGGGGTTGGTCTCAGACCATCATCGATTCGCCGAGACGAGGAGGGTTCTTGGCATGAGAACATGTAGAGAGAGTTAGGATGGATCGAGAATTTAATGTGAAAGTGTGAAATGGGAACGACCAATGTCCAAAGTGGTTGCAGTAAAGTTTTGTATACAGTTGGCTCTAGACATGCCGAATGCCAAGCAAAGGTTTGCCGAACCCCGACTCGTGGGGGCAGGTACTCGGTTATTTGCCGAGCAACAATATTCGGTGCTCACCTTGCTCGGCTAATTGTCGGTTTTCAAAGTGCACGAATATTCGTGAAGTAGCCAAACTGAAAGCATCCACACATTCTGGAATTAACTGTACTGTACGTAAATCAGATGAAATCATCAATCAACAGAACAATATAGCGTTATTTCTGTTGGATAGGGATGGTTTGACCCAACTTTGCAATCTTGGAGTTCCTCGATTTGAACCAAAAATTTGGAACGCTTCTCTTCCGAATTACAAAGGTTTTCGATGCCTGGAATTGGATCGAAGTATATACTTCTATTTACTTATTCAACAATAAGCGATTCCTAACTGGTATAGATGTCTTAATGAATGAACAACAATGTTATTGGTTGTGTAAGAATGGATTGGCCCAACATAACAGTCATGGAGTTCTTTGATCAGGCTGAATCAATAATTTGGAACGCTTCCCTTCCGAATTACAAAAATCGTAAAGAGTTTTTCGATGCATGGAAACGGACCGAAAATAAGATGGGGCAACAATACTCTGTGACTGAATTTGTAGGCCCTACACAACACAGTCCCCGCAGCTTCACATTTCCCCATCAAGATTAGTAAGTTGAGCATGTTTTGAGCCACTTTAAGGTTAGTGTTGACGGTCAAGACGAATTTCAGTCCTAAAAATATTCCTACTTTTCCAAGTGGTCTGTTAAGTTGTTGTATTTTAAGTTGTGTGTGGGGATTCCAGGGCAGCTATCTATATATGACTATACAAGACTTGAATGGAAGGTGGTATCTCTTTGCTGTTAATGTACAGTGGAGGACAAGTAAGTTTTTTTCATTGTGGAGGTACATTTTTCAGGTAGGTTGGAATTCGAGATAGCGAGAGAGAGTCCGCGTAGATAGATGATAGTATTAGGGTGTACAGGCATGTCAGTAGTAGAAATGATATAAAGGTTGTCGCCAAGAATGCTGTCTTGTATTACGCCAGCTTGTATATGTCTTATTTCCGAGAACTCGTTCCTAGACTGAGACCTCATCTGAAGTAGCGGTCGGTTAGATACTTCTTCACAGACACTTCACGATGAGAAAATTTCGTTACAGCTGAATTTAAATTGTATTTTTGTTTTTAATTTATGTTAGTCTGTTTGGTCTCGTTGCCAAGGGGATGGTTACGAACGTTTACGCTTCCCGTTGCTATGGGAACCAAATGTTTACGCTTTCGGTTGCTATGAGCACCAGTGTTTACAGATCGCTACGGCGATTTTTTTTTTGTATTTTTCATTACTATGGAAACGACCCTTCCTTTTGCCAAGTGTCTGGTCCAGTAGCGTCTCAACCGCCAAGAAGACATAGAGTCTATGTAGAAATGGAAATAAACATCACAACATAAAAGATAAAATTAAGTTTCTTTAAAGTTAGATGTTACAGGCAATAATATTTTGTATAAGTTGTTTGTATTGTGAATCCGATAGTTTAAGTTCAGGTCAACAACACGGACGTTATTATTATTATTATTCGTCCGCCGCATTACAATCAATTGTGTTCTACGTTTTGAAACATAATGACCGCACGCATGACATCTTCCCGCACCGCAGCATAAATGGACCCAACTTCATCAGTCTTTCCCCCACAACCGCAACGCTACATCGCATCTATACATCAATAATACTCACAAGTGAACTTGTAGCTTAATTTAAATATATTCTTTGTACCTTCATTCTAACATAGTTTTTCTTTCTTTTCTTAATTCATTGAAGAGATTTGAATATCTTATTTTTCTTATAATATCTTTGTTATTTATATTACATAACATTTTATTTTGCATGTTATGGCCATTGCGCTATTGTAGAATATTTAATATACAGAAGCTCTAGATCCAATCAGGTAAGTGATTTGAATGGCAAAGTGTCGTAAAATAGATCTGGCAACACATATGGGAAAAAGATTACCTTCCACAAACGGACGAGGTCGCTGAATACCCAACAAAATTAGAAATCGGTAGGAAGAGTTTAAGATTGTGAAGCATGCCCGAGTGACAGACCTTATCAAAAGCTTGTGCTACATGTTCCTTTAATCCTTTAAGTTAATTTATAATCTACGAGATTAAATTCTGAATCATCATTTAGAATCTACTATAGTCTATATGAAAATATTATTTGTCCACATACGATAGAAGGGTGTGCCGGAGCATTGAACAAGCCGAAATACATCAGCCTGTTCTCCCGCGCACTCCCGAGATAGGGAAAGTGACTGTACCTCCCAGAGTATTGGGGCTTCCCTAGCGTAGAAACTTCCGGATCCGCCCCGGCAGCAATTTTGTTTTGCTAACCACACCCTAGATGAGCACCGCCTACGGTAAAAATCTCTTATCCAGCTCGAGGGATGCCATAGGCTTAGCCTAGGTGGTCCGATCCTTCGCTTCCCCAAGGGTACCACGCCGGTCATACGCACAACAACGTAAAGCATACTCCAGTCAGAGAAACCTATTCACTACCCGTTTCCGTTCGCTTACTCACGCATTCGAGGGACTATTCAGCATAATCATCGCGTCCTAACGTCTATACGCTGTCGTCCGGTCCACCATCTTCCGTGAGGCCGGGGGTAATAACGCTGGCCATACGCAAGCTTCACGAAGGTCACAAATAGAAGACAGCCTCTGTCTAAGTTCCCGCCAGGGGCGTCACCACGTGCCACCACGAAACCTTTCCCAGTTTAACTAGGGCTTATTTTGGAACTTTTCAGTTACCCCGTGGTACAGATGGCCATACACCCTCACCCGTCTATGCAGACAGGATCTCGTGCACTGGCCTTCGTGTGACTCTTTCTAAGGCACCCGCCGCCCATGCCGACCCTAGGCCGACACGAGTACAGCTTGTGCTTCCGAGAGGTTGCCACGCCCTCTGGGCTACACATTTATTTTGTGCCCGGATATACCCCCCTTGCAACCAAGGGTTGGGAGGGATGATAGGATAAAATGATGGAACCCGGATTGAGAAAAGGGCCGTAGATGAGAACTCGAGGTGAGCCGTTTCGAGGTCTAGAGCCTCAAATCACACTATACCATCCGTCGTCGCCGTAGTCCCACACTTAGTGGGCTACGGCTCCCAGGGTGGGTGAATATCAATGACAGCAGTTTTTCCCTCTAACTCTTTGTAACCATGTTGTAGTTCAGATGTTATGGTTAGTTGTTAATTGTACGTGTTTAGGCCTACTGCCGCCTTGTTAGTGCCCGCAAGTTATCACGTGAAATCAGGCTTACGATTTTATTCCGTACGGCCTCTGGGCAATCCCTCAAAAACAGAGAAAAGGTAAGAATTGTTTTATTATCATTATTTCTCGTTTCAGCCGCCTTTACGGCTGAACATATCTTCATGCGATAATAGTACGTTTCCTCAGTTTTGTGAAATTTATGGTATTATTTATCATAATATAGTTTTTAGTTATTATCTCATCAATTTCATGTTTGATAAGACGAGATGGCAAATCAGTGACTGCAGTTTTTTTCCCCTCTAGCCCTTTATAACAAACTTGTGGCTCTTGATTTATGTTATTGCAAGGTCCGTTTACATAAAGTTTTTATCAAGATAAGTCTCGGGAGGATTTGAAAAAAAAGCCCACCCCCTCTCGGGGGGGATGGACGGGAGTGAGAACTGTTAAATCTCAGGTTAGCGGGAAGAAGTCTTTAATATATTCCACCCAGTTAGATCTGGAGAGTTTGTAGTCTTTGGGGACCCACTTCTCCCTTTCATCCTGGCACCCCTCGCCCCGGTGCGATTCGCTTTCTTTTTATTTTCGAAATCCTCGACATGAGATTAATGACCCGAAAAACTTGAGGAACATAAAATGTTTTTATCATTTGCTACGTGGCCCCTCACAAGAGTTACATTCTCTCTTTCTTTTCGAAAGCGTTTTATTTTAATTTATGCATCCCGTTTCTTATCGTTAATACTCCTTTTTTGTTGAAAGAAGTAATAGAAGCAATTTAAGAACCAAAAAGACCCTGAGAAAACATGAAACATTAGTTTCCGTAGACATCAGTTACAAAATCATTATTAAATAACATAAGTGTGTATATTAGATTATTTATTCTGTTATAATATTTGTTGGCTTGATTTATGGAAGGATAAAACAGGATATGCTCACCAATTTGTTGATAGGTTGTAGTTATGTTTCTATACATCTTCTCACAAACATCGCCATCGCCATTTTTTTTTTTTTTTTTGAGAAAACTTGTTAGGAAAGAAAGAGATAGAGAAAATACTTCCAACAGATGAAAGGATATAGGTGTGTAAGAAAGAAAGAGTGTGTGTGACGAAAGGAAGAGAAAGAGAGGAGTATATAGATAGAGAAATAGATAGATAGATAGATTGATAGAAAGATAGATAGATAGATAGATAGATAGATAGATAGATAGATAGAGAGAGAGAGAGAGAGAAAGACAGAGTGAGAAAAAGAGAGAGAGAGAGAGTGAGAAAGAGAGAGACAGACAGAGAATAATTTATTCTGAAACGAGCGTCGAAGAAGTCTAGGAAATACTTCCAATAGAAGGAGAAAAAAGATGTGTGAGAAAGAGTGTGTGTGTTCTTTGCGTTTGTGTATGTTAAGGGAGAGAGATTGATTGATTGATATCGCTTTATTTAACTACGCAGCATTAGGTCTCTTGCACCTTTCCTACATCCAACGTGGATGGAGAGAGAGAGAGAGAGAGAGAGAGAGAGAGAGAGAGAGAGAGAGAGAGTGAGAGAGAGAGAAAGAGAGAGAGAGAGAGTGAGTGAGAGAGAGAATGAGAGAGAGAGAGAGAGAAAGAGAGAGCGAGAGAATGATATATTCTATGACTAGGATCAAAGGAAATACTTGTAACAGAAGAATGAATAAAGGTGTGTGTATATATCAGGAAAGAGAGAGAGTGAGAGAAGCGTGAACAGGTGAGGTATATAGATAGAGAGAGAGAGAGAGAGAGATATATATATATATATAGAGAGAGAGAGAGAGAGAGAGAGTGAGAGAGAGCTTTATTCTGGAACAAGACCGCGTTCTCTGTGCGCATGCGTGAACGAAAACCTCTTGTTGTGTGAAGTGTCAACTCGATGTTCAGTTTGGATAACCAGAAAATTACCAAACCCGTCGTGTCGTCTGCCTTAGACGAAATCCGCCATCGTGAAGGCACTTTATCTAACCGCCGCATGAATCGAAAAAGAGGCTACATATCCTATCGGCTGACGTCGACTAGACATCAGGTAACAATCTCGAGCTGATATGTTGTGCTCGAGATTACTCTTCTTATTATTGTTGTTGCCCGCCTGCCGGATTTGATAATTAAATTCTTCGCCAAGAAGTCAACTCAAATATTTTGGAACTTGAAAACTTTTGATTATTTATAAGATAATAAATTCATTTGTAAATCAAATTTAGTTCTAAAGAATATTGTTAAATTAGATTAAAGTGGCGGCATCTATTACTATAATTTGTAAAGACTTAATAAATGTTGAATCCGGAATTTTTGTTCATATTTAATAATTAAATGTATACCGCGGATCAGAAATAAATTAATGAATTTTGCAAAATTGTTCGGTCACTATACATTTTTCTAGGAAATAATTAAATTAAAAGAGGGAAAGAGAGAGAAAGAGAAAGAAAGCGAGGGAATGAAAGAGGTAGGAGTGTGCAAGCGATAGTCATAAAAAGTAATAGAGAGTATTCGAGGGAATAGAGGAAACTTCACCAATAATAGGAGTGCCCACTAGTGATTGAATTGATTGAAAAAATAGTTAGAGAGAGGAGGGAAATGAGAGGCAAAGAAAGAGAAAATGAGCGAGGAAAAGGTGGAATGTGGGAGTGTCACAGAGTAAGCAATAGTGATAAAAAGGAATAGAGCAAGGTTCACGGGAATAAGGGGACTTTACGGATGATAACAGTGACCACTAGTAATTATATTGATACAATAAACATGAAAGTATGAGGGGGCAAGAAAGTAAGAACGTGTCAAAGAAAAAATAAAGGAGATAAGAGCGAAATATAAAAAAGAGTGCAAATTTTTCTTATTTTTCACAAATTTAAAGCTTTGTTGTTTCTGGATGAGAGCTTGTAGAGTGTTTTGGCACACGTAGGCAACATGTGACTGTAAACTACCGAAGGTCCTCTTCGTCGAACTGATTAGAAGGGTTCTCGCACCTACGATAGCGCCGAGTTAAGTGATAATGACAGGGCTGGGACACGGAGAGAGATAAGCCCCGTTTCGATACCGAGATCTCTTCATCATTACTCATTTAGCCCTGGGCTCATCAGGGGAAGCTGAGGCGAGCTATCTTATCAGGGCCCCATGTATTCCTCGTTAAGTTATACCGCCCCCGACGGTTCCACGCTCGGTGTAATGTATGTCCCCCTACTTAGCGTATCCCTTATCACTCTCCGGCTCGCTCTCGCTCGGCCCACCCTCTTTCTCTTTTCCGAGCTAGACCAAAACACGCTCATTCGATAATTTCCAAGTGGGAGATTTTTATTTTTTATTCAGGTCCTGAGATGTGAAGAAGGCTTTGGTAATTTTAACATATTTCGTTAAAAAATGCCTACGCTTATACTCCATAAACACTTGGAATATTAATAATACACACTATACAAAGTAACCAAAATAATGGTTTAAATACCTCTTTATCCTATTTTCTAATCTGGCAAAAATTTGGATTAGCAAACACCAATTTCTTTTATAATATTATCAAGGTAGCAGAGTTAGACCTTCCATACACGGGGCGACTTGCGGTGGACACAACTTGAATGCGATGCGACTGCTATTCAACCTCGGCTAGACCTAAACGTGAGAGGATATATACACGGGTCGATTTTTGTTCTGTCTACTCTCACTACACAAACGGTTTTTTTAAAGGGGTATAATGAGTAGTTCATGAGATGAGGACATTATCATACTGGTAAAGTCAAATGAAAAGGAGGCGAAGAAAAGTATGTTGGGTTCTTTCTGAAATAAGCAGAGAGGGTGTAATTGTACAAATCAAGATGGTTTTCCCCTCCTGTACAAATTTTAAATTGGAGCCTCCATGTGTTTCTAACCCGAAGGACGCAACTAGCTCGACTTTTTCAGTGCAATCCAAGTTGCGTCTCAACCTTGTCGAAAACGGATCGACCCGTGAGTGGTTGCCTACCTAATTGCACAGGAAGTAGAGTTGTGACAAAAGTTGCGACGCAGTTGCATCGAGCGCGACTCGACCCGCGTATGGAGGCCCTTATTGACGCAAATTTTCTCAAGACTAGAGACCAGTATATTGTTTGGTTGCATTCCTGGATGTCGCTTCTACTGTTGATAGGTTTTGGGATCCAGGGATTCTCTATAACTTTCAATGCTTCCTACCTAAACCTTTTACTAGGAATCCAGTTTGGCTGACCGCTACAGCAGAGTGGGGTGCGTCAACAAGTACTCAGATATTAGACGAATATAAAGTAACTACTTCAAAGTTGGTTAGTTCTTACTCACGTTTTGTTGTTTTCCGATCCTGATTTCAAGTACTCCGGTACTCCAGCCCCGACAAGGAAGAAAGAGGACAGGTAGGTTTTTAGGATCAGGTAGTTGAGCAGAGAAGAACATTTACCTTGAAGAGAAGTCCTACGTGTGAGACTCCATCGAAAGCTTGAGCCACGACTAGAAATACACCAGGGCGACACTCCCCACGCTTAAGGCTGGGACAGACGACGTCTACCACTCGATGACCCAGTTGAATAGTGCTGAGAAGTAAACGGAAGCCAAATTGATGGTCTGGTATGTTTAGAAGGGGATATATACATTTAATGGAAATTTTCTCTAAAACTTGAGATAGAAATGAGATTAGTAGTACAACACAACTAAGAAATTCCGTAAGAAAGTAATTGTAAATTATGTCAAATATTATTTAGATGCATGTTTCAAATAAGAGATTGTGTTCTTTAACACTCGTTTTAATTTATCTGCCGCTTTTTCCGATACATTTATTATCGCATTCATTTCAATTAAGTTGGTAAACCCTGCTTTTTGATAAGTAGTCAACTTTGTCTTTAGGTTTTGAGAGGATGTTTCTATGTGAAAACGTACCTCTAAAAGCTGCTCCAAAACGTCGTTTAAGAATTTTACCTACTTTTTCTGATAGTTTTCCAATGTATAGTAAGCAACGAAAACCATTTTTGGTGGGATGGCTGAAATCGATATATTTTTATTAGTAGGGGTAGTCGTTTCCTTGAAACTCGATCTGTTTTTTGGGCAAATTTTAACACTTTACCTAATAAATAGTTTTCTTCTTTAGAACCATGTTTGTGAAGTGTGTAACCCTTGGGTAAAATGTAATTGGATTTGTTTGTTCTTTATGACTATTTTAAAGTGTACCGTTCTTCATATTTTTAATTTTTCTGTCCATGATAATTGTTTTTAACAATTCAATTAATTAAGGTAATTTTAAATTTGTGATTAATTGGTTTGTCAAATATTATTTAGATGCATGTTTAAAATAAGAGATAGTGTTCCTTAACACACGTTTTAATTTATCTGCCGCTTTTTCCGATATATTTATTATCGCAACCATTACAATTAAGTTGGTAAACTCCGCTTTTTGATACGTGGTCAACTTTGTCTTTAGGTTTTGAGAGGATGTGTAATCTCGATTAAGAATTTTACCTACTTTTTCTGATAGTTTTTCAATGTATGGTAAGCAACGAAAACCATTTTTGGTGGGATGGCCTAGCTCGATATATTTTTATATAATATTTTTATTAGTAGGAATAGTAGTTTCCTTGCAACTAGATCTGTTTTTTGTGCAAATTTTAACACTTTACTTAATGAATTGTTTTCTTCTTTAGAACCATGTTTGTGAAGTGTGTAACCCTTGGGTAAAATGTAATTGGATTTGTTTGTTCTTTATGACTATTTTAATGTGTACCGTTCTTCATGTTTTTAATTTTTCTGTCCATGATAATTGTTTTTAACAATAATAAATTTAACTTTCGCTGTAATCATAATCGAATTTAAATCAGACATTTTCGTCAATTATTTTCTATTGAAAGCAGTAAATCGTAAACAATGTATAAAACTGTTAATTTTACCTTTCCAAGAACCACTTTAGAGACATTTATGATAAAAAGGCGTTATCAACGATGAGACTCTTGTATAGTTCCCTTCCTCTTCACTGTCAGTATTATGAGACCACATAAACCATGTGATCCATATATTTTATCAATATCCTCCATTCTCATTATCTTTAGATTTATTTGTTATATTCAAAAACATTAAATAAACAATTTGTCGTGTAAATAGTAATATTGAGTTGAAGCCTTCGGTTAAGAAAGAAAAAAACTTAGTAGGTCAATTTCATTCAATATCGGATAATTCAAGATTATCTTAAAAAAACCGTCTTTCTTTTAATCGAAGAAAAAACTAATGTATATTAGAAAATTGTTCTTACAGGATTCGAGAATCGGGAAAAAACAAAGCTTTTGGAGACAATCCATCATTCGGGCCCCTTTTTATTAATGCTTCTCGACAATTAGACTTTTATTAATTCTCCGGGTAAATGAATCCTCGGATCCAATAAGAAGGGGATGAGAGTGACGACTCAAGCGTACCCTGCCACCCTTGTGAGAGGTGAGGGGGATGAGAGGACCCAATCCTACTCTCCATCCAGCTCTCACCCTTCGATAAAAAGAAAAGAACCGTAGTCTTTGAAACCACCCTCGCTTTTCTTTCCTTCAGCCCCTATTTTAAATACCTTTGTCAATTCTGTCATTAATACAGAGCGAGATAAAGGATAAAGGGTGGGGGTTATGGGGAATGAAGGGGAAGATAAAGTGGGCCCTTCCGCTAGCACCAGATTTATCCGCACATTTTCTTTTTTTTATGTACTTTGTCTTTAACTTCTTATATACTTTTAATTTATATTAAAACCACTATTGCATAAAACAACTCGAACAATTAAAACATCTATTTTATATAAAACATATATATTTTTGGGAGGGAGAGAGGGAGAGAGGGAGAGAGAGAGAGAGAGAGAGAGAGAGAGAGAGAGAGAGAGAGAGAGAGAGAGAGAGAGAGAGAGAGAGAGAGAGAGAGAGAGAGAGAGAGAGAGAGAGAGAGAGAGAGAGAGAGAGAGAGAGAGAGAGAGAGAGAGAGAGAGAGAGAGAGAGAGAGAGAGAGAGAGAGAGAGAGAGAGAGAGAGAGAGAGAGAGAGAGAGAGAGAGAGAGAGAGAGAGAGAGAGAGAGAGAGAGAGAGAGAGAGAGAGAGAGAGAGAGAGAGAGAGAGAGAGAGAGAGAGAGAGAGAGAGAGAGAGAGAGAGAGAGAGAGAGAGAGAGAGAGAGAGAGAGAGNCACCCCAGAGTACTCGATATTCCTCGAGGCGGGGTAAATAACCCCTTCCTTTCATGCTTAAATTACATTGATTCCATTAGAGTAACATATAAACAGCTTACAATACTACCATAAAAGTCTGGTCACATTCACTCTCCCAGAGTACTCGATATTCCTCGAGGCGGGGTAAATAACCCCTTCCTTTCATGCTTAAATTACATTGATTCCATTAGAGTAACATATAAACAGCTTACAATACGACCATAAAAGTCTGGTCACATTCACTCTCCCAGAGTACTCGATATTCCTCGGGGCGGGGTAAATAACCCCTTCCTTTCACGCAAATAAATTACGTACATCCTAATGTATTAACATAAACACGACACAAACACTTCAGACACAACACAAGCACAGCACAAACACATAAACTATATACATTTGAAAATCCCTATAGCTCTGAGGTACCGGTATAGCGATTTGTGCCCACTGCCGTGCCCCAAGACTACGCACAGGCCCGATGATATTCCAAAATATTGCCTATAAACGTCGAGCCTTCTACAATTGAAAAGGTGCTCGACTGTTACTCTATCCTTGCATAATGGGCCCCTATGCGGTTGCTTTCCTGCTAGAAGGTGCCCGTGCGTAATTCTTGTATGACCTATGCGTAGTCTTGTCAGTATGACCTTTTCGTTTTTGACCCATTTTCTGTGAACCAGGGACCGGCGTTTTTCTTAACCTGCCACAGTTTGGCAGGGTTATTTCTATTTTTCCGCGCCCAGCGGTTTTTCCATTCTTCTTTTATCGTATTTGAAAGAAATAACTTGATATCCGTTGGGCGTATAGGTTGGGAAGCGTCGTGAGGTCCTCTGGCTGCTTCTTTGGCCGCCATGTCTGCTTCTTCGTTCCCGGCTATCCCTATGTGGCCGGGAACCCACACCAACAATTATTTTAGATTAATTTTTCGTTTTTGAGATTTTTTTATTTCTGGCGGAATATGTTCATGATCCTATTGCATTTTAATAAAAAAGAGTTGCTAAGTGTTTTTGTTCTGTATTTTGGAATTAACAACTGATTTGAATGTAAAGTATTAATATTATGTACATTACAAAAAATTTAATATTTTCAAATAAATATTGGGGAGTTTTATATTTTTATTTATTTTTATTTTACGAGGGTTTGCAACAGCAGAGGTCATATAAACCCTCAGGGTGCCGGTGTTTAAAAAAAAAGCCCATTTGTAAGTATGTCGGGTTCGAATTCAGGGCCCCTTACAGTGATGAGCGCCGTGCTAATGCCTAAACCGTTGCGGCCACCGACGCCCCCGTTAGTGTTTCATATTTATATATGTTGTAAATTATGATAACAATTGCAAAAGTTTATACTTTTTGTTAGAGAGAGAGAGAGTGAGCGAGTGAGAGTGAGAGAGAGACAGAGAGGCGAAAGTGAGAATTAGAAGAGTTGACTAACATAATGAATAAGAAGAGGGTGTGGGCTCTATAATAGTTGGAACGTGCAAATTTAAAAAGAAAATGTAAAATGAAAGAGAAAAAAGGAAGTTTTATTTTGGAATAGAAATATAGCAAATAAATATAAGTAAGAGAGAATGAAGAGACAGAGAGAGTGAGAGATGGAACGAGAAAATGAGTAGTAGGAAGAAAGAAAAAGGTTTTAGAATCTGAGTAGTTTGTTGTTCAAAAATTATTTGTAATAACAATTACAATTCGTCATGGATTATCAGCAAATTGTCAATTAGTTAATTTATTAATAATTATTGAAATTAAATTAAGTTATTATTTTTTGATCCGTGTCAAATCTTGAATCTGTAATTTTAGCTGCTCTTAAAATATGTTCAATAAGTTAAATTTGTCAAGCATTCCAACACTAAAATTCAATAGTTAAAGTTATCGGAGTGTCAACAAATCGTCACAGAAGTTCCACAAGAAGGATTAGACGAGACATATGCGCGGGATTAAATCGGAATCGACGCTAATGCTTTAGGTCGGCTTCTTGGCCGATTAAGACTGGATTCAACAACACCAGGGGCAGTCCTAATTTGTCGTTAATTTCCGAAATTATCGCCACGTGGGCAACCGATCAGGTTAATCGCGCTGTTTGAAAGGGCTGGACCGACCCTTCGGCCGGCCATTACAATGCTACCTTTGCTAAATTCCCAGGCCATTCCGGGGGGGGGGAGGATTTTTAAGCCCCGTTGGAAATCTCGGGCTTTGTGTTTAGGATAAAGTTCTTATTTTCCGCCTTTCCTTCAGCCCCCCCCCACCAAATCCGACGTTATCAGCCCTGAGGACTTTTTCAAGGCAAATCGCATGAAAGAGATACGCCTTGGCCCTATTATTTCCCTCGGCGTTCATTACGCTTTCACACAACGATTTGCCCGAACTTCCTGTTAACTATAGATTTTTTTATTATTCTATATTTCTTAGACCTATAAGTGCTTTTAAAGGTGTAATGTCCCGAAAGGAAAATTTTCGTTGTATGCTTGATCGCAGTAATTTTCATTTTAAAGAAAATCGTACTCCATACATCACAAACAGAAAAATTCCTTCGAACCCGAATTGGTCACTCTCAGCTCACGCTTAATTTCCTCCATAAAAAACCTAAAACCCATATGTCTGAACTTTATATTTATCACATCATAATTTATTGTCCTTTACTGCGCCAGAATCTAGCACCAAACCTAATGAACTCCACTCCATACTAAATAAGAATTCGTTCGTGGCTTCGAGGTGCTGGTCGGTCTTAGGCTAGATTGAAGGGGCCTCCGAGGACTCTGAGGTGGAAGGATATCCAGTGGGCTTGGAGAGAGTGTCGATGGTGGCTAAAGAAAGAGAGAGAGTGAGAGAGTGAGTGAGTGAGAGTGAGGGAGGGAGGGAGAGAGAGATAAAGAACGAGGAAGGGAAGAGAAATATGGTAATTAATTTAATAGATAAATTAAAACATAAAAAAAGTATTAAAGATAAGTAGGTAGATAGATAGGACAAGTGTAAAATTCATTAATAATATAAATAAAAATGTACCTAAAACAACTCGAAAGCGGCTCATAAAATACGATATTTTTATGATAAAAAGAGAAAAATGGAGGGAAACTTTTTTTTTGTTAAACAAAGTTTGTAAGGTGCGAGAGGGAGAGAGAGAGAGAGAGAGAGAGAGAGAAAGATAGATAGAGAGAGTGAGAGAGAGAGATGCAAGTAAAACGTGGTGAGAAATAAAATTTGAAAAGATATAAAATAGGTAGATTGAATAGAGGGATGTATGGTGAACCAGATACATAGAAGATACATAGAAAGATAGAATCAGTGAATGAGAGTATTATTAACCCAAAGGTCATTCGAAAATTCAAAATCTGGTTTGTTCTAATTATTTATAGTTGACGATATATTTTTTATTTACCCACAATCTCTGATATACTCAATATTGTAAGCAAACAATTAAGGTTCTTAGTTGAGATAATAAAGTCAATGGCACGAGCGGGATTCGAACCCACGATCTTCGACTAGATACGCCGCTGCTCTACCACTCGTGACCTCGATCCACTCGGACACCAACTTCCCATCTCAACCCCACCTTTTGAATTTTCCCTCCTTTTTGCATTTTTCAAATGTCGTGTAATCTATTTGACTCTCGGCGACAAATGAAATGGCCACGGAGAGCTTTAGTGAAGGTATACTTCATTTTAAACTTATTAAATTCACTAGTTTCGTGGTCCGCTTGACCAATTAATATCTTACAATTAATTAAGGTTTTTAGTTGTCCCGCTTGTGCCATTAACTTTTTTATCTCAACTAAAAACCTTAATTAATTGTAAGATATTAATTGGTCAAGCGGACCACGAAACTAGTGAATTGTAAGCCAGATCAACTAGGCCAGTATAGTAAATAATTACAAGGGTTCAAATTATATTCTGTTCTCTTTTTTTTTGCTTTATCCTCTGATATCCGTGCACAGTGATTTTGCCGGTGTGACGGACGCCCGGCCACCAGGAACCTAGACCTCCGACAGCTACGGCCCGCAGCCGGTGAAAGATCCTTCATACCTTATTTTTGTAGTGTGACCCTCTCGGGGATGTGGATAAAAACCATTACTTCTAGATCGGCATAGAAAAGTCCACATCCCCAATGTCACAGGGGCTAATATGCCCATATCCCTCACCCGTCCGACACGAACCACCCCGACGATACCCAGCCCCCAACAGCCACGGCCCCCACGTGCAAACTAACTCAAACCTCAATTTTACACTCTCTCAAAAAATTGAACATCAGCAGATATGCTGATAAACAACCTGATACTACAGTAGTGTTAAAATTGAAAGGTTTGACGATCTCATGACATTTCATGAAAGATTGGAAAAGCCATTGCCTTTGGTCATCATGTTCCATACATAGAAAGTAAATACGTTCCATGGCTTCGTACATGTCGCATGTGCTGCTATTGGGGTTGGTCTCAAGTCGATTCTAATCACATTTGCTCCACAAATGCCATGCCCCTTTCTCAAACGCATGACAGTGGTGAAAAACGCTTTACTGTGTCCTCCTGCTACAGTAAACCTTGGCCTATTCAACAATTTAGGAAATAACAATTTGTAATATTTCCCCGCCTCCGCCGAGTCTTCTTCACTCTTTCACGTTTCCCTATTATTTAAGGGGATCTTTTCCATATATATTCTGGAATGAAAGGCAAAACCATCTATATAAACTATAAATAAAAAATATAGTGATTGATAAAAAATTATGATTAAATTGAATCTATGATAATTTATAAAATATACTTACAGTATGACTAGTAAAGCTTATTGGCATTTTTAAATAATCGAAGAAACATAAATTGGTACTGAAACATTAAATTAAACAACAAAAAATTAAAAGAGTACGGGGCAAGGCAAGAATATATGCAAAAATAATAGAGGATATATGTAAACAGAAAGATGAATGGAAAGTGGAACACATGTTCATTCATTGTTACAAAGGATAAAATTAATCTAAATTTTATGGCTAATTTAAGTAAGTTATATGTGTAAATAAGTCAGCCATACTCATCAAGTGAATCCTACCAGATTTCTGTTTGTTTCAGTAGAATTGACAATAAAGACATTGTAAAGTAAGCCCCATTTGATAATAAAACACCAACGGGTCAATCCGCAAAATTAATTTTTATTAGCTAGCAGAAACCACGCAAGGCCCATTGGGAAGACGAAGAGAAGCAGAAACTAACTCATGGAAGATTAGCATAGCTAATTTGCCTTCCTCATGAATATTGATTTAATTACCGCGACGTTTTCGAGATGCGAATTAAACAGCCGGCCCTTCCCCGATATCGCTTAGGCAAAGCGAGACCGGCTAATTGTTGAGCAGTTATTTTATTTTAGAGACCGCAGAGAAAGGGGTCGGCACTGGGAAAAAGGGCCAGAAAAAGGGTGAAACGGAAATGAGAGGGAAAGACCAATGTTCTTTGGAGCTCGGGTGTTTATGAAGAGGGCTAAGTGGCCTCAAACCCCATTGTCTCCTGATTACCGGGACCAACAAGATGGTGGCGGCACTAAGAATCCTTAATTAAAGCATTTAACATTTTTATTACTCAATAAAGATTAACCTTGCTGTAAAAGTCTGATTTGATGGGAAAATATATGGGTGTGCGGATAAAAAGCACATCGGAACTGTTCGATCTGAAAATTTCATTATGGCACTGTCTGAATGATATATGGACGTATATTTCAATCGGATAAGCGACTATTTTTACATCGCTAGATCTTGCGATCTTTTTTGCTAATTTCCGCCAAAGGTTTTGAAATTTGATACTTTTGCCGAACTAATATATAAAGATAAGTAAATATTTCAATCTGAAAGTTTGGAAAAAGAACAACAGAAAAAAGTGAAAAAATAGCTCAATATAAAAACATAACCAAAAATTGATCTGATCCGCAAAACATTTGCTAGTTGTGCTTTCCAAACAAAATTTACACAACTTAAAATCTTTTCTTTATACGTAATTATTTACCATCGCTGAAAGGTTAGTCTTGATATGTGACTTTCTAAATAAAAACCTGTACTCCACGAGTACCGAAAAAGTGAAATATATTTTCATGGCATAAGAACTACTGAATGTTCGCTTTGTTCGTTTTGGGAAATTTTGAGGGCACTTTGACTTTTGAGCTTGTGTTTGAGCAGTTGACTCCAACTTTTACGGCGAAGTGGGAAATGTTTATGGAGCTTTGCGTCAGTGGTAAACAGAAACCGATTCAACAGGCCAAACATGCTAATGTTTGAGTGTGACCCATACAAAATTGTCAAGTCTGCAAAGAGTATGCGTTTTGCTCCAGTTTGCATCTGATTGTTATATTTGATGAATCTTTTTTTGTAAGGTTACATTTCGATTACTTTGAGGATATGAAAATAGGATGAGAAGAGTCTTTTTACCTCAAAGCGAAAAGAGTGGTCCCGCTTTCATAACCAATCACTGACAAAAAGATGGGTGAAAATAGCCATTATACTTAGAAGAGTATTATTTAGTGATGAAAATTGCAAAAAGAGGTAAAATTCGAACGGTTGTAGGTTGAGATGGAGAGTTGATGTCCGAGAGGTTCGAAGTCTGGATAGCTCAAGTGATAGAGCAGCGGCGTATTTAGCCGAAGGTCGTGGGTTCGAATCCCGCTCGTGACACTGACTTTTTTATCTCAACCAAGACCTTACATAGAAAGAATAATTAATTAAAAGAAGTAATTTGGTCAATTGACCACTAAAACGTAAATGGATTAATATGTAATAAGTAAAAGAAGTATCACTTCACTAAACAGCTCCTCGTGACCACTTCATAAGTAGCTGAGAATCCAATCCGTTTACTCGACATTTGAAAAATGGCAAAAAGAGGGAAAATTCTAACAGTTCGATGTTGAGATGGAGAGTTGGTGTCCTAGTTCATAGTCACGATTGCTCAAGTGGTAGAGCAGCGCCGTATTTATCCGAAAGTCGTGGGTTCGAATCCCGCTCGTGACACTGACTTTTTTATCTCAACCAAGACCTTACATAGGAAGAATAATTAATTGAAAGAAGTAACTGGGTCAATTGACCACTAAAACGTAAATGGATTAATATTTAATAAGTAAAAGAAGTATCTGTTCGGATTTCCATTTTCATTTTAAAGAAACGCCCGCCTATTTTGTTTATTATTTACTCATTATCCTATACCGGGAAGCCCGGTCTAAAGGATTGGCCGTCCCACTCCTGGTACCACACATCAATCGCTTTTATGACCGAGCCTTGTTCGTCTCAGCACGCACTGCTTTCCACTTTTCTCTTTTTGTGTTGAACCCGCAAACGCTTTCTGTAAAATCTCTTCTAGCATCCCATGGAATTCTTCTGGATTGATTTTACACCTCGCCAAAACACCGGAGTTGCTGGTAAACCTGTAAGTGGGCCGTCCTACCGAAATACCCTATTTTTCATCGCTCCTGGATCCTTCTATTTCCTGCCACGTTTTATCATTCGCCACAACAGCTTGGTGAGTCTTTTATTAAATCATTTCTTTATTTTATATTTCAATCACTTTTTATTTTAAAACTGTTTTATTTTATTTTATATTTTTTTCGGGTCGATTACGTTCGGATGGTCCTCCGTCGGTTAAAACCGTACAGTATCACTTCACTAAACAGCTCCTCGTGGCTACTTCAGAAGCGGCTGAGAATTCAATCCGTTTACTCGACATTTGAAAATGGCAAAAAGAGGGAAAATTCTTACAGTTCTATGTTGAGATGGAGAGTTGGTGTCCGAGGGTTCAAAGTCACGATTGCTCAAGTGGTAGAGCAGGGGCGTAATAAGGTCGTGGGTTCGAATCCTTCTCGTGGCACTAGCTTTTTCATTTCAACCAAAACCTTACATAAAAGGATTAATTAATTGAAATGGTTCGAATCCCGCTCGTGATACTGACCAAGACCTTACATAGAAAGAATAATTATTGGGTTGTCCGGAAAATAATGCAGGATTTTGGTATTAAACAAAAAAAAAGAAACTAGTTACTTTAAAGCAATGTTCTTTAATCAAAATAATTTCCCATACTCTCAATACATTTCTCCCAACGTGTTGGTAACTTATTAATTCCGTCTGAGTAGAATTCAGAATTTTTAGAATTGATAAAGTCAATAAATGCATTTTCCAGTTCCGTTTGATTTTTGAATATTATGTGTTGTAAGTAGTGGTCCAGGTGTCTAAAAAAATGGTAGTCAGTAGGCGAGAGGTCCGGAGAGTAGGGTGGGTGAGGCAAAGTTTCATAGCCAAGCTCCAATAATTTTTGTGACGTTACACGTGACACATGTGGTCGAGCGTTGTCATGCAACAAAATGGGCCCTTTCCGATTGACCAAAGAGGGCTTCATTACTGCCAATTTCTGATGCATGGTATTAATTTGGTTACAGTATGATTCAGCATTGATGGTTTCGCCAGGATTTAAGAAGCTGTAGTGTATTAAACCAAATGAAGCCCACCATACCGTAACCATTACCTTTTTTTGATGAGTTGGGGGCTTTGGAGCTTCTCCTTTGTCGAGCCACTGTCCAGAACGTCTAGTGTTATCGTAGAGAATCCACTTTTCGTCACATGTAACAATTCTGGCCAGAAATGGGTCATTTTTGTTTCGACAAAGAAGTGATGCACAAACATCAAAGCGCTGATTTTTTGGCGATCGTTTAATGAGTGTGGAACCCAATTTTCGAGTTTTTTCACTTTTCCAATCGCCTTGAGGTGGTCAGCGACGGTCGTTTTACTGACTTTGAGTTGCTCTGCAAGTTCTCGAACAGTTGTTTTGGGGTTTTCTTCCACCACTGATCGCAGAACATCATCATTAAGAGAGGAAGGCCTTCCACGACCTTCTTCATCTTCAAGGCTGAAATCTCCCTCCCGAAATTTTTTAAACCACCTTTGCACAGTGCACTCATTAACACAACCCTCGCCCCAGACTTGGTTAATGTTTCTAGCCGTTTGGGCTCCGCTTCGGCCGAGTTTAAACTCGTAAAAGAAAATCGTACGAAATTCTCGCTTTGACATTATAAGGATGACTGAATTATTTCCAAGTAGCGGAATGCTACAGAGGTAAACAAACAATATCATTTGGAAGAGGATTAATAAGTGTTGACATTCATACAAATGAGTAATCCTGTAAACGTAAACAGAATATTTTATATAGATTTTTTTTAATGAAAACTTAAAATCCTGCATTATTTTCCGGACAACCCAATAATTGAATGAAGTAACTTGATCAATTGACCACTCAAACGTAATTGGATTATTATTTAGTAATGTTTTAAATGTTTAATCTGAACTAAGAGAGTTTTAGTTCCCAAGGATTTTTTAATAACCTATCAGTGTTGTCAGTACAAGTAATGTGACAAAACATCTGATTGTTAATGAATCTTAAGAGAATAACATTATATCGATGAGTTACAACGTAATAACTGAAGAAAATAATCATCCCTATTTCAATTTCTAACTACAAAAGCTTACTTGAAAGATATATCAACCCTAGAGTGTTGGTGTTTTTGAAAAAATAAATCTCATTTGCAAGTATGTCTGGTCCTGCATGGCCGCCACCAAACAGTGATGACTTTATAGTGTCAACGCCTAAACCGTTGTGGGCACTGGCGTCCCCGCGAATATTTTATTCTAAAATAATAGAAATGTAGGGCAGTAAGTTTAAAATTGTAAGTCCAAAGGAAGTTCATATATAAATTGACACGCGTCTTCTATGGACACATTTTGTGTACACTTTTATTCCCGGCAGCCACATAATGTTATTGGACTATTTAGTAAAACCTGATTCACTGTAAAACCATTTGATAAAAGTGCTAAAGACCATACATAGGATTATATTATGTAAAAGTATGATTTAATAGAATTTGTTGTGTTCATTTGTGAATACAGTCAATATATCAAGCGAAATAGTGAAACATCGCATTGCAACTGTCAGTAGAATAAATCTAATTAACCAAACAATTAATCCCTGTTTACTGGAGTTATTTAATTCGTACAAGTTATGGACCGAGAAAAAATTACGACCGGCTCACCCCTGGAGCTGATTTATATAAATGGTATTAAAACCACCCTAACAAAGACATTTATTACGCCGCAAAAGAGATGAGATTTATGGATGAATAACTGGATTTAGAATTTCAAAAAAAAAATTGTCAGAGGCCTCGGAGGATTTGGGAGATGTCCCTCGTCGAAAGTACGCCGCGGAGGGCTGTAATATTCTGGCTTCTTGCCCGAGGACATCGTCCCACTTTGAGAAGGGGACGACCCAACGCCGGGGGAGAAGTATAGGTGGGGAACCGAATATAAAACTCTTTCAAGAAAATAATAGCCGAGAAGGCCTGCTCCCTTTCTGAGACAACCGGCTCAAAAAACAAACCTTGGCTAGAAAGGCCTCCCTGTCAGCTGGTAGGAATTATTCTGATTATGCTAATCCGGAGCCAAGCGCCCTAACTGGAGATTTATACTGTGGGGTTTCGCGAGGGGGCTGTTGGAATGGGGAAAGGAAAATGACTGAACTACAGGAAAAAAGGTACCTAGTTTTCCATTGGGTCTTGTTTCGAAAGTGTTATCACACTTTCATATCATACACACGTCATTTTTTGATAAAAGAAAAAAAAACATATTAATACACATGACAACCTGACAAAAATGCTACGATTTTAGCATAATGTTTTTCCCGCTATCAACCTTCTTTATTTAATATTTATGAAAGGTACTGGTTAAGATAAAAAAGGCACGATAGCTCAAGTGGTAAAGTAGCGGCGTATTTAGCCGAAGGTCGTGGGTTCGAATCCCGCTCGTGACACGCACTTTTTTATCTTAACCATACCTTTCATAAATATTAATTAATTGAAAAATGTTAAGTGGTCAATCGGACCACGAACTGTAATGGACTTCTTTATTTATTATCGTTTGTCTCACTCCAGCTTTTCATCACTTTTTCTCTCTTGTCCTCTTGTCTTTACTTTGTTCGCGTTTTCCTTATTTATTTCTATCCCTTTATTTTCTATCGTTAATCTCGATTTTTCATTCGATCAATACAGTTTTCTAAATTATCAAAATAATTAACTCACATACGCATCAATAAAACAATCCATCCACCAAACCTACCGACACAAGAAATCTATCCCTCACCACTTTATGAAAGAAACCTGTCATCACAAAAATCACAGACAGAAAGAAGACTGAAAGACCAACATAGCTACAATACACCCTCCAAAATGATCAAAAATGGCATCACGACACAATCACGACTTATTCTTGCTGGGTTTATAATACATCAATAAGCCGTGATAAAAAAATATGGCATTATTCAGAGAAATTTATTACAAAATATATTTAAAAAACATTTGATCTTTAATATTACAAATCTCTCCTTGTAGCAAACTCCGAGGGTAGTATGATATAATTTATTATTTATTATTATATTTTTAACGACGAAATACAAACTAAAAAGCAATGAAATATTGTTAATGTGATTAGGTAAAATATTTACGCTGGCATAAACAGCAGTTTCAGCTGAAATAACTATGTCCTTACCAACAACCTTCCTGATGTTTATTCTACAGAACTACGAAGGATGAACGACTCTGAGTTTAAATATAGAAGTAAAGTGATCGAGAAAGAAAAAGAGAAAAAATCGAGAGAGAGAGAGAGAGAGAGAGAGAGGGAGAGAGAGAAAAGGAGTGGATCAATAAGGTGAGGATGGGTAGGAAATAAATAGTCTTTTCCACAATAGGATCTTATTTATTTTCTATCCATCATGTTAAGATGAGTACAATTAAATGGACTGATAAATGCTTAGTGAGAACAAGAGAAACATGAAAAGAGAGAGTGAGTGAGAGATAAAGGAAGAAAGATAGAGATAGAGAGAAATTGTAAGAAAGTAAGAAAGTGTTGTAGCGAGACGGAGAAGTGAGAAAAGAGATAATAAAGGAATATGAATGCATGAAACAATTGTGTGTTCAGAGAGAGAGAGAGAGAGAGAGAGAGAGAGAGAGAGAGAGAGAGAGAGAGAGGGGAAAGGAGAGACCGACAGGGAAAGAACCTGTGTCTCAAAGAGAGAAAGAGAAAGGGAAGTAGTGCGTGAGAGAGAGGAAGGAAAAGTAAAGAGATATTGAAAGAAGATGTTTGACACAGAGCAAGGGAAGTAATAAAAAGTAAGAGAGAGCTTAATATGGAATAATATGGCACCAAAGAAGCGAGTACCACTAATAATTAAATTGATTAATAAAGGGATAGTGTGAGTGGTAGAGGTAGAGATGGGGAGGGAGAAGGTGTGTCAGGGAGACAAAGAAAGTAAGAGAAAGTGAACGAGTCAGACAGTGATGGGGAAAAGAGAGAGAGAGAGAGAGAGAGTGAGAGGAGAGACCGATAGGGAAAGAACCTGTGTCACAAAAAGAGAAAAAGAAAGGGAAATAGTGCGTGAGAGAGAGGAAGGAGAAGTAAATAGATATTGAAAGAAGATGTTTGACACAGAGCAAGGGAAGTATAAAAAGTAAGAGAGATCTTTGATGGAATAATATTGCACTAAAAAGTGTGTAACACTAGTAATTAAACTGATTAATAAAGGGAAAGAGGCAAGAGATGGGGAGGGAGAACGTGTGTCAGGGAGGCAAAGAAAGTAAGAAAAAGTGAACGAATCAGACAGTGATGGGGAAACGAAAGAGAGAGAGAGTGTGAGATTTATTGAAATATATAAAAAGAAGTACAAAATTTATTGAAGATGCGTCTTTTTTTTATGTGACAATGAAACATAATGCAAAATTCCCTGCACGCTAGTACTCACCATATTACAAAATTGACATCACAGAAATCACACTGACCCAACACTGAAGATAGAATGGCTGAAACGCATCTGGCAAAAAAATAGCATGTATAGGCAGACCAAACTGTTCGATAAGGATCGAATTTCGAGTTCATCACCACGCAGACCACAGGACGAGATTTCGTAATACAGTAGTTTTAATCTAAATATATCACAAATCGAACTAGTTAATCTAAGAAATTTTCCTAGCGTGGTTTTATTTCGTGTGAGTTGGCTTTTGATCTACTACTGGAGCTTGATTAATAGTTTTAATTGTTTAATTATATCACAAACCCGTTAATGTTTATTTCTTCCTTTTCGTCTTGTCGTCTGTCTTACAAACCACTACTCATGCTAAGGGTTATGCGAACGTTGTCTGTTTTTGCCAGCGACGCCACACGCCGCCATAATCAATCAAAGCCCGCCTTGACAAGGCGGCTTCTTAGTATGTAAATACAAGCTTCGCAAAGTTCGAGGGGGATGTCTCGTCGGGCAAGGAGGGCCTTAGTTTCGAACACCCCTCGGGTTAACATATTGGTGTAACTGGAAGGAGGAAACTTGCCGGGCACGTAGGTTCAACTTGGCACACACACCTGACTTGCCCGACACGCAATCGCAACTAGGATTGCTAATTTTTTTCCCCTCCCGGCCCTTGCCGTCTTCCCTTCAACCCTTTTCCTTACGGTTATAAAAATGGTAATAGCGACGACCAGGTGTTACAAGCCATACGTGGTGAGCAAGCTGAATCCGCACACATTTGTTTGTGGCCCCTGAAGGGCACCCTAATTGTTTTTATATTACACCCTCGAGGTGTTAGGGCTGGCTAAGAGAGTTTTTCTCTCTCGGACCTTTTTTAAAATTTATTTAAGACAGCAGGTGCTTCTTATGGGCAGATCAAGGGTCGAAAAATCGTTACCGTTGGATATAAAACGCGATAATTCATATCTACAATCCTCCATATTTTGTTTTTAATAGAAACACACTGGTTTATGTGTTTTTTATGTTATTTACCATGTGGGTTATCGGCTAAAACCCTTCTTAAAGTCAAGACAGAGAAATGTTTTTAATGATTTTTGTAGCTACTCATTCTAGTTTTAGATTTTATTTCTTATATCGTTATTATTCCTGTTTTTAAATTATTCACGATTTTTGTAAGACGTTGACTCGTGTGAACTCAAATAGAGAAATGTCCAGTAAGATCGTGAACACCCCCTTCTTTTCATAGCATGTTAAATGTTCATTTTTCCGCAATGCTGCTCGTGGCGGTAGGACCAAAAATAAAGCTATAACAGTCCTTGAAGGCTTGTTGTTTGTGTTGTCTGTTTTGGTTTTCTTTTAAATTGTAAGATGCCAGGAGTTAATAAGAAAGGAAAATTAATCAACTCTTTCACTCAAAATGCTATTTATGCACTCGAAAAGTACTGGCAAATGACACGGTTCAATTCGTGCCAACATACCTAACTCGTACGTCTTACAGCCTACAACTTTATAGGATATGGGATGTATCTATGAATGAGAGTATAAAGACAGGTCAGAAATTAATTAAAGAAAAGTATTGATCTGATTTAATTAATGCATATTTAAGACTAAAAATACGTGTAAAAAAAACACAGCTGTTAAATTGATGGCCGCCATGTTGGTTACCTACGACCTAACGGATAGCACTGTTACTATATTTTCGACCTAACATTGGCCATGGCCTGTTAGATCAAGTAATGTTAACCAGCCGATTCTTACAAGTCTACGTCATCATTTTTCTCGATCTAACAGGACCTAACAGAGTTAACAGGGTTAACACAAAGATGGTGAATACCCCTAAATTCAATTGATAATAATTGTAGCTAACGATTAATTACATATAGAGCTGTTTGTCAAAGCAGGTTATTTAACGTCAAATTTTGGTAGTTTCTATAATTTTCTCTTGTTGCGGAAAAGTGTGTAACCTAACAGACTAAAAAAAATCAATATCGACACTCTTTTAGATTAAAACAATTTTAACTTTTAGATATCACTAGTTTTCTAGTTTCAGGAACCCTGGTCAATTTCGGTAAAGGTTACCTACGCCCTAACGGATAGCACTGCCACTATATTTTGGCTTTTAACATTGGCCCTGGCCTGTTAGATTGAGCAATGTTAACTAGCCTCGTCTTACAAGTCTATGTCATAATTTTTCTCGATCTAACAGGACCAAGAACGTTAACAGGTTTGAGAAAAGATCGTAAGTACCCCTAATGTATCAACATTTTCAATTAATGAGAATATCGAAATAATATTATGCATAAAATTTAATCGAATAGATAGATAACTTTAAAACAAAATGTCATAAAATATTTAATTGCTTTTCTACTACTAATTGCAGTTAGTTCAACCTTTTAAAATGACATTGGATATTCACAGTGTCATTTAAATACGTCTAAAAAAAACTTTTAATATTTGGATCTTACATAAACAACTGGCAAATGTTGGTTTTGAACCAACGCCACAGGTTGAAAGAAGGAAGCAGGACATCGGGCCAAGGACAAATTGGATGAATCGGCCCTTCGTGCTGTTTGCTGAGGGTGTCAAATGGGGAAGATGGACACGATAAAAACAATGATTTTGCGAGTGTTCTCGGTTAAAGAGGGCCTATTATCCACAGGCTCATATAAGGAGAGCCATGATGGATGGCCCCGCCCTTCTGCCACCGAGGGGAAGTCGATCTCTGTCAGACAAGTGGATCAAAACCCATTTCGCCGTTTTAAAGACTAATGTAATGGGGTTGATGGTTATTTAAAAGCCAGATTTCAAGCCAAATACAGAATCATAGATATTTATGTGGTCAAGAAATTGCTGATGATAAAAATATTGTGTTGGACATCAAATGTAAAAGCCGGCTGAAGTATTTTGCCTATCACTCCAACTCCTGGCGCTAAAAGAAAATAATTATCGGACGTTAAATAAATAAAGAATTTAAGAGTAGAAAACGTTAAAAGCTACTTTTGGATCATTGGTTGTTAGCGATGACCATTTTATAGACCAGAAGCCGATCTTGTAATGTAGATCCGAATTCGTTGTAAACAATGTCAGTCACTTTTAAAAACACAATTACGTTCTGTCGTACATGCGACGATTCTCCCTAAAGGTTGTTGATCTCGAAATTAAAAATCCTTGATTTCTTGCTAGGCTTATATTAGGAATAGTACTTTACGAAAAGCACATACTTAAATTTAACAAACTAAAAAAGAAATGAAATGTAATTAATGTAATTATACCTGGCCTTACTATTTCAGTATTGGTTGGCCACAAGCAGGAGTGTCAAGAAGGACCGGGCGGAGCTGATAAAGCGGGCTGATCCTTTCTTAAATAATTTCATTTTATGCAATTACTTTCCGTACGGTGGTCTCTACGGAGACGTGGATAAAAACCATTTACATCGAAATATCTATGGAAAAGTCCACGTCTCCTAGACCACCGGAGCTATACGTGCTCAGGCAGCCCTCCTCCACCCCCCCGCCCGGCCGTAGCAACCGCCCCAGAGAGAAAAAGAGAGAGAGAGAGAGAGAGAGAGAGAGAGAGAGAGAGAGAGAGACAGACAGACAGACAGACAGACAGACAGACAGGCAGACAGACAGACAGACAAACAGACAGAGCAAGCGTGGGACCGAGACAACGAGACAAAGAGAGATAGAGTCATGGATAAAGAAAGAAAGAGAGAGAGAGAGAGAGAGAGAGAGAGAGTGAGAGAGAGAGAGAGAGAGAGAGAGAGAGAGAGACAGACAGACAGACAGACAGACAGACAGGCAGGCAGACAGACAGACAGACAGACAGAGCAAGCGTGGGACCGAGACAAAGAGAGAAAGAGCCATGGATAAAGAAAGATAGAGTGAAAGAAAGAAGAGAGGGAAAAATTTTTGTAAGTCAGTTAATCATTTTTACATATTTCAAGAACCTTTGCCACTCCCTCATTTATAGCTACGAATTTTTTAAAAACACATCTTCAGAATACGATTCAGTAAAGCTGATACGTTAAGCTAATTTAACGTTACATGGAGAGGATTATAAGCAGTGATGGCAGAAGCTAAATTTTAAATACAATTTTACGTGCAGTAGCTGACTTCTTTAGTGTTTACTTTCTCCCGTTTTTGAGTCCGACATTTTAGTGGTTTGTAGAAAAACTCATAGATCTCGCCACCATCTAAAAACGTGAACAATAGCTTGGTCAGGAAATTTGGCAGGTACCGGTAATTTCGATCTGCCTATCCTCACTGGCAAATGGCAAACCCAGCAAGGATAGACCGACCAAAATGATCGATAACGATGAAATTCCAAGTCTACCGAGCAAATACCGCCGACAAATCTCACAATATGTCGTGCCCGGTTTTCTTGGCCAGCCAGTTCTCGCTGGTTAGATCCTTCTGAAGGAATTTTGCTGAGTTTGCCCGTGACACGATTAAAACATATGTTCATAGCTCTACCAACCTCAACCATAAACAAAATCATACATGATTTTGTATTCTTTAATATTTCGTTTGGATAAAAAAAATTCATCATTTATCCAGCTGCACCACGGTATAACAAGCATAAATGCATATTCGTCACTAGTAGGTGTAGTAAAAAGGTTGAAAATATCTATATTTCTGCTTCCTCTTATACAAAATTAAACGTATATTTATTTTAAATTTAACAGACGGACAATAATACAAATAATTAAATGTGCATGGATCAAAATTGGTTAAGTTGTTCAATTTGTCAACGTAAACTAATAACATACAATTTTTAATTTAGTCTTTACTGATCAATGTGGTTTAGGCATTTGGCCATCTTCAGTACTGCCTCTGTTTCACTGAAATTTGAAGATGGCTAAATGCTGAAATTTATCTAACCGACCAACCCTACTAAGAAAGGCAGATCAGAACGATCGATACAGACCAAATTTCACGTTCATCACCCCCTCAGACATCTTACATAAGATACAAACAATTCAAAATATTTTCTATTATTATTTTACATCAAGATTTTCCATTTCTGCCTGTTTTATGTGGCATTTGTTTATAAAAGCTTTAATTAACGTGATACGTAGATAAGCTTATAGGATATAAGATCAAGGTTATAAACAGGAAGATTTTTCCTATGGCATAAAATGACTCTTCGAATCTTTTCAAATTAAAATGCTTCATATAATTAAATTCCAACCTTCTTCCCCAACTTTTATTATTTTAACAAGGTCCTTCACATTAGTCTTCGAGGAAAATGAATTGACAATCAACATGAAATTCCAATAAAAATTCTTCTGTTTATCATCTTCTGTATTCAAATTTGTAATCATCCTGATACGAGCTCATTATTAAATATGTAATTTCTATAAAACCTCAATTAATATATCTCTTTTGTAATATCTCTGAAACTTCATAATCTTCTTTATTCTTTCGTAACATCCAGCATCAAGTCGAAGAAATTTCTAGTTTCATATTTTATTTACTAATGTTGTTGATGACATCTATACTATTATAACAATTTAAACATAATAAATTTATAACAATAACAGTAACAATAGTTTCATAAAATTAACAAGGATTTTTCAATTGCGTTCTTGGTCTAGTTAGTATCACAAATTTTCGTTTATTTTCACGAAATATATATAAATATTAGCGAATGGTGATATTCCTGTTTGACTATCATTGTGTGCTAAACCATATCCTCTTCTGTTTTTTTCAGGTGATCTGGAAAATTTTCAAAAAGAAAAACCCACACCAAGGTAGCTTTATTTTCGCCAAACAAAAACATGAAGGAGGTAAATACTTCCCAACACCAAAAAGCAAAATCTATGAAACAACGTTCTCCCAATTGAACTAAAAAAAGAAGGGAATCAATGAGATTATCTATTTTTTATTATTTAATGAGAAATAATGAATTTTTCTTTTAATAACAAAAGCTAAACTGTCATAAATAGTTTTAAAAAATCAATTTTAAAAATAAATTAATTTTAAAATGTAAACAACACTATTCTAACGACTTATAAAATATATACAGAGGTTTATTTACAAACGTATTAAAAAAATAGTTTAACAAAGCGTATTTAGAGTTGGGTGAATTGTTCTGGGGACTGTTTCTGCTGGTAGTCGAGTACGGGCGGAATATTTTCAGCAGGCTGCTGTTGCTGTTGCCAGTAAAAGTTCTCATGCGGCTCTTGTTTAATGTAAGCCGTGCTGATGAAATCGTCAGGTCTCCATTCTTCCGTTAAGGCGTTCGGGCGAGCTTGCTGTTCCTGAAGACAGTGGAATAGATCAACATCGAACTGCGGGTTGTGCTGCGGCGGCGGCTGGTAGTAGTCCCAGGCCCAGTGGGGCTGCATATTCGGCTGGGGCGTTTGGAGCGGAACGTGCTGAGCTGACTGGTGGTACTGCTGATGCTGCTGCGGATAGCCGGCCGTCGGAGGCTGGACGACCACTGCACTTCCTCCGCCTCCAGTTGGGGAAGAGGCTTCGTAGGAACAAGTAGAAAGTGGAGGGCTGATCCCAGATTCTCGATTCGGTTCTACTCCTGTCGATGATATCTCGGATTGGCCTAAACACGAAAAGCAAAAATTGATAAGCAATAATGCTAAGTTCAATTCAGTAGTAATAATTTACTGTTTCATATTATAAAATGCACAACCTAGGTGCATTTCATAAACAATGAAGTTTCCATTTTGGTCAACCTAACCTTGCTGTTTTTGTGTTTCAGAAGTCATCAATGGTTCGTCTATGTTTGGTTTGGTCAATCGTGTCTTTTTCTAAGCTAGTTCTGATAGGTTCAATACACCGTGCAACACGCAATATTATTTTTCATCTCACTGAAGAATGTTTTTTAAAATTCAAAAATGCATACTTAAAATAGATTATATTCCTTTCCGTACTAACACAGCCATTCAATCCTCCAATTTCGTCACCAAATCTTTCAAATCAAAGATATTCCTATCAAAATTGGCTCCAAATTGGAGAATCAAACTCAACCCTAACAATCCCAAAATATAAACTTCACCCTCTGTCGCATGACTGTACATCCAATCCATTATCATACCCTTTTCTTACCAAAAACGACATCCTCTACACAGGGTTGACCTAGATACATGACCGATGATAAAAATAGCCTAAAAGACTATCAGAAAAAGAACCACTTGAAATCCCCAAAATTCTTCGGTATAAATGCATAAGTTGATAAAAACAATTTCAGGCAATTGAGCCCCCAACGTTTTACGAGGACTTGGCACATCAAGCTGAAACAGTTTGTGATTCATAAGACGTAGAATTTTTTTAACTTCATTTTTATTTATCCCAACAAAGTATGCCTAGACGGGCATTTTAAGCCCTTTCATTTCTCCATTGATCTGGTCGTTCACCCTCGTGATTTCCAACAAATCTGTGATTTATAATCCAGAAAGGATTATCCCATGGGTTTGGCTTACCTACCGGTCTTGACACTTGACGGGGGAAATACCAAAATCCAGCATCATAGAATTATCAAAATTCGTACTTTTCAGAATGCAACAAGTTTATTCGATTTAAAAAAAAAAAACCAAAAATTTAAACCGAATGTTTTGCCAAGTAAGTATAGTAAAATCGTACAAAACCTCGTTGTCAAAACTATTTAATAATGAACTTTCTTGTTTTTGTCCTTTCTTTTCGTTGTTATTCACACTTACCCCAATTCTTGCATTCTTCTTTGTAATTTTATCTATAAACTATTTTCAATGAATTTTGATTGGTTATGAAAATAATCCCACCTACTTCGATTATTAAAATTACTGCCGGAATGCTTTCCCTGACATACTCCAGGCCTTGATCCAGTCTCGAGCGTTTATTACGGAAACTTTTACTTAACACCATGCCCATGTACCATGTCCTACTTTACAACCAGAAGTAGCTACTAACAACAGTTGTAGTAACTGTAGTAACCCATCGTCTTCTATTTACCACATTTTAGTTGGCGTCTCTCAGGGAGGCACACTACCTCCCTCAGTTTATTCCTTCTTTATAGCTATCATCGCGTTCTGCCATGTTGATTTCCTAGAAACCTTTGGAAATGAAGAATCAAGGTAAAACTCCAAGAAACCCAAATACTATTATAAGTTGTTTTCACTCCCAATCGAAAAATTATATGGCAACCCATGAAAAAGGTAAAACCTGTAAAACGTTCTGACAGCATCTTCATTATAAAATTCTAAAAAGACGAGTTGAGAAATGATCTGAACTGACTTATTCAGGCCCGTACTGTTATCCAGAAACTTTGGAAATGGAGAATCAAGGATAATTATAGTTTAAGTACCTTATACACTGCCCACTGCGCCAATTTGGATTAATTGAACTTTATTGGACAACCTTAAAAAATCCAATCCCTCAAATCCGAAATCATATGGACATTAGGTGATGCACCATTGTGCATTACCAATTGTTACATCCCCTCCAATTTAAATATACCTTATGTCCCAAAACTGGCCCAGTTACGTTTGTTTTCCAATACATTGATACCAATTCATCATCCTATGTGGGAGACTAAGGCGCAATTGGCCGCACGACTATCTGTGCAACGTCAGCACACATAGGATCTGCTGTTGACTTCACGTCATAATGGTCAATTTCAGCTTCATTCCCTAGAGACCGCTAGTTGTAAACCACTTGTACTCAGAAGTATGGGAGACGTTCTAGACGTACCACAAACGTTCTTCCGTGTGTGGCATCAGGTTCTCATACATAAAAGCGTGTTCTACAGAACACCTTATATTTAATCATTCACTCCTACTTCAACCAAAAATTCTTCCAAGTTCGCCTGGGATCGGACTACTCTGACTTTTGTCCTATATGGGGGCAGTGTGCTAGGATCAATCCTGTGCCTTATACACCTTACATATCCCGACTCACTACCCTCATTTCAACATTTTGGAACAACACAGTCTTACTATCCTCCGATCCTGAATTTTGATGAGTTCCAGGAACACATTCAATGGCCGAATGGAGCAAACTAAAAGGGGTAAAGATTAACTGCAGGAAATGCACCCACGTACCCTCCGAATCTAAATCCTTCACAAAATATTTCTCAACCCTACTCTTATATCTAAAACCGACTGCGTATGTTACCTCGGGTTCTATCTTGATTCACGTCAAACCTGGAACATATTATCCAAATATGCTATATACTCGACCTACTCTATAAACAACTTGGACAGAAAACTAGCATGTCGACAAACCGATTTGGGCAAATTGTGGGTTCCGCTAAACATGCAATAATGATCCAACGAAATTCTTTCAGTCCTCCAAATCATAGTTAATGCTCTCAACCGACTATTCAATGCCACCATCCACAATGACCTCAAAATATCCTTTGTAGATAAAATAATCGCTCAACAAATTTGCCAGGTACTATGATAAATTCTCCTCCCAACTAGTCCGAATCATACCCGATATAATTCATTCATATAAATCAGTCAGACAACTAAAGCGGAAGCAGCCTCGAAACCTATTCGTCAAGAGTCTTTAAGAAAAATGCGTGGTGCAACAGGTATAAAATGTATTTTAAAAAAATGGAAAAGTACGATTTAAGTAATTTTAGTCTAATAATCTCTTCTGGTTTTAAAAATCAAAAGAACTCTAATTTAATCTTTGCTCAATCATCATAGGACTGTCTCGAAATATATTAACAAGGGTTTGTAAGAATAGCAAACTCACCTGTGATTCCTTTTGCCCTTTGATCTTTCTTGTATTTCATTCTTCTATTTTGAAACCAGATTTTAATTTGCCTTTCTGTAAGTCTTAGAAGGGCTGCCATTTCAATCCTTCTGGGCCTGCAAAGGTACCTATTAAAGTGAAATTCCTTTTCTAATTCGACCAGCTGGGCACTGGTGTATGCGGTCCTCGCCCTCTTCGTACCGGATCCGCTAGGTCTCGAGACTTCGTGATCTAAAAAGAAGATAAAATAAGATGAAACACATGAGAGGGTGAATATCTCAATAGTTGATCATTTCGAGAAAAAACCGACCAAGGTGGGACTGTACGCATTGTACGCTGGGCTGGAAAAGAAGCCAGGGATATTTTTTTATACTGCCCTCCCCGCGAGAAATCCCATGAATAAAACAAAACTCCTCTAGGTCCTGATATAGTCCGCAAAACAGGAACTCTTCTCAAAGATTGATTTCCCAGTCTCTCGAATATAGATACGTAATTTATTCAAAAGGGGAGAAAACCGATCCGGGGTTTAGGATAAACCTGGGCGATTTTTGGTCCCGTCCATGAGAGAATCCGTCCTCTCAGACCCGCCGAGGGGGAAAACCTCGACAGGCAAAACGTCTATAAAAATTTTCTGACGCCTCGTTTCCATTTTTCCCCGACCCGGAATTAAAAACAAACAAAAGGAGATAAAAACCGAAAAGGTTGAGCGATATGACTTGAGGCGCCTATCTGTCACTTAACTTTCAGTAGCTCTCAGATATTGCTTGTCACTCTCTTTTCATGACGTTTCACCAACGAATCTACTTCCACCTTCTTCAGATAAAATTTTTTCTCTTTTTCTTAAAGCTTCGGTGGCTCGAACTTAGTTAAACTTGGCGAAGCGACAGTGTTATAATTGAAAATTGATAAGTACTGATATTTCCTAAGTCATCACGAGTAAGGCAATAACTATGAAAGCCAATGTTTCAATGATAAAGTTGAGTCACTAAAAATATAAATTAATTATAAAATGATTTTCTAACGATGAAATATGTAGATAACATGTATTCTGTGGTAGTTGAATATGGGGTGGCGTTTCGGGATATAAAGTCCATCTTCCGAATTCCAAGTATAGTATTTAGAATTATAACAACCAGTGATACATATGGTTCATGTCAAAATTATGCTTAAAATAATGGTCCGATACAACAACAGTGGGCAAAAAGAAAATCTCACATACACGGAGAATGTCTGCGTTATGAAAATTGAGTTGGGCTAAATATAATAAAGCCCAAGAAACTTAAGTGACCGCATGGTTGAAAAAAAAATTTTATCGAAAAATTAAATTCGTGATTTATGCTACGATTCCAACCCAAGCCCGTGGGCATGGCAAATACCAGTTAAAAATTTAGTTACATAGAATTAATTATTGATGATTGCATTGGTTGTGGAAAATCTAACATATAAAAATGCACGTAGAATAATTGAACAGCTATGGATGTTGACGCACTACTAACAAAAATATTCTGTTCATCTGCGCAGTGACCATTTTAGTTTTTCGGTGGGTTTCTCTTTTTGTTCAATTTTGCAATCTTCAGTGATAGGTCTGGATGATTTTTGTGAAGTCATCTCTTTTATATGTGATTGTTTCACGGCATTTGTTTGCCGGTGATTTTGGTGGATTAAGTCCGTTTTTTTTTATACTGTTCCGGAAAAAGACTTGTCATAGAAATCTGAGATACAGAAGATGGCGAAATATAGAAGCACATGTGACAGACCAACCCGGTGGGTATTGTCAGGCCAAAATGATCGGTAACAAACAAATTTGAAAAAGCTATTATTCATTAGATAGAAAGATATTTTAATAATTATTTAACATTGGTTTGTGACGACATAGATATAAATCCGTCTGACTGGAGTTGCCTATTAAATGGGTATTAAAAATTACACGATAAAAGTAAAAATTCCTTTTTTAATAGGTAAATTGTACCTTCTAGAGTAGTTTTTGTATATCTGCTAATCAATGACTATTTGTTGGTATTATTCAGTATATTACAATTGCAAGAAAATGAAGTAGAGTAACCCCCCGTAGTCCCGATGAGAAATTTTTACATGCAATTGTTTGCAGGTCTGCTTGGCTGTCTGATCTGGTTTGTCAGTGTGACCTCTTTTAAACATATGAACTTGACATAGACCTACACTAAACAGGCACATTCAAAATCAAAAATGCAACCAGAATCTCAAAACCATGGTCCTTGAATGCCAGGTCATAAAGGCAAGGGTAATGTATAGACCCAGAACCTATGCATGGGTTAACAAGATGAACAAGTGTCAGATATAAACTGAAAGTTAAAAAATCCTTAACAAAAATGGCAAATATTGCTACAGTTAAAATCTCAGGAGAGTGATATTACTACATGGTGGTCACTGCCATACAAGAAAACACCATCATAACATGGGTATACTCAATGATGGCACTATTTGAAGGTTATGCAATGATGACAAAGAAATGCTACCTATATTATTTTTAAAAGGGAAGCAACTGCTCAATCGAAACCATCTATAAGAAATAATCAGGCATTAAGAAGACCCAAGGAAAAGATTTCCAGAAATGACCTACTACTTCCTAAAAGAAGGATAGAGTTAATTGAACTGATCTAAGGAACTAGGAAAAATACAAGAATCCAAATGGTGCTTGGATAATGCAAAACTTCTGCTTCCTAGTATTCCCCTGTCATCATCATCATCATTATTATTATGAAATTAAATAAGCAGGACTTCTTCATTGCTTTTATTTAACGTTTTCGCCGAATTTGATTAAGCCTCACGTTTGGTTCATTATTAAAATTAACTTAATGATAGGGAGCGTCTTGATTTTTAGCAATTTGAAATTTATTACAGTTTTCTTTATTTCAGAGTCTGAAGTGTTGAAAGTCATCTCAGTTCTCTAGATTGAGTGAAGCCTGGAACTGTAAAAGAAAAAGATTATTTTCCCAGGGATAGTTTTTTGATTTACAGCCTTTCGGTTAATCCTCGCGGTGATCGGTTGCCACTTTTTAGAAATGGCCGAGACGGTCGTAAACCTCTCAAACCTGTCGAGGCCCTGTCATCCGCAGGCCCGGGCATGGAAATCGACCACCTCCACGGTCAGGTCTCTCCTTCGGGAAATTTCTTCCTCACGACTAATATTAGCCGTGTTTACTGCGACGGAACCTGTTTGTCAGAGCTTGTTGACTTCTGAGCATCTTCGGCTATCTGCCGGACGTCTTTCTATCGCCGTTTAACCACCGGCCCGTTATCGGATGCCTCGGGGCTGGTCGTTTCGGCTGGGAATTTTTCGGAAATATCTTTTGCGCGTTTCGGGTTTCTCTCCGGCCTTGGGACGTCGCCGAAATGCCGAACATCATATACAATTTCCTTTTACAATTTTGGTACAACCGATATTAATGTTGTTTCCAACTATTTTAAATTGAATACTGCCCTAGGAAAAGTACAAATGCCAGTTAACTGTCAACCCTGAAAAAGGCCGTAAAATTGAAACAATGAATAATCGATTTTTTATTAGCAAAACAATCTTTTTGTATTATTATCTTGTTTAACACACCTTATCTTTTTTTTCAATGTAATGTTTTTTCAATGTCAATGATTGATTTTTTATGGCTCCAGCATTAAATGTACGTCAGCCTGATTAGGCGAGGTGTACTAATAAATATAGGTACAAACGGACCAACATTACTTACCCAATAATACAGTTGTCCGGGAATCGCTTTATACAAATAATAATATATAAGTTCATAAAAATAATACATATAATCATGTTTATTTTTTCTCTCCATAGATCTCTACATTTGACAATTATAATTTTGCCATTTCCGATTACATTATTTTTCTGTCCTCGTTGTTTTTGTCGGACAGATGTTTTCAACGTTAAGTATAAATACTGAGCGATAGATAAATAAATAGATATTTTGATAGATAGATAGATAGATAGATACAGAGAGAGAAAAAATAGAGAGAGAGGGGGTGGAGAGAGGGGGGGAGAGAGTGTGAAAGAATACACAATGTTGTGAGAGAACAGAGGAAGTAAAAATTTTCAAAATAGGGGGAGGTCAAAGAGTTTTAGAGGTTTGAGTAATAGCTGCTGGTGTGTGTGTGTAAAAACGAAAAATTTATATCTAGAAACTTAGTGAGGAAGAGAGAGAGAGATGGATTGATATAGTTTATTTAGTAAGATTAGGTCTCGTGCAGCTTTCTTAGACTTAACGTGGAGAGAGAGAGAGAGAGAGAGAGAGAGAGAGAGAGAGTGAGAAAGAGAGGGTGAGAAAGTGAGTGAGATAGAAAATAGAAGTAAGAATCTGTGAATGGTGTTGGTATTTGTGTGTGTAAAAGCGAAATAATGATCTAGATCATAAAATGAGTGAGAGAGAGAGAGAAAAGAAAGAGTAAGACATAAAGATAAGAAGAAATAGGAGAAAGGGCGGTAAATGATACATTATTTTTTCACTACCACAATTCATAGCTTTCAGTTCATACTTTATTTCATGAAAATGATCTTATTTTCAACTTCATTTAAATATTTTGTCCTGATAAGGTCAATATTTATATTTCCAGTTACCTGATAAGTATGAACAAAGATCAGATTAAAAAATCTCCATAACAAATTACGATAAGTATATGTATAACTTCCGTTAAGGAATATTTTAATAGCTTGAATTATTTTATTGCAAATAGTTTAAATGTTTAAATTCACAACATAATAGAGTAGATAATATTTTTCCGATCAATAAATCGACATGAGCTGGAGAGTTGAGACGAGATGATGATTAATCCTCAATTTATGCATAGAGTTATTAGTAAACGGTTCGTGTTAAATTTAAATATAAAATTCGGCCGTTTCTGGCCATATGCCTCTTTTATCTGGTTTTATATATCGTACCACAATTAAAAATCCTCGCTGCTTTGGTCTGTTAGAGGTGTTGCAACTATGCGCCAAATTCATTAGTCTGCATTAACACACCACTGATAAAGGAAGAAGCCAAAAAGCAAAACGCCAAAATTTTGAGAAATTGCAGACTAAAATGCTCCGAAAAGATCGAATCTGTCAATAAGAACAAATGCTCTTCTAATCCTATCTTTGTCAGGTTCTTGTTGCTCGATCAAGTGTCTCACAAGGCTACATCCAAAACCTCGTTTTGTTTCGTCTTTGTGTTAGGATTTGATCGGCGTTTTTCGTATTTTTAAGTGTTCTACATTATTGGAAATACAGTAATTAAAAATTAATTACAATATTGTTAATGTTTATGTATATATTGATATTTTGTTTCATTTGAAATTTTGGTTGAAATGATCGACATTCGATAGTCGATTATTACTAAATATTTCTCTTTTTTATGTTTTATGATCAGGGTCGATCAATTCGGTATATTTTCTACTCACAGACCAACAAACTTGTTTCTTTATTTTTTCCTTTACTGTTAAACAAAATTTGAAAATTTATTAACCCAATCAAGACTTTACCTTTCAATAAATAAAAAATACATAATTAATCAAATTACATTATTATGGCATCAGATTTTGTGACATATTGTCTTCGAAGTTTATGATACGTGCGTTGTGTATTTTTGTCATAGCCAAAATTCATATCGTCCAGCTTCTATTCCACAGGTTGTCAAACCTTTATCAGATAAATAACCTAGTTAATTGAGCACTGCGTGCAATTTTTGTGCTGACGGCTGTTTTATAAACGCGTGCTTTTCAGTTCAAAGGTTAATACGTGGGAGAAGAGGGTTGATCCATCCCCTCGAAGCCCATTCAGGCGTGGCCGTGTCAGTGATGGATGGATTCAGCTGTTACTCCTTCCATATACCATCCATGTGCCCGATGGTTTCCTATTAATGCGACCCGAGCGGGAACAATGTTTCGCCAATTGGCCCGACTATTTAATTTTAGATGCCGAGTCCCACTTTGGAAATAAAAGAGAAGGCCTCTAATTGGCCAAGTAGGCAAACAACGCCTTCGGATTAACTGTACGTAATTGGGGGCTTGGAGTCGGTGAATGTACTTTCCCCTGGTCCTTAAGAGGATTCCTGGTCATCGTCTCGCCAGGTGTCGCCAATAAGGAGCCAACCCCGGATAAGAATTTTTCCACGGTAGAAAAAGTTTTTCGACCGCTTTCTTCAAATCCAGGGTTAACAGGCCAAATTTTCAAATCCAAGGGATCTATCGGGCACAACATTTAATCTAAAAATTAATCTCACTTCTTAAAGTATATAAGTAATACTTTAAAATTGTAATAATATGGTATTAACTAAATCTTTCCAATACAATATTTAGAAGATTTTTTTATCCATCGTAATTACCTAATACGTGAGGCAATACGAATAATAAGCTAAGTAAGTGAAATGTCCACTTCTCATTCCATTGTACATTACTTAGTTAAAATCATAAGTAATTATAATTAGTGGTCTATTGACCAAATTACTTCTTTCAATTACTTAATATTTTTATGTAAGGTTTTGGTTGAAATTAAAACGTTAGTGTCACGAGCGGGATTCGAACCCACGACCTTCGGCTACCCTGCTCTAACCACTTGAGCTCAAGTTATAGTGAGTCACGATAGCTCAAGTGGTTAGAACAGCGACGTATTTAGCAGAAGATCGTGAGTTCGAATCCCACTCGTGACACTAACTTTTTCGTTTCATCCAAAACCTTATATAAAAAGATTAGGTAATTGAAATAAGTAATTAACTTACAAGGTATAATTACAAATTAACTCACGAATATTAAAAATAATACATACGTAATTAAATTTATCCAATTGCCGTTATGCAATGTCTGCATCTTGATCAATATCTGTCAAAATCCTTTCCAATTTCTGATATCTGTATCCATCCACAGCCAGTTCAAAATTTTCCTCACTTGTTAAAAAGTTGTTTGTTGTTAAAAATTATTATTGCAATAAATATACAATCACTCTGTCCAAAATATCAACATCAAATACCAGTTGCAGATATCATTATAAAACAAATTTTGTCGTTACTGATCATTTTGATATGCACATTATCGGTACGTTGGTGTGTCAGATGAGTCTGGCTTTTTGCAAACACAGTGGCGATAATCAGACTAAAATAATCGGTAATTCAATTTTTGGGTCTATCACCATGCTGACGACACGGAGTAATCTCACCAATAAAACATTTTGTCCAAAATCCTTATCAATCATCCCTCTTCGTGCTTCTAATAGTGCCATTTTATCTCTATTATGTTTTTATCATTATTATCTTGGTTTATATTTGTCAAAAATCTCTCCATTACTAATAATTAATCAAATGTTGTCCATTTCTTGGTAAAATTGGTGATATTCCTCAGTCAATTTTTAATTTTGTCCAGTCGCTTTTCGTCTTTTTTTTTTCAATTTGCACAATTTCTAGTAAATTCAAACTGCCTTCAGAGAGGTAACATGTAACGAAGAGAAATGAAATACGTACAAAATGAAAACAAGAGTAGAGAAAATACCCATCGGTAGTAACCCCAATGTGGTCTTTTTAATTAATACTTATGCTATTTCACTACCATCACCATCACTTTCTAGCACAACTCGGGGTCATCATCTCATCAGTTAATTCAATATATGTCCACAAAACGTTTCAGTAGTTTTATGTCTACTGACTAATTCTACATATGTCCACAATTTCTTTACTTGCTGTTCATTAATGTTATTTTTTCCACAAATATTACACCTGCCTCCAAATCTTCACAGATATTTCATTGTAGTAAAATTTGTTTTATGTGTGTCTCATGTTGTTATTAATACTTAATATACCTTATATTAAAATTGATTTATTCATCAATGAAATATTAGATCGTCATTATGTCACCATATTTTAACCCATAACAAACTAAAACCTCTGAATTGCATTTCATCCATATTGTTTTACCAATATTTATCCAAAATCACGATTTTTTCCGAGTATCTAAAAACATAAAAAATAGAAAAAAAATCTGATTTTCTAGTAGCAGTTTGCCAATATCTTTCTGCCCACGTTTAAAATAGTGTAAAATCTCTCCATTTGTTGTGCAGTATTACCAATTCGTCCAACATTCTAACGCTTCTAACTCTTCAGTAGTTATTCGACACTATAATTTGGTCCAGTTCTTTCAAAAATCTCCCTAGGTGCTGTTCAGTTCTTAATTACCAGTTAGTCCAAGTATGTCCAACATATTCCCCATTCCAGTTACTACTTTCAATACTGTTTTGTCTAGGACAGTCCACAGTCTCTTTAGTTATGACGTGGATATGATTTTAGCGGACAATGTACGATCTGTGAAACTCGCGAAGAGATTTTTTTTACAACAAAGAATTCGCAGTATCCCGCTTTCCCTTCGGTCAAAACCACTCGAAAATAGTCGGTCAAAACAACGACAGGTTTTCCCGTCAGGCAATTACATAAACGGCTGATAAACAAGCGCGGAAGGAAAAACACGAAGCCGGCAGCAGGTCGAAAGCTACAAGATCTAGTTTTATCCGGAACGAACCGAATTTTGGCGCGAAATTACTTTTTACTACGATTTTATAGGATGACGTTGCCAAAGACAAAAATATACCGACTGCAGTTCTGTTCAATTTCATCTGTCTATCATCGCCGTTTTGATCCGTCAGACGCGATCACTGATGATGGCGAAAGAAAAAAACGTTCTTGTGGATAAAAAAGCGAGGAAAGGCAGACCAAAATGATCGGAACAGACCAAACTACAGTTTAAATCTCGAAAATCAGACGTTACAGCTCGTACATTTGAGATTTTTTTTTTACTCAACCGAAATTAACAACAAATAAAATTATGTTAATAATAAATGACAATCCAGTATAGTGTCAATAAAATTGGAGGTTTCATTGTGAGATTTCCTCTTCGGGTCCGCCGAGCGTACTTGTAGCGTGGTATTTCTGGTCTGCCTATCTTCTGTCTGCTAATCTCGTTTCTTATCACCAACACTCCACTGATGATGGCTTAAGTTCGAAACGCATCTGACAGCGAAAAAAAGCCGATTAAATTTATCAATCCGACCAAACTCGGATTAAATCACAACAAATTTTCGTTAGACTGTGACAATTCATATGTGTGAAATAAAAGTCTTTATGATTTGGCCTCATTATTAAACAAATGGCTCTCCAGTAAGGATAAGGGCCATGAAAATTGGAATTAAACTGTAAGATTTCCCCTTGATATAACAGAAATGAGCCTATAGCTCGGTATTTTTGGACGGTCCATCCTCAGTCCTCGTCTATCATGCTCGTTAGGCTTTTCTCCATTATCACCAATCCTCCACTGACGTGGATATGTCTGACAGCTCAAATCAGAAAAGAAGAGCAGACTAAAATTATCGGAACCGATAAAACTACAGGTTCAATAACGTACATTGACAGCTTTTATGTATCTTTGATATAAAGATTTTAGTATGCCTAAATTAGGAGCAAATATAATTATTTTATAGAGAAAAAAGAAAGGTTTCATTGGAATTCCACATTCCAGATGATGTACCTTAGCTTTGTCATTTTGGTCTGACTACCCTTTGTCGTCGTTTGCCATACAAGTTTGGCACTGCTCCATCATCACCACTCTTCCACAACTGATGTCTCATGGTTCGATCGCGGTTGGCAGACCAAAACAGCGATGATAGTCAGACCACAATGATCGGAAGTTATTAGGATTTTTGTATGTTTTTTATCTCACCACCGTAAAAATATTCAACAACTAAAATGTGTCTAGATGAAAGACCGAATAGACAGATTCGTCTGTTATTCTGTCTCTTTGATTTTGATCATAGAATTAAATTCAAACGTTTGTTTTGTCAAATTAATAAAATTAATTTAATTGTTTTATGCAACTAAGAACATAGATCTGTTAATGTATAAGGTAATTTAAGAACTGGCTTTCAATGACGTCCAAAACATGTTAATATTAATTGTTCTTGATAAGATGTTAATTGTACCTTGTGTTCTACTTGATGTTGAATTTGTATTTTTGTGATGTAATTCTGCTTGATCCCAAACTTGCTGCTCCATATTTTCGTATCTCCACATATCCTCCTGTACATGCTGTATTGCCTGTCCGACGGCATGCGGAGGTTTGTTGTTGTTTGTGATGTCGAGGCTCTCCGTCGCCGAATTGTAATATGCCCTCGTGCTGTAGCCCATGTCTTCGAGCGTCATCCCTCCCGAGTTGGGCCAGTGTTCGGTTCGTCTAGCTGGCGGACCTTCGTCCTCTAGGGTTCCGCTGTCTTCACAACTGTCCCTCGGTTCCATTTCCGTGGATTGCCCGACCCCCAACCCTTTCTCGAACGGCCGACTCCCACCCCTGACCGAATACCTTGCCTTGAGTTGTTACCCCTCTGTTCACCGACCCCCACCAAAACAGGACGTTTTGGTAATTTTCGAAGACCTTCACCACACAATTCCGGCCCCGTGGCCGGCGTCAATCAGATTTATGAAAATCCTTTCTTTCTTTATTTATGTAAATTTAATTATTTATTTAATCTGTGTATAACACATCTAATTAATTGGTACTACTGTTAGAAAAAATGACAATAATGATATACCTTACATGGTATTCAAATTATTCGTCTATAATAATTATATCGCTGATATCAAAAACCTACGCAAATTTTATTAACATCTTTCCAAATTTCTGGCTTAAAAAGACAAAGAAGCAGCATTTAGGAGGTAGAGAAATTAAATAGTTCCTTTCTGATATTATAATAAAATTGTAGGGCAATTTAAAGAAAAGCACACATGTTTCCAACTCCTTCCACTCGTGCCAAAACTGAATAATTCAAAAACTCAACTTTTCAAGATTACAATTTTAAATTTTAGGCCTGTGGTACAAGTAGATGTTTTGAGGAGTCCGAAAAGCTTTCATTTTCGACTTAGCCAATTATAAACTTAGATGGATTGGGCGTCAGTGGCCGCAACGGTTTAAGGGTTGTCACGGGGCTCATCACTATAACGTAAAGATCCCGGGTTCGAATCCAGCGGCCCTGCATTCAAACCCCCACTTTTCAAAAACATCGGCACCCCGAGGGTTCATATAACCTCATAGTTAAAAAAAAGAAAAAAAAACCTACATGGATAGATGTTTTTTAGGATTTTTTTTTTTTGAAACTTAGCCTCTGTGGTCCATGTATTTTAAGGCTATTATGAATCACTAGATTTGTATATTTGCTTGTATTGCTGAAAGAATTGGAATACTGTTGCGTACTTTAGCATAGGGGAGGCTACGGATGTAGGATCACCAAATTTTTTGTGATGCGATGTCAAAAAAAATCAGCAACGAGTCCGACCGTTCTTGCCTCTGGGCTTTTGAAACTGAAAAATATATTTTAACTAAATTCTATAAATTTGTTTCTCCACCTTTGTTGTCCATGTATTCAGGGTTATTACATATCACTAGATTTGTAATTTTTCATAAGCAGTTTGGACTTTTTTCCTTTCCGCCTTCCATCCTTCCAGACCAGGAGAAAGTGCCGCTGAGGAAGGGATGGAGTACTAGGGAAATATATACTATCATTTAAATTAAAAAAAAAAAATGGTTGTTTGTGTTCCATAAAAACATCCAAAATACACTCTTTTATATGCTTTTCTAGCTTTGTTTTGCATGTATTTTTAAGTTATAACATAGTCGATTTGTACTTTTACGAAGAATAAAATTTATCTGTTTATTTATTTTTACTATTTTGTCTGGAAAATAAATTCAAGTCATTTCGTAATTTCGAGGTTCTGTCAAAAACCCAATATCTTAAGCTCAGTCGCAAGGAAATTGAATGGCATGGATTAGAGCCCGAACTGGTATTGCCGATAATGAAAATGTAAATAAATTCACCGCACTTCATCAGCAGGGGAGGAATCAACTAAAACACCACACACGTTTTATTTTTAATCTCAGGTTCTAATTTATTCATGGAAAAAAAGTTAGAGATATTACGTGTTGTTCGACGACTTTTAAATTCCTGTAGATCAGTATCGCTGTTTCAGATTTATTAATATTTTTGTGATTTTTCCATTTAAAAAATCGGAAGCATGTGGAAATGGAAATATTTGAGATAAATAAATTCATAAAAATTTTTATTCGCCTTTTTTTTAGCTGAACAATGTATAAAGATTATATGATTATGAGTGAAAAAAAATTGAAATCAACGAAAATTCTTCAAAAGTTATATTTTTATCTCCAGCTCAATTTATTTACGGACGCCATAGAATTACATTCAGTTTTCAGAGTTCTAAATCAGTGGAACGAAGTAGTGTTAAAGATATCACCATATTGATTATCTTCGGATTTACAGAAAAAATCTGAAAGATATATTTTTTATTTTACATAAAAATTAGTATTCAAGGGAATTTGGAAGTAAAAAAAATCAACTTTGTTTCTTTCTAAACAAAATTTTTAGTCTATATTGCTACTCATCTCGTGTAACTTTACTGTATTATTTATTTCATAATATCGAATGAAAAATTTTTTTCTTGACGTAGTAGTTTTTGATGAAACCAGTGGTTACACAAGTAGGTTTACACCTTAAATTAAACATAGTACTATATAATAATTATTTTTATATTTACCATAAATTGCAACCAGTAGCTAATTCATAATTTACATTAAACCTCTGATAAACGTACGTTAATCGCGTGTAGAGCGTAAAATGTAACACATAACAGACTCACAGGTACATAAATTTTTGTGCGATGTAATATTTATCATATTTTAGGTTTTGATGTTCAGAACACTGTTCATTTTTCACAAAACTTGTATCATTCCAATATGGCTGAGGATAAAAAATACAGAACGTGTGCTTTCCTAACCCTTCAGAATGGTTAGAAGGTAGATAGTACACCGTAGAGTCAAAATGTTTCACATGGTAATTTTCTATTACAAGTTTTGAAACGATGTAAATATGATTATAGAGGCGGCAAACTCGGCCAAAGATTAAAAATATGTTATATTTGAAATTTTACAAACTTCATTAAGAGACAAATCTTTTTTGTATATTTTTTACTTCAGTTCTTTCCCCTTATCCTTGAGAAATATAATGCATTACAGTTTTCTCTAGGGTCAAGAACGATTATGACAAACAATTTAAGACAATTGGAAACGTATCGGGACCGGTCTCGCCATCCCAATCGCTCCGAGGCGATAATACGCTGATAACGGCCCTGTCTCTTTCATACACGGAACATGCATTAACTACTAATCGTTTTATCTCAAACTCTTCGGCATTTTGCAGATTTCCGGTTAATTTATGAGAAAGAAAAAACACTGTTTTTTACGGTGTATTGAGCTGAAAATGTACATTTATTAGAGAAGCTCATGAAATAATAACAGGTCGATACAGAGATTTTGGTAAATATTTTTATATGGAACAGCGGATATTATAATTAGTTCATTAAACTTTATATTTAAAAATATAATTTTATGAGCGTAAACCTGTTTGAGGCTATCCAATAGTCGGACATGGTCTAATTAGTCTCTGTGGTTTTGTCTGTCAGACGAGTTTCATTTTGCCATCTTCAGTGGTTGCTATGCGTGCTGATTCTTGCTGCTCTAGTGCAGGTCAAGTCTGTGTTGTAAAATCCTTCTCCGTCTACATCTGTTAATGTAAAACACATTCTCCTAACAAATGAACATTATCCATCTATCGAACACCCTATGCTAACCATATTAACATAATTAATTATAGTATAGCAGGTCTATCAATAAAATTCTTTTTAGTTAATTTTTTTAATAATATATAAAAATTTGATTTTTTCAATATGTTGCTCATCAAAAAAACCTACACCTGGGTTTTACACAAAAAAATGGCCAAATTTGAAAATCCATATTTTCTCAGGATTTTTTTTCAACAAAAACACCGATACCCCGTATGACCTCTGTAGTTGCGAACGTTCGTAAAAATATGCTCCTGAAATATTTTAAATCAAGATCGTATCACTATTTAATTATATCATTGAAACTATAATTTTTGGCTCTACCAGGATTGGACAATTGAAGTTAAGTAAAAATGGTATTAAATCAGCGATTTGTAGATTGATCTCCTCCGATCATCTTGTTCTGCTTAATCATGCTGGTCATATTGAAACGATCATACGTACCATCAGACACGACATTGTCAAATTACACTTATAAACTACTCCATAAAAGTCAGTTTTGATTTATTTTTTTAATTTGAAAATGTTTTGATTTTCTGAAACTAATGAAATATCTAAAATACCAAAAAACGGAAAAAGTATGTGATTTTACCTGTTTTTAGATTTTCACCTACTGGTTGAGGGGCGAGTTGAGGAATGAATGTATTTGACTAGTTCAACTTGATCTGCTGTACCTATCAGTTCAAAAATTGTACACAATATGCATAAATACTTTCTTAAACTAAGGAAATATCAAAAAACTTCGGAAAATTATGTACTTTTACCGGTTTTTAGATTTTTACGTACCGGTTGAGGGGCGAGTTGCGAGTTGCGAGTTGGGGAATGGATGTATCCGGCTGGTTCAATTTGATATCGTGTCCTATCGGTTCAAAAATTGTACCAAATATATAAAAATACTTTCTGAAACTAATGAAATATCTAAAATACCAAAAACTTGGAAAGAGTATGTGTTTTACAGGATGTGCTTTGAAATTTTCACCTACCGACTGAGGGGCGAGTTGAGAGTTACGAGTTGAGGAATGGATGTATCCGACTAGTTCGATTTGATCTCGTGTCCTATCGGTTCAAAAATTGTACTATATATATAAAAATATTTTCGGAAACTAATGAAATATCTAAAATACCAAAAAACTTGGAAAGAGTATGTGTTTTTACCGGATTTGAAATTTTCGCCTACCGAATGAGGGGCGAGTTGAGAGTTACGAGTTAAGGAATGGATGTATTCAACTAGTTCAACTTGATATCGTGTACATATCGGTTCAAAAGTTGTACCCAGTATGTAAAAATACGTTCTAAAATTGATGAAATATCTAAAATACCAAAAAAATTGGAAAAAGTATGTGTTTTTACCGAATTTTAGATTTTCACCTACCGGTTGAGGGGCGAGTTGCGAGTTGGGGAGTGGATATATTCGACTAGTTCAATCTTTATCTCAAGTAGCCATCGGTTCAAAAATTGTACACAATATGTAGAAATATATTCTGAAAGTAACGATATATCTAAAATGCAAAAAACTTCGATTGTATATTATTCGATTATTATGTGTAATTGGTATTAATACCAAATGTGTAAAAATAATATCTATAAGTACTGTGTAAAAATTATATAAAATAATTTGCGATAATGGATTTTTTTGCCTTCAGAACCCGGTGGTTTGAAGAATTGCAATAAAAGAAGAAGGTAAGGATTTAAATGACAAAACGTATCAACAAGGGGCCCCTTACCGAATGATTTACGTGGCGCACGCAATGCGATAAGCCGGGGGTGTAGTACGTAGATCAAGCCGGGACAATCAGAAAAGAACAGGACGCGACGAAGAAGAGGAACAGGAATGAAAATCAACCCGTCGACTTTGAAAAGCAGATGTTTTGAATGTGTCTCCCGACCCCTCCGCCGTCATAAGTCCTCCCTCGGCTCCACTTTAATAACAGATAATTTAATAAATAGCCCGAGCCTCCTGTTCGGTTATCAGCAGACTTGAGGAGGCTCCCTTATCCGCCCCCGATCTTCATTTCCGCCGCCCCACAGACGTGCCGCCCTCGGCACACATAAATAATCCGAGAGGGAGAGAGTTTTAGATTCTCCCTGGAGGAAAAGAGGAAATTTGGGTCAGAATTTAAGGTGCGCCCCTCCCCTTGCACTCTTTTTTCCCATTTTACAAAAGAATTACATTTCCCTTCTAATCTATTTGTCGCCACCCTACCGGCCAATAATTTTCTTACAGGAGAGGTTTAAATAAAAATTTCTCGTCCATAAACAGTCTTTCATAATTTTTACAACGCAGATTAAAAACTTTCGCTTTTCACGAATAAGCCACTCTTTGTATTAAGAAATGTAAGATGAGTAAAACATTTTTATACCTTAGTTGGATCGTTTACGATCATTTTGATTTTCTCGATGTTTTGATCTGACCGGTGCCTTTCGACTTCGCGCCATCTCCAGTGATTGATGATATGCAAAAATATCGTTAAATGATAAGAAGGGAAACTAGCTACGATATACAGTCTAAAATGATCGGAAACCAGAGAAAAAAGATTAAATTATAATTTTTACATGCAACTTTATCATTATATTCGGAAAACAATACTTCATTTTCATATCATCGTCAAACTGTACTTTAACTCAAAAATACAATAATAGAAAACGAAGCTAAGATAGCATCTGGGGGCAAATCGACAGGCTGTCGCCCTATCCATGTCCGCAGACCACTTATTGTCCTAAATAGTTTATATGAACCGAAATAATAATTTTGAAATTGTTTGCTGAAGTCTGCGAGATGTTGAACCTATCCTGTTTGGTTAAATTGATCAGACAAATCTCGCTGGTCTGATTTGTCTAACGTTCGGTGGTTGGTCTGTATGCTGTTTTGTCAGTTTTTTTTGTTTTATAACCTTATTCTATACAGAATAAACAATGCAATTAATTATTTCTGTGTGCTTCTGAAATTTAAGAAAAAAAATTGAAAATTAATACACTTACAAAATGAGGATACGGACGTGGTATCACTGAGTTCAATGTATCCTTTATTTGACGATGCTTGGACAAAAATATCAGACACGTTCCCAAGCGTTCTTGCCGGTTTTATCCATAAGAGTTGTCAAAAACATATATTTTCGTATTGTATTAAATGAAAATACAAATATAAAAATTTACAAAAATCGAAAACCTTTTCCAATAAAGAAGACCTAAATAAGTTGTTTTGAAGAAAAATAATCGGATTCATTTTAAGCACCTCTCATAATCCAAAAATATGTCAACACGACACACAAGGATGACCCCTCTACACGGAAAACAAACACTTTGAGCCCTGAAGATGTCCTCAATAAAGATCGAAAACGTTGCACGACAAAGAAAATGTTTTTCTAAAACCTGCGTCACACCAGACCGCACCTCACGACCTCCACATTAGCTAACGGTCATTAAACACCACACCAAATTAATAATTTTTATAGCAAACGGAATTAGCGTGAAAGGAAGGGGTTATTTACCCCGCACCGAGGGATATCGAGTACTCTGGGGTGAGTGTGTGTTGTCTGGAGAGCAAAAGTAAGTTATTAGCGCGAATGGAGCGGGTTCGGCCCCGCCCCGAGGAATATCGAGTACTCTGGGGGAGTGAATGTGACCAGACTTCTATGTTTGTGGCGATATATATGTTATGTATTGTATGTTGTATATCTACTCTTAAATTGACAACCTGAGGTACTAACAAGAGGCTAGCTTTTTAAAATAACGACGTAATATACAAGTAAAAGCAGAGAGTCAGTAACCAGATCGAGATGCTCAAATGGCTGCAATTGAATACAAAATACGCGAGAAAAGAAACACAGGAAAGAAAAGGAATACACGCGGAGGGCCGGCGATGACCTCAGTTGTTTGTCCGGCCCATAAACCTTCCACTTTATATATATATCGCAAACGGAAAATACAACAGCATGGCATGTTTTCCCTGATGTGCGGTGTGTCACTTAAAACGTCATAACTCTCCTGGTTTTCAACCAAATTTAAGTTACGACAACCGTTGTTATTATGGATTATGCTTCTTTCGACATAGTTCAACATCGCTTAGACTTTATGTCATTATAAGTTAGAAACATACGGATGAAATCATGAAAACTTCCACAAACTTTACATTTTATATTTGCATTTCTGATTTATTTACTGAAACGAAGCTTGTGCCATTGTGTGTAGTTTATAAGGATCTCACTTTAGTTAAGTTTTCGGTGGAATAGTTTTTGTGATTGAAAAAATTAGGAAACAATGAAGCTGGGTTTTGGTGTCCCCAGCACTGCAACCTCATCAGAAAATTTTCCGGTTGCCCAGTGTTTCACTTACAAAATCATAATTCCCCAGGTTTTCAAGTTATTACAAATTTAAAGTTAAAACAACCGTGGTTGGTCTGTGTTTGACAAATTTCAACATCGCATAAATTTTATGTTATTATAAGTGGGAAAAATAGGGATGAAATAATCAAAACATCCCCAAACTTTTCATTTTATATTTGCGATTATGATTTATTTACGGCGATGACGTTTGTGCCATTACATTATAAAGTTTATAAGGATCTAAACCCTAGTAATTTTTCCAATAGATCGGTGGTAATTTTTGTGATTTTCGAGAAAAAATTAGGAAACAATGAAGCTGGGTTTTGGTGTCCGCAGCACTGCAGCCTTTTGGCATATTGTATTTTTACTAGTTCCTTAGTTCCCTTCAATTGACACAATCTTTCTTTTTTCTTTGGCTCCCATTGCCGCAATTGTTTTTCTGGAGTGTTCTTAGTGCCCTAGATAATGTCTCCACCGAGCAATTGCTTCCCATTTAAAAATTATATGTGCACCAATTCTAACCCATAATTGCATAACCTACAAATAATGCCATTATTGAGTGTACCATTAAGAAAGTTTAACCAGACAGGATATTACTATAAGTTTTTATCATCTCTCTTCAACAAATAGATTAAAATTATTATTTTGGGGGTGCAGGTGTTTTCTGAGATAACCGCGACCAGCATATAGTCGTATAGCAAGGATTAAATCATCTTTTAATCATAAGTTTACTGTATCGGGCACCTCTGGAGTTCACCTAATCCTACTATTCTTTTTTGTGAACCCATTCTGAGATGGAGGAGTCTGTTTGATCTTGTTATCCCAATTATAGATTCTGGGCGTATATATAATGAACTTGCAGATCTTCCTATCGCCAGTTGGTCTGTTGTTCATTACCCAGGATCCTTTGTGCCCTGGGATCCAAGGTTTTATCAGATTTTTCTGGTTTCCTTTTTGAAATTTTTAATGCATTTTCCGACTTATGCATTGACAGACTGCTTTTAGAGTTTTTTGGCTGTTAAGAGTTGGTCTTATGACGATGATTTAATCTCTTTTTAGACCTAAGGTGCAAACATTGATAGCACATTTCAGCTTAAAAAACTGAGTTGAATCCATATGATAGGGCTTGCCCAGTAAATACCTAACACCAATTACCTTGGTTTTGGAGCAATCAGCGTACCATATATTTGTGTATGATTTATACGTCAACCAATACGTTACATAAAGTTTAATGTGTAAAAAAATGAATTTATACAATGCTAGAATTGATTCTAAAATTTCTAGCGTTGTATAAATTCACATTTTTCTCATTTCCATAATTTAAACAATGTTTATAAATCCCAGGCCCTGAAGATGATATCAATAAAGATCGAAACGTTGGTACGATAAAGAAAATGTTTGTTTTTTGAAATCTACGTCACATTAGACCGCATCTCACGATCCCCAAATAATCATATATTCAAACCGCATTCTTAAAAACATTTTAAAAATAAAAAATGTCCATGCTCCATTTTAACTAACGACTTGTAAAATTGTTTCTATATATGCGATGCAAATATCGTGCATTTATCAACGTTGATTCTACAGTTACCTTTCTAGACTGTTTTAATTTTTAAGCTTGTAAATTAATACACTACGAAATGTAACTTTATAACTATGAATAAAAAGGAAAATGCGTTCATGATTACCCTAAGAACCCCTTTAATCCCGGAATGGGTTCATTTTTGCTTTAAATGGTGCACTATAAAAAAAACTCGTTATCTAATTCCTTTACTCAGCTTGCACTGCGTCGGCATAAATGAAATGCCGAATAAAAATTACTACAAATACTAAATTTTTGTTATACTAAAAAAGAAGACCATTTTTCGACAACTTTCGATTTTAAAATTTGAAGCTTTTGCTTTGATAAACATTTTAACTGTGTAACCCAGTAATTTTTGACTAAAAAGAATATGTAAACATGTTGGCTAACAACATTTTGATAAATACCAAGAAAATAATTATCTGATGCCTAAAATTTGCCGCGCAAACCTCGCAAATCTCCCCAAAAAATTCCAGCCTTGTGGATTACGCTAAAAGTGCCCTTCTAATTCTACAAAAGGACCATTTTTGACTTTGCTGCTTTCTAATCCTAGAAAATTGCACAGGGTTTTAGCAGGCCATCTTCCTCCCTGGCACATGTCCAAAGTCCATCTAATCTATGGCTTAGATTTTCTTGTGGAAATATATAGATAATCAATTATAGCTTATTAGTCTTTATTTATTAAAACAGGTGGAGGAGGGTTAGTTTTATTAAAATAATTATATTTTTTATTAATACACATGCTTTTTCTTTTTATAATTTCAATTTAATTTTGTATTAATTTAAAATTTGATTTTTTTTACGTATTGTCTTAATAATCAAATGTTTTAAAATAAAAGATTAGATCAGGATTACGTGTTCAGTGCAGCCAACTCCTGAATCGTAAATTTTACATTTTCTTGAGAATCAAATCAAATTGCCGATGTACTTAGATAAAAAGAAACCCTGGAGCCGTCATTCTGTTTACTAGGAAAGAAGACTGCATAAATAGCGGCGATTAATTGCAAAAAACCGGCCAAAGTTTGCGAAAACATTTCTTTTGTAAATATATATAATCGAAAGCCAATTTTCTAAAAGTACATACTCTGTTTACATCTTTGTAACAATTTGTGAAATTGGCTTGTTAAACTTTTCCATAGTTTCAGAGTAGACATAATTTGATAATTGACAAAAACCATTGGCAATCGTTGGCATCGACAGTTTGAGGTGAATATCCATCCTCCAAACAATTGACAAGAAGAAAGAAAATGATGAAAATTTATATAATAAACTTATATAAAAATATCATAACCAAGTTTTTTATAATATTTATGTGTGATTGTACGAACACGTAAATATTTTTATGAACGGTGGTGGGGGGAGGTTTCAATAAGAAAAGGACAATTTGCCAAATACGTAAATATCTAAATATAACTCTTAAATTGTTCATACAATTTAAAAATATTTACAACAAGCCAAAAGTGACAGTGGGTTTTTTAAATTAATTTTTCCCCGCTAACGCAGAAGCAGAAAAACAGAAGACAACATTGTCACATTGTTAAGGTATCAGAAGGTTATAAAGCACAGTGTCTTTCGCACTTCTAACATAAAAAAAAGTGTGACATAAAAAATCTGTATGAAAATGTTAAATAAACGATTATCTAGGCATCTACCTAGTAATTAGATAAGATGTTCATTAGAAACAGCGAGACTAGGAAGAACTTCATTAAAACAGCTTACAGTCCGTGCATTTAACTAATTTTCTCAATAACTTTTTAGTGGTCTTTTTAGTTTTAAAGTCAAAAGATTTATGTGAGTGATAAACAGGGTTTACAAGGCGTGACAAAGTGTTGAGGGCCTGGAACAGCAACAGAGGGCTAACTACCGATTTATTTCTCTTGATGCACCCTCTACGGTGGTTCGGCAATCTCTTTTTACCTCGGCGTAAACTGGGAAGGGCCGCCGGCGGCGAAGGGAGCCCACTTTTAAAGGGATCCATATTTCTCAAAGGGCCCGTCTTTCGGGGGCGGCGGTGACGGCGAGGGGGTGGAACGTTTTCTCCAGAACTTCCACCCTCGCAACCCCCGAGCCCTTCCGTATAAAAACCAGCCCATTGACAGCTGGGGAGGCGTGACGTCACTCCGCCTGTCAGCCATCTTGAATGATATATGACCCCCCCCTCAACGCCAGCGTGTCAGTCAGCAAGAGGGCTTCTGCTTGTCAATATCTGTCAACCCACCAAATCCCACCAACCCGAGCCAGTCGCCACCCAAACCATCTTAATAATCTATTTACCGAAAAGAAACTTAGTTTTGTACCATCTTTAATGATTGGGACAATTCATTTCACCCACGTGGCTCAGTTGGCTGGTAATGGCCTTCTCACAGTCGGTTAAGCTGTAAAAACAACATAAACAATTTTCCATTTACAACTTTAATAATTTAACCCAAATTGCATATTCTGAATGGTCAAATATTCGAAAATAACGAAGTAGGTTAATTAAACTTTTTTAAAGAACCATTTTTTTAAATCAATTTATTCGAGAGGCTTACGAGACGCACCTGTCTCATCCTCAGCAAGGTTTCATGCAGAGTGCTGTCATGAAATATAAATTGCTAATCTATGATTGCTCGCATAAAATTTTTCTCACTATTTTACATCTGATCACAAATACAACATACGATGCAACTCGGATTACCGATAAAATTATACTTAAACTCTTGAAAAGTGGTGTATTAACCGAATAATGTGATAAAAGTAGTACTTCAAGTCTTCATTAAATGAATAAAAAATGTTAAATATAAGTAAACTTATAATCACATCCATCTTTTGAACTCTTGTAAAACACTATCCTATCTTTCTTTTTGTCATTCAGCTTTATTTGCGGGCAAGGAAATCTTGAATAAAATTTCCTATGTTCGGCATCTTTAATATACAGGAGGGGTATTAACGATCTTTATGTTAACCCTGTTAAGTCTGTTAGGTCCTGTTAGATCGATAGATCGAGAAAAATTATGACGTAGCTTGTTAAAATCTGCTAATTAACATTGCTCGATCTAACAGGCCAGGGCCAATGTTAAATGTTAGGTCGAAAATGTAGTCCTATTATTAGAAATTAACAAAAGAAATGTATTGGTCTGATTTAATTACTGCGTATTTAAGAATAAAAATACATGTAAACAAAAAAGAGCTGTTAAATTCATGGCTGCCATGTCGGTTATCTACGGCCTAACGGATAGCACTGTGGCTAAATTTTCGACTTAACATTGGCCCTGGCCTGTTAGATCAAACAATGTTAATTAGCCGAATCTTACAAGACTACGTTATCATTTTTCTCGATCTAACAGGACCTAACAGAGTTAACAGGGTTAATACAAAGATCGTAAATACCCCTCAAGCCTTAAAGGGCTGATATAGCTTTATTTTTGGTTCTACCAATCACCACGCGCAGCATTGCGGAAAAGTTAACGTTTAACATGCTATGAAAAGAAGGGGGCGTTCACAATCTTACTGGACATTTCTCTATTCGAGTTAACACGAGTTAACATCTTACAAACATCGCGAATACCCCTAGGGTGTCCTTTTTAGATGGCCCTGTTGATTTCTCTTGAACCAAGGACGCTACCAAAAACAAAAAACACGTGTTTAATATTTTTTAGTCTAGTTTCAAATTTAAACCTTTTTTTGGAGAAAAATTATACAGGGTACCTCAGGCCCAGTTCGAGTTCAAAATTTCAAATACGATCCTACATATTTTAGAGGATTTTTTACGCTGAAAACAATGGTGATGATGATCCGTTAAAGTGTTGTCTCATGTTAAGATTATCAACAGATAATGCAAGTGTTTGACTGTATTTCAGTTTATATCAATTTTATTATTTTGCCTTCAGACTAAGACTAATAGACTAAGACGACCCCTGAGACGGTCGATTGATACTGAGTGTGTGTATGATTAATTTGTTGTAAATAATGTATGTTCTTATAATGAGAGACTGTGATTGTTATTACTAATAACTTGTTTTGCATTTTGTAACTTTTTATACATTTAACCTCATGTAATATAATATTTCTAATTATTTTTATATCATAGATAAAAAAATGGAATGTTATAGTTTCAAAATTCAGTCGTCTCATACAATGCCGATAAAAGCCGATTATCAAAGACCACCATACTAACTAATCTATTATATTTAGTGGACTGTTGACCAAATTAATTCTTTCAATTAATTAATCTTTTTTTATGTAAGGTTTTGGTTGAAATGAAAAAGGTAGTGCCACTAGCCGGATTCGAACCCACGACCTTCGGCTAAATAGACGCTACTCCGGGAAGTTGGTGTCCGAGTGGATCGAAGTCACGATAGCTCAAGTGGTAGAGGAGCGGCGTATTTAGCCGAAGGTCGTGGGTTCGAATCCCGCTCGTCGCATTAACTTTTTCATTTCAACCAAAACCTTACGTAAAAAAGGTATAAACTAATATTATGTGATACAATTGAAAAAAAGTACTTTTTTCGGAAATACTGACACCTTTGCACGCAAATATTTGTGACCGAGCAGAAAATATTTTTTGAGGTTAAACAAGTACTAAATAAAGTTTCTCATTAAACTTAATTATACAATTAATAATTCGCTAATTGTAGGATTGACAGGACGCGCATAACACATAACGGTTCACGGTTGGTAAAAGGGCAGGATTGCGTTTGACACAGTTCCAAAACAACTATAAACCATAAAAGGGAGGGGAAAAACATAAACTTCCTCCCGGTATTACCACAAAACCGGATACTCCCAAGTGATTCATACCGGAGGATCTTCTTGTAATCGCGTCAGGAAACCGTAAAAACTTTCCGCCCCCGCGTTTCGTTTTAGTGTGTTTGTTTTCATTACGGCCGCAACCCCTCACGATCGCGGTTTTGAAATGACTTAACTTCGTGTTTAAAAATAATCTTCGAACTGTTTGTTTGCCGTCTTCGAGGCTCGCAAACTTACAATTAATATATTACCGTTTGGAGTTAATTCGTTCGTCGTTAACATTATTTTGTCGAAGGGGCGCAAATGGGGTAGGGCCATAACTCTTCTTTTACCCTTTAACAACATTCTAGAAGTGGAAGTTTATGAGGATATTATTAAAATCCTGGATGAGAAGAGCAACCTTTTTACGTCTACATAACATACATATATTTAACATAACAATGATCTCGTTTGTAGAAACCCTCTAAACTTCTTCTTCTCGTCGTTCTTATACTATTTTATATTAAAATTGAATAATTTCTACTGCATAAAATCAAAATAAAATTAACTGTCGCTAAACCTTTATAAGTTATTCAAGAAATATTGATTTCAGGTCCGCCAAGTCTCGCTTTATACAATTCCTCATAAAAACATATTGGTTACATATTGTATTTAAGCTTAACCAGACAAACCAAATCCAACCATGACTTGCAGAAAGATTAAATTAACACTACGTATAAAAAAAATCTTCACGGTCATATAATTAATTTGCACAGCTAGATGAAACAGTAAAAAATATAAATTCTACAAATCCAGTGATATTAAGCTAACATTACAAAAGATCCAAGATAGAAGAAGATCAGCGATGATCAAGGATTAAAAGATCCAACGAGACATACAAAAGTCTCATAACTGATTTTATAAAACAGATTATCAAAACGATTGTTATTTTTTGAATATGAACATTCAAATTACCACATGGAGCATCGAACTTAGCAGTAAAAATTCTCCAGGAAAAGTTCAAAAAGGAAATGACGCGACGCAAGCATCAAGTGTCTACCCCAGGGGTGCTCAAACTTGAACTGCTGGCGATCTACCTCAATATTTTTAGACTACTTACGATCGACTCTGAGAGTCTGCAAGTGTGTGTGATGCAGGGTTGTCGTACATACACGATACACCCTACCTACCTAGGTAGGGTGTACCGTAGCATATATAGATATTAGCTTTCTGCACAATATAGGTACATTATTTTAGTCAAGGTTTGGGTTAGGTTTAGTTAGGTTCTTCTCTACAATATCAATGAAAAAACTCATAGTTATTCAAAATTGCGAGTTTATTGGTTGTTACAAAACAAAAGAGTTACATATGGTGTTAAACTTAACTAAGGAGTGGCTTTGGATGTTGAAGCGTGGCACTGCATGTCCTCAGCATACTTTTCATAAGATGGTACGTAACCACTGAGTGCTAATCGCAAGCATGATGACATATGATCGTCAGTTAGTCGATTGCGATATTTTGACTTAATTATCTTCATTTCAGAAAATGCAGACTCGCACAAGTAAATTGACCCAAAAAATGCCGTCAGTTGAAGGGCGATTTGCCTTACATTCGGATATTTATCTTCAGATATAAAACACCAGAAATTTGTATCAGATGCTGTAGCTTTGAGATGTATATCTGATATAATCTGCACCAACTCATTTTCAACAGAACATGAGTTCATATTAAACTGACTTGCTATTTCAGTAGCTAATTCCTCAATGTTTTTACATGAAAAAGGATAACTCATAAATGATGCTATATTTTCCAATTTACTGCAATCATAAAAACGCATTTCGAATTGTCCCAAAATATTTGATAATTCAGCCTCATACGTATCATAATTCAACTGAGGAATCCTTGCTTTCAAAGACGGAAAATGTTTCAGATCCTTTCTTTTCAGTTGATCTATCATAAGTTGCAATTTACTTTTGAATGCGTTTACTGCGCTAATCATCTCAATAATAGTTTTTCCTTTACCTTGAAGCTCCAAGTTAACGCTGTTTAAGTGCATTGTGATGTCAGTCAAAAATGCCAAATCAGTCAGCCATTTTTCGTTTTTCAAAATCTGAGTGTCATCACCTCTTTCGTCTAGAAAAGCTGTTATTTCGGGCAATAATTCTTGAAACCTTTCTAGGAATTTTCCGCGACTCAACCACCTGACGTCCGTGTGAAGAACTAAATCAGTGTGTTCAGCTGACTCCCTATCTTCCAACTGCAACTGAAAGAGCCGCCGTTGCAAGCTACGTGCACGGATGGAATTCACAATTTTTGTTGCAATACCCATAATTTCCTCCGTGTTTAAAACTTTTGAACACAAAACTTGTTGATGTATAATGCAATGGAATGAAAAAAATGAAGGGAATTCTTCATTAGCTCGACACAATGCCACAAAACCGTTTTTGTTTCCAGTCATTGCTGGTGCTCCATCGGTTGTAATGCACACTAATTTATATATTGGTAGCTCGTAGTTTTTTACAAAATTGAAGAAAACGTCATATATACCTTCGCCACGGGTCTTCCCCTTCAGAGGAATGATTGTCAAAAATTCTTCCTTAGCCAACATGTCATTGAATACCATCCGAATAAAAATACACAGCTGGGCAGTGTCTGTCATATCGGTGGATTCGTCGAACTGTAAAGAAAAGTATGTACATTCCATGATATCATGTTTTAGTTTATCTGCGATGTCCTGACTCATGACTTCAATACGCCTTGTGACAGTCGGACGAGATAACTGAAGTTCTCTAATAGCAGACATGATTTCTGTTTTATTTTAAAAATCTCCAAATAAAGTCTCACCCGCTTCAATAAATGCTTCCTTCACCACCGATCCATCTTCGAATGGTTTCTTGTGTTTCGCCAATATATGAGATATTTTAAATGACGCGATCGTAGCAGCTTTTGATTGTTTGGCTGGTCTTGTGAACATGAATTGTTCTTTTTTCAAACAAGATATCAAATCACTTACTTTTCGTTTTCGATCGCGATCGACCGTTTGAGCACCCCTGGTCTACCCCCTCGCCTCTAAATATGCTACAGTATTTTGTGTGTGAGATCAATATCCTCATCCCAATCGGATTTTTATATCAAATACAGCCTTCTAAGTAAGAAGTAAGCATTATTTTTATAACTGACAACTATTTTGTTTATCCTTTTACTACTGCCAACAACGCTGTTCGTCAATTCGATTAACTATATTGTACATTGATTCCTATTGCTTCAGAATGTAACTCCCTAAGAAGAATTATACAAGATAAGACAAAAAGTAAAACCTTTTTTTTATTTGGCATCAAACAATTACACAGCCATGTTGCAAAACCTTTTTACTGTACATTGCTGAAATTTTTGTACGAGAGCTACTTTTCGTCTGTAATATTTAAAATATTATACTGAATCTTATCTAGTGTTAATTCATCATTTTTGTTATTGTAATATAACAAGCTACGTTCTGAAAAAGGTTGTTTATCCAGAAAATTCCAGAAAGCGACAAAAATCCTAGCTTGATGGATATCTTCATTATATTTAATTACGTTCACGATGACTTATTTGTATAAATTATAAAACAAATTAGTCAAAATATAAAAATACGTTGGCCATTGTTAAAGAAAACAATTCGTGAACGGCTTTTATTCTTGGAAAGATTGATTTGAATATTTGTTAATAGGAATGAATGAAAAATAATTAATATTTGTTTAAATCAACTTATTACTAGGGAAGGCGACGAACGTGGGATAACAAATTTTAATATTTTGGTGGTACTACACCGTAAAATGCATACTACACACAGGTCCGAAGTTCTTTCCTATAGGCCTAAGAACCGAGAAAAATCTATTTCAGCTAATTTAAGTAATTTTTAATGAATATTTTGGCGCGTCTGTTTCAGCAACAGTTTAGGCATTGACATGGCGCTCGTCACGGTAATGGTCCAGGGTTCGAATCCAGGGGTCCTACATTCGGACCCGACATACTTACAAATGGGCTTTTTTCAAAAACATCGGCGCCCGAGGATTGATATGACCTCTATTGTTTAGAACACTCGTAATAAGTGTCCTTTTTACATGGCTTGGTTGAATTTGTCTTGAGCCAGTTTCAAATTTTACTTTTTTTTGTAGAAAAATTATACAGGGTACCTCAGGCCAATTTGAATTTTTATTTAATTTTTTTTATAACACTCTTTACTTAATTGGTGAAAAAATTATTTTAAATCTAAAAAGTTTCTTTTTTTTAATTAAGCACACCATTTATTTTTCAGCTATATATTTTTTAATTGCAAATGCATTCGAGCCACGTTCCTGGTCTTTAGAGCTGACTATTAAACCAAATGGAATTTCAAGTGGGTGGTGTATTTAGTTAAAAATAGTAATAACCACCTTTTTAGATGTAATATATTTTTATTCGTTTGTCGATGTATTTCAACGTTATTATATATCACTCGATTCATACTTTCACCTAGGACTAGAAAATAGTATGCTGGATTGTATTAAGTGAAATTAAATATATGTCGTAGATTATTATTTGGAGATCGTGAGATGCGGTCTGGTGTGACGTAGGTTTTAGAAAAACATTTTCTTTATCGTGCCAACGTTTCTTTCTTTATTGAGATCATCTTCAGGGCTCAAATTGTTTGTTGAGCACTCTCAACACGACACAAGAATGACACAGAAAACAAACACTTTGAGCCCTGAAGATGATCTCGATGAAAATCAGAATGTTGGCGTGATAAAGAAAATGTTTTTCTAAAACCTACGTCATACCAGACTGCATCTCGCCATCTCCAAATAATCATTAACTTACAATTAATTACAGTTTTCAGTTGAGATAAAAAGTCAATGGCACGAGCGGGATTCGAACCCACGATCTTCGGCTCGATACGCCGCTGCTCTACCACTTGAGCTATCGTGACCTCGATCTCAACCTTTTACCTCCTTTTGTTTCAACTGAAAACCTTAATTAATTATAAGAATAGAATAATCATTAACTAACGATCACTAAACACCACACACATATGTCGTAGATTTGAGGGTGGCATGATATCTCGGAGTGTCGATCATTCCTCAGGATTGGCTTTTTTTCCAAATCAGTCATTGGGGCGATAACACCATAATTTTCGGAACAATTATTATATGCTTAAAGGTGGTAACTAAGACGAAGCCAGACACTCCCCCTTCAACACTCGTTCACGCCATAAAACCTTAACAAAAGTCTATCCAACTCGTCTACAAGTTTACAACCTACAACTGTCTCATCAAAATCCGACTTCTAATTCAGTATTGGGCACTACCAGTAACTAACTATAAGTTCTAAACTGGAACTGACTCGTTACCAACTAAACTCAACCTTCTTACTGACTACTCAAGTCATCTTTTCAACCACGTACTGCCCAGTGATTACTCTTTTTTGTAGCACCGGCTATTTACTAACCTTCCCATAGGGTGGTTTTCTTCCCTGTGGTAGCTACACCCTCTCGCATCACCATTTAGCATTTCATGAGCTTTTCTTTGGAGGGGATACTACGTCAGATCAGACCGCATCTCTTGATCCCCAAATAATATTTAATTATGTTGTTTTGAAAGAAATTCGCCATTACACCGGAAAATTATTTAGTGATATTTCAAAATTTAATTAACAATTTATTCTGAAATGAACTCAACAAAACCTTCTCAAATGGTTAATTTTTTATATCCAATTACAATTTATTGACGATTTATTGACGGAGAGGCGGTTTCTGCCATTTCGTGTCTCTTATAAGGATCTAAAATTCTATTATGTTTTCTTTGAATTTTCAAAATTATAACAAATTTTCTGTTTTCGAAAATGTAAGGTGAAAATTTTGAGTACATTTTTGCCCAAAATTTGTATTCAGGAGTTTTTGAATCTGCATAACATTCATCTTTTCTTTTTTCAGATATACAAGTTTCACCATAAAGATATAATAAAATAAATAAATAAATATATGACAATGATTTAGACAGGCCAAACCCGTTATAATAGGCAGACTCGTAAACAACCTAAAACAAACTAATTTCGACTCCACGATATTTTATATTTCTATAAAGTTAAACCGCTTTTTATTTGCCTTCTTATGGCATGTAGCATAGGACGAACCAGCTATTCACAAGAGATAATGGTCACTCTCTTAAGGGCGACCCGAACAACAATTTGTCCTCCAGCCTCCGCATACAAAGGGCCTTGTTTTTTTATGGCTTTCTATGACGATCGCCCTACCGTCCTACCGTCCTTTTCACAAGGGTTCATGCTTCATGAGTCTTCGCTCGGTTTCCCCTTCTATACGGAAGGGCCTTTGTCGACTCGGCGGAAGTCACCCCCGCCGGCCGCGAAAGAGTCGCCCTTCCTGGAAAATAACGCTGCATACTAATTTATTTCTGGACGGCGTACCTTTTATTGAAATAGAACGTCTTTCCTTATTAACAAGAGGGACAATTATATAAAACTAAAATCTAAAGTTGAGTTAATTGCAAAAGCTTCAATACAGAAATGCAAGAACAGAATTAAAGGGTATTTGTTTGATTTTTATTATACATCGCGATAATCTGAGGCAAATATCACTTTTTTCTATGAATAATACATTTTTAACATGCTTTAGATTATTGCTTTAATAATGACTTATGTGTATAAATCAATATAAATTTATTCCGTTAAAATGTATAATTTTTAAATTGTTTTTAAGGTACTTTTAACGTAATAAAAGTACTTTTGAAATGCAGTAGTTACCAATGATTTTTCATTTGTCTGCCTATCCTCATTGGGTTGATCGGTCAGACGCGTTTTGGCGTTTCATCAGTGAGTCTGTGGAATGCTAATAATTTTAGGTTGTAGAGGTTTTTTTTTTAATTGTTTCGGTCTATGTATATATGTATGTCTGAAGTCGAAAAACCTACCACTGTCTACTGCTTTAACATGCCAAACGATAACAATGGTATCACTTGAACTTTTTTTAATGTTACATCCAAGCATGTTATTGATCCATTTTCTTCCTTTTCATACGTAAATGGAATAGATGGATGGTAATATAAAAAATATTCAAAAGGTACAGCACCTGATTATAAGGTACTATTAGATCGTAGAATTTTCCCTCCTTTTTGCCATTTTTCAAATTGAACATTCAAAAGGTGTGGTTGAGATGGGAGGTTGGTGTCTAAGTGGATCTAAATCACGATAGCTCAAGTGGTAGAGCAGGGGCGTATTTAGCCGAAGGTCGTGGGTTCGAATCCCGCTCGTGACACTGACTTTTTTATCTCAACCAATACCTCACATAAACATTTCGAATACAATTGAGATTGAGACTTCGAACAACATGGAATTTTTATCACAATTTGACCATAGGATCATGAACTACATGTGTCTCCTATTTTTAGATGGAGTATTATCAAAAAAAGTTTCACTAAAATTGTGATCTTACATCCCTTGTAAATAATTATAATTGTATAACAACATTGACATCATATATTTTGATAGTTCATACACTTTATATTGATTCACTTATCGATGATTAGGTAATAAAATAATAATTCTTCAACTTTTTTATGTTAGCGTGACCATCTACAGTTAAGGCAAAAACATTGGTGACGACTGAGATAACGTGAGATATTGTAATAATGAGGGAGTATTCCAATAATTTTTATTTTTCTCGGAGTCAAATTCGAACGCGATCAACACATGCAATTTCGATATATTTCACTGAGGAAAATAGGTTTTATGATCAGATATAAAATACCTCCTGTCCGAAACTTTTCTATACTGAACATACGTTTATGTTTTATACAATCATTACTGTTTTGGTAGTTGTTAATTAGAAAAGTTAATAAATTAATGAATGCGAGGGCTCAAAGAAATCTTTTATTAGATAGTAATTCAGATATCGTGAGATGCGGTCGGGTGTGATGTAGGTTTCAGAAAAACATTTTCTTTATCGTGCCAACGTTTCGATCTTTATTGAGATCATCTTCAGGTCCTGGGATTTACAAACAATGTTTACATTTAACAAATACATTTAGGATGTGGAAAAGCGAATTTATACAATGCAAAATATATTTTATATTCAAACAAAGTATTTCTTCTTTTATTAGAATGATTTTCATGCTTACCACCAAAAATATTTTTTGAATAGAAAACAGCAGAAACTGCAATAAATGCGCATTGAATTTCATTAAATAACCTATGCTATTAGATTTACCTCTTCACTAAATTGTTAAAGTACTTCAGGTTTGGAGCACTTAAAACAGAATAAAATTATACAAAAATAGCGTAAACATAACGACTTATATTTATATTGTATTCGACAAAAAGGATTCATGTTCACACTGTTCGGGAAAACATTTCCCCGGAGAGATTTTGAATGAACGTTACATTCACGTACTATTAGAAAGCCGGGCTAAATATATTGTACCTAAATTGTGTAATGTTGCTAGGGGTCAATGTTCCACAATGAGAACTCCGTTTGTACGTTGCCTTTCGAAAAGACGCCTTTCCAAAATAATCTTGATCTTCGTTTCGAGAAACTTTTTGCGGATTTCAAGTGAAGGATCGATGTTAAAAATTAGCCGAAACCCGGTTCGCCATCATCAACATTTAATTTTGTGTAAAATGCGGAAACAGAGTCGGGGCCTGTTTCTGACGATGACATGGCGAATTCATTTTCAACGCTTGTCAGCCGCAGGGTCAGAGCTTATTTTTACCTGATAACCGAAACAAGGAGAAATATTAAAATTCATACTTACGAATGGACGATTTAAGCAAATTGCTTATTTCATGGTTAAGGATAAATCTGAGTTAATGTTTTTTTATCAAGAAGGAAAAACAAATAGTTTTCTTTTCCCGTAAGCTGTCTCCATAATGACAATTATTTTCATCCAAATATATTTAATTGAAAAAAAGAATTAATGTGTGGCACCCTTGAGGCACTCTCAATACGACTCACAAGAATGACACATCTAATGGAAAACAAACACTTTGAGCCCTGAAGATGATCTCAATAAAGGTCACACCAGACCGCATCTCACGATCTCCGAATAATCATTGAAAAAATTAATCTTTTAGTTTGGTAATGCAAAACGGGTAATGACAAAAAAAAACCATTATCTTAAAAACACTATTAAACCTATCTCAATTGGAAACGTATATATACAACCCATTCACTAAACCTCTTGTTTTAATTTTGTTTTCTACCGACCAAACAGAGGAGAGTCTTGTTGCTCGTTCCTACCATCCCACACGTGGTTTGTTAAAAATATTTCAACATTTACAGTCTCCCTAACAATACCTATTCACGCTAAGAAAATAATTACTTAACCTACAATTGGCAAGGCTCAGAGTACCGGTGCACGACTGAAGTCCTTCCCCTACAACTAAATAAAAAGTTGGTAGGATAGTCATAATCCTACCGACTTCCTTCCATTCGCGCTAATAAATACATTCATACAGTATGTACAGAATTTCATTCATCCATTAGACTAATTTCCTTTTGACGGGCTTGTGGAGTACTCGATATTACTCGACATCCAGGTCCATTTACACAAAACATTCACGCTAATAAATACATTCATATTGGAGAGGTCGCAGCATCTCGGTAGTATTATTACAACCTTGATAGCGGTGACCTGTCCCTCACATCACACAAAAAATATATAATTCCTAAACTAATTTGGCGGACCTGTGAGCTACTCGATATTCAATCACAGCCACACCCAGACATACCTCATCACCCACGCTAATAAATACAGTCACACTGCAAAATGGAGATGTACCACGTGTGGTTGGTTATATGTATCCGTACGCATTTATCAATTTTAAATACCTAATAAGATTATCTTTCAAGTCACTGTTATGCTTAAGAACTATTTCCAGATTAGATGGTAGACCACCCGGTCTCGGTACTCTCTTAACTTATTACATTAAAAAGTAGTAATTGATATAATTGATTTTTCACTGTAACGTCATATATGTACATTTGTAATAGACCTCACTAGAGGTTTGAGTTTTGACTACTTGTAAACATTCATTTTTTTATTTGTATGTATATAATTGAATTTTTTTAATATTCAAATTGATAGTAAATATTAATTCATTAGCTAGCGTTGGTAGTTGTTGACTCTTGTGTTTGTGTAGAAAAATTTAGTTCTTCTATTCTCAATATTAAATCGAAACTGATTTCTGAAAAAAATTGATTATCTGACTGGACAACGAATATAGAAAAACGAGAGTCAAAAACTACCAACGCACGCTATTGAATTAATATTTATTATCAATTAGAATATTACAAAATTAAATTATATACATACAAATTTAAAAAAATAATGCTTACAAGTAGTCAAACCTCAAACCTCTAGGATATGTATATAATGACGTTACCCTGAAAAATCAATTATATTATATCAATTATTAGTGTTTTTTCTGTTTTTGACAAAAACAAACGTCAAAAGACCAATGCCCAATTCGATATTTTTAATTTTCTCATGATTGTTGGTTTTATTATCAAGACAGTTTTATTCAGTAAATTTCATACTTAACCATTTGTACATAAAATCGAGAAAAAATATCATTGAAGAGAAATTCATCTCGATTAATGATAAATTTACAGCATTTTTATTGTATTGGTCAAATAGAAATGTTAGTCCACAGAACTGTATAACGAACAAAACTAACCGTGGAATTAAAAAACAAGGATTTGGGAAGAAAGGAAGTAAACAGGATTTTTGGCTGTTGCTACTAATATCTGGATTGGTATAGTTTTAAAAAAATTAATAAATGGTAAATGTTTACCAATAATAAAACATAATTTAGCAACTGACGATTTCTTTAAACAAAGTTTTAATTTTTATTCTTCTCTTCTTACTTCGTGATTGTTCCCTTATTTTTAGATCGTTTTTAAGGTGGTTTTCAGGAACATACCATTTCGACATATCATTTTATTAAAGCGGACTTGAAAAATTATCTAAAAGTTTTAATTTGTTTATGAATCTTGATAAACATTAATTGATCAAGAAACAACCTTTTCACTTATTTCATGCCAAGTAGGCAATGTATTAAAAATCCGATGATTTTCTCATGGAGCAATTTATTATCTCAGGACCGCATGGTTTCGCTACTTCAATGTTGGAATAATCGACAATCTCCATTAAGATAAACCGTGGAATAAGTGGGAATAAGTTTGGGTTAGGATGGGAAAAAGCAACATTTCAAAACAACGATATTCACAGGAATTGGTCATTTACGTTTATCATAATATAAATCGAAATAAAAAATAAAGAAAATATCTATCTCTTGAACAGTGAAAATTTTAGGATTTAGAGAGATTTTCACTTGTGGACTGCTGGATTATAAACTAGTAATTTTAATTAATACCTATCCTCGCTGGGTTGATCTGCCGAGTGCGTTTCAGGTTCTCGCCATCTTTAGTGTAGGCACCGTGATAATTCACAAGTCTGACAGACCAGAAGATTTGACAGGCAGACTAAATGCCCGAAAAAAGCCAGATTTTTGCATTAGTTTAGTTTTTGTCGGATAAAGATTAATTTTTTCTCTAGAATCTCGTTATCCTTTCAGACATAATATTTTACTTGTTCAACGAATAGAAATAGAGATAAATCAAAATGACGTTCTGATAGCTTGAATAAAATGTATAAAATATTTTTGTAAAAACTCGTCTCCGTTTCGAGGAAATGAAGGTACGCATGGGAGCAGAATGATGAATAAATTATTATCGTTTTATATTTTTTTCTATTTTTTCACTATCACTATTTTTGCATTGGTATTGATTAATCTTTTTTATCGCTTTCAACAATAAATTAATAATCATTTTTACAATAAAAAGTGATAATAATCGATTTCCGTTTTGGGTACAAGTGACTCAGGCTTCGCGGGTAAACACAGGAAAGTGGCCTGTTTTCCTTTCTATCGCCGGCTTTCAAAAACCGAGGAAAATCACCGCGGTTGTAAACAAAAACCCCGCGGCTAATTGGGCAGACATCAATATTTTGGTTTGGTGCCGATCTTACCCGAAGGAAAATAGAATACCGTAAGCGTTCGTACGTCTTCCTGCTAGCTTTGAGCAAAATTGACAGTGTGGAAAAAAACAAAATTTGGAAATACCTAATGCGCTTCAAATTGTTGGCGAATTCTGACATTGAGTAAATAGATTTAAAATAAAAGCTCAATCATGCTTATTTCCGGCTTCAAAACCCGGAAAAAACGCATTGGATCAAACATTTATATCAACCAATTAATCTTTTTATGTAAGGTTTGTGGTTGAAATAAAATAGCTTATGCCACGAGCGGGATTCGTACCCACGACCTTCGGCTAAATACGCCGTTGCTCTACCACTTGAGCTATCGTGACCTCGATCTCAACCTTTTACCTCCTTTTATCTCAACTGAAAATCTTAATTAATTAGAAAAATAGAATAATCATTAACTAACGATCACTGAAAGAAGTAGTTTGGTCAATTGACCACTAAATATAATGGATTTAATTTATATCAACTTTATCAAACATCATAATCAGTACGTGATAAAATCATACATAGAAATAAAATCATAAAAACATTAACCAAATCCAGTAAATGACCTAGGTTTTTTATGACCATACATGCGTATTACATGAATATAACAATGAAATTGTAATATAGTTAATAATGTTGGATTGCTTTCAAATATATAACATTGTGTATTTTGATTTCAAAATATGTGTCCAAAATACACTAATCGACATGAAGAAAGCTTTATAGAGCTACAAAGTTACTAAGAAGAAAATGTATTATTATTATTATTTTTTTTTTTTACATCGCTTAGACTAAAAGGAATAGTAGATGGGACAGAACAAAAGCTAGACAAATAAATAAAAATGTTAAAACAAGATAACGAGGTGAGACAGTAAGAAAATACATTGAGAATATCGTTACTATTAGTATCGGAGAATGAATGAATGAATAATGTTTTATTTAAAATATGTCACATATTCTGGTCGGAAACAACCTCTCTAACAATCAGTAAGAGAGAGAAAGAGAGAGAGAGAGAGAGAGAGAGAGAGAGAGAGATACAGACAGACAGACATAGATAGATAAATAGATAGATAGATAGATAGATGGAGAGAGAGAGAGAGAGAGAGAGAGAGAGAGAGAGAGAGAGAGAGAGAGAGATGAGAGAGAGCTGAAAAGGAGAGAAAAAAGGGAAAGAGTACGAAGAAAGTAACATAAAAATAGATGTAAGAGAAAAATAAAGCTAATAGAATAACAATATGATAAGGGAATATGCAAGAAAATGAAAAGAATAAGGAAGAGCGATAGAGGGAGGAAGAAAGAAGAGAAAGGGGAGATTTTTTTAAATTAAATAAGAACTATTGCTTTTGTTTGCAATAACGTTTTGAAAATTGACCATAAAACTTTTGTTATTTGTATTGGAAAATCTTGCACGAAAGAAACAGATAGATATATAGATTAATAGNTATATATATATAGTTTCTAGTTCCTGCATATAGTTTCTAGTATATATACACATATATACTAGGATACTACTAGGAAGCGGGGTTTGTGCTCCCCAGGCACTGCAGCCTTCTGGCTTATAGTACCTTCTTAGTTCCTTAGTTCAGTGCAATAGACTCTATCCTTTTCCTTAGAAGTATGGATGCTGTCTATCCTTTCGTTTAAATCGATGCCATTTATTACAAAATAAAACATGATGGTCACTATATTAATAAGGCAGTCTACATAGTAGTTGGGTTTTCTCAGTTGCCAGTGACCGGTTAATAGTCCTATCACTCCTCTGAGTCTAGCCTTCTCCAACTACAGCAATGAGTTTGCCAGTTTTGGTGGCGGAAAAGTGTTGTTTTAACATAAGTTAGTAACATAAGGAGGATTCTGTATTTGATTTTATTATCCGAAGGATAGATTCGGGGCCTATGCATGGTCTTGCAGATCCACCTCTGGCCAGTGTTTCCCCAGGTTTTGGAGATTTTGAATTCATTCACTGACTAGTTTTGATGTGATTCTTCTGCAAACTAATGCTTCAATAACTGCTTGGCTATCCGGTTTTATGAATTTTTTTTTGCCAGTGTAACCTTTTTTAAGATTTTCTAGGGTACCAGCATTGATAGCGTGTATTTCTGCTTGAAAGACCGAAGTGCACTTCCCTAATGAGTTTGATTGCTCATATCCTGGGCTTGTACGGAAGCACACGATCCGGTTCCTTCGTTTGTTTTGGAGCCATCTGTATACCGTATCATACTGATGCTTTCCGAAAGATTCAGCGAGTGTTGATAAGAAAATAACTATAAAAAAACAATAAATAGGAAATGTTGTAGAAAGAAGATTAATGTAGAAATAGGGGTGGAGGGTGAGATAGAAGAAGAAAATTTATACATATGCCAGAGACCGTTTACCTTTTTTGACCAGAAAATTTGTTAACCATTATTACGGCAATTAATAACACCGAAAATCCCTGTCAAGTTATTGATAGAAGGACCGTTAGTCTCGGTTATATTGCAAGTCGTTTATTGACCCCAAGCTTATAGGAAATATTTTAAAAATAGTGTTCAGAAAATAATTGGAAGGCAGGCTAAATCCATTTCAAATTTCTCACCCGGCCGTCTTTAATGATGGATTTACTGTATTGGGTCAAACATTTACGCAAGTCGTTACGTTAAGACAATTGGCAACAATCGATTTAAGCAGTTTGTCAAATTTTACTATGGATTATTACTATCTATCTTTTTGGCCATTTTTTGACCACTATGTTTTATTTGCACTTTTTACAAAATTCGATATGTTCTACCTTTTAGAACTAAAGGTGTTAGGACTAAGTAGAAGACTACACCAATGAAGAAGTTGTCTTCAAGATTCATTTATTATTGTTTGTTCTGTAACTTTCAATTTCAAAAGACGGTATAAAGTATCGGGTTGTCCGGAAAATAATGCAGGATTTTAAGTTTTCATTAAAAAAAATCTATATAAAATATTCTGTTTACGTTTACAGGATTACTCNTATTTTGATTAAAGAACATTGCTTTAAAGTAACTAGTTTCTTTTTTTTTGTTTAATACCAAAATCCTGCATTATTTTCCGGACAACCCAATATTTATGTACCTTGTAAAACCCTGCACATTGTATTTGTTTTTAACTGCATTAATTAATTTTTCATTGCTTTTCAAGTCAGTGTCCATTTGCCTATTCCAGTTTTCGCTGCTTTTAGTTTTCACTCAAACATGATTTTATTATAATGTTATACGCTATTGTTCTTGTATAAAACTACTAAATTTATATTCTAAAAAAAAGGGTTAAATAAATCCGGATCGATTTCGTCTCGACGTGGATTAGTCTGCCAAATGCAAAAGGGTTCTCGGTCCACTCTTGGAATTAATGTGGTCAAACAACTACCGGCTGTTCACTAATCCCTTCAAAAGATGACGACGCCATGTACTCAACCGACCCCTAACAAAGGCAGAGATGCATTTTGGCAATGAAAAAACTTTGGTAAAATTCTCTGAAAATATAACGCCAATATTGGCCGGTATGGAGTCAAAATTAAAACAGTTTCTATTCGAAATCTGTTCAATTGTGAGGATCTTTATTTGTTTGTTTTATAGACTAACATTAGAAGAATTAACCCATATTTTTTCATTTTAATAAAATGATCAAATCATTATATTTTAAGTAGTTACACAATTTATCAAAGGAACTTGCGAATTCTGAACAAACTAAAACAGTTTTGCTTTGATTTAACTAAAAGTTAGCTATTTAATAAATTATAATTAAACGGAAAAATCGTTTCAACACAAGGAAACATATTAACTCGTAAATGCAACGTGGACTTAGTCTTGTTGAAACTAAACCGTTTTTCCAGCTTTTGAGGGACTTCGTCCTTCACGAACTCTCTACCGGTAAGCACGCGAACTCCATAGTTCAAGCATCGTCCTCCCGAGAGCATGGGATGCCCAATGGCGAAGGTCTACACAAATTTGTCTTTTCTCACGAATCATGATATTCTGTCTTCATTTTAAACATATTTATATTTAAACACACGCCGGGGAGGAAGAAGGTTATGTGGGCAGATCAACAGAGTATTTTTTAAAATAAATAATACAACTATGAGCAAAATTTGTAATATTTTTCCCTTGTTTTTGGTGAAATGGCATATTCAAGATCAAAATTCCAAAATTTCATTTTGAAAAACTTACAAATTTACAATTGCAGTGCCTTGTGTTCTCATTTCTTTTGATAGATCTTGAGAATAAATTAAAGACAGATAAGCAGAGAGAGAGAGAGAGAGAGAGAGAGTGAGAGGGAGAGAGAGAGAGAGAGCGAGTGAGAAGGGGGAAGAGAGTGAATGAGTGTGAGAAAGGATAATCACATTTTTTTAGTTTCATTAATTATATAAATATTTTTCTTTAAAAAATTTATAATTTTATAAAAATATTTATTGTATACCGAAATTAATAATAATGATAATTTAAATGATCGAAAACTCAACTCCTATACAAATTAACTAGTAACGAATATAAAATATGTAAAATCATTTACTAAATAGTTTGTCCTTTTCTCTTTTGACACAAATATTTTTATTTACTCCTTTAAAAATATAGCCAAGTCAAAAATTGGTTTTTAACGATTCTCGTATCTGTAAACACAGATTTGTTGTACACTTAATAAGGACCAAAGTCATAGGCCTATCAATTTCTCAGGAAAACGATTTGTGTTTTTTGGTACCGATTATTTTTGAGTTGTTGAATTTAATTTCAATGTGATAAATTTAAATTACCGTAAGAGAGATCACGTGCATTTACATGATTATAACGTGATGTATTTTATAAAGGGATAATACATACAGTAGAAGGGAACATATAAATTTTAGGCTATAAATTACATACTTATTTAAAAATCTAGTTTAGAGAGATCCGAATGACAATAAATTTCCTCGCACAGTAAGCAGAAAAAAAGAAAAAAAAAAGAAGTAAAGCAAACACAAATATAAAACACGCTTAGCAATAAAACATATACTATCATACTTCCCAATTTGCTTTGTTTGCGTTATTCACATAATAAATGTTTATAATATCATAAATATTTAATAATTTTGTTAATATAAAGCAAAGGGACGGTGCTGAAAAGGTGGCCGACTTAATATCGTTATACGAGTGAATTTTTCCAGCCAAAAGATTGGAACTTACAGAGAGACATCAAAACAACTTGTAACACATTTAAATATACCATATTTCGTATGTGTATAAATCAAAACCAACTTATGTGAATTCAATTCACCATACTAGCTGAAACTGCATACTAAGCAGGTTTCCAGTAAATGAAAAATCATCCCAACAAGAAAGTTGGAAGGAATATCCTATACAATCAATTTGAATTCAGGCATACAGGGGTGTTGTGGATGCTAGTGTTTCCTGCTGGTGTTTCTTTCTCGATGTGAAACGGTTTTCGATCGAGTCATCAGGGATTACTCAGAAAACTAAAGAACATCGTACCTTTTATACTGCATACTACAATAATCTTCAAATTTTTCATGACTATGGATACTTTAAAGTTTGGTTTGGATCCTTTTCCTCGCTTTTGCATAGGGCCATTGGAGAAGTTTCACAGGGTAGCGTTCTGGATACGATGTTATTCATAGGATATTATACTCTGACAATACCTTGTCTCATTCTGACTCTGACTGAACGATTGCTGATGATTCCGCTATAAAATCATCAAATTCAGAATTTCATAGCGCAAAAAAATTTACAGATATAGCTCTACTACATCTTATATCATACAAAATAACTAATTAAATTAAACTCCTATAAATCTAAAATACTAAAAGCACACATTTTACCCTTTGGCCACATAACTTTCTCCCATTCCCTGTCACTCTTTCTCTCTCAATCTCTCTTAGGATCGCTTTAAAATGAAGCTGTATCGATTAAAATACAGAACCAGTTGACTGGCAATTGGAAAGGTAGGTTAAAAAGCTCGAAAGTTGGGTTTCTTATGCATTTAACATGAGTTATGAAGTTTGCGCAACACTTCTTTGCCGAAACAGAAAAAACCTTTTCTGGATAGAATTGTTACTTGCGATGAAAAGTGGATTCTCTACGATATCAGCAGACCTTCTGGATTGTGGCTTGACAATGGAGAACCATCACCACATTTTCCAAATCCCCCAACTCATCAAAAAAAGTGATGGTGATTTTTGGTAGTCTTCATTTCGGGTGATTTACTACAGCTTCTTGAATCTTGGCGAAATAATCAACGCCGAAACGTATTGCTCACAAATTGAAACAATACAACGGAAATTGGGATTACTGAAGCCAAGTTTGGTCAATTTGAAAAGGCCGGTTCAGTTACACGACACCATGCCTCATAGGTGACAGCACGAAAACTGTTGGATTTTGGTTATGAGGTTCTGCCGTCCCATCCCTATTCTCCGAACCTCTCGCCTACCGACTGCCATTTATTCAGATACCTGCACAACGTTTTACAATATAAAAAATGTATTTATTAAAAGTCGTTAGAAAATGTGTTTACAGAATTTGTTGATAGTAAAGACCCAAAATCCTATTCAGAGGATATACAGATGTTGCCATCGCGTTGGAAGAAGTGTATTGAGAATGATTACGGTTATTTTAATTGCTAAAAGAGTTTAAAATCATTTATTTAATTATCTTTACTTTATCACCATAGGCCTGCATTATTTTCCTAACAACCCCGATAAAAGAGGTTGTTTGCGATATAAATTTCTGAGCTCTTTAAAATAAAATTATTCATTCTTTCTCTCACTCTCTCTCTCATCTCTCTCTTTCTCTCTCTCTCACTCTCTCTCTCTCTCTCTCTCTCTCTCTCTCTCTCTCTCTCTCTCTCTCTCTCGCTCAGTCTTATTTTTAATTTGACAACGAAAAATGGTGATATTTTACTCCTGTCAGCTAATCTCACTTTATTTTTCTTATTTTTAAATCTTAGTCAAAAAATGAAAAATTCTTTTTAAACATATTTTGTAATTCTATACATTTTTGATATTTCATTTAACAAATTTCTATTGAAAGTTTTGCTTTGATTTAACTAAAAGTTAGCTATTTAATAAATTATAATTAAACGGAAAAATCGTTTCAACACAAGGAAACATATTAACTCGTAAATGCAACGTGGACTTAGTCTTGTTGAAACTAAACCGTTTTTCCAGCTTTTGAGGGACTTCGTCCTTCACGAACTCTCTACCGGTAAGCACGCGAACTCCATAGTTCAAGCATCGTCCTCCCGAGAGCATGGGATGCCCAATGGCGAAG